>NC_141706.1:2735055-3190055 GCF_971803275.1 Cyanistes caeruleus | reverse complement strand
GAAAAGTACAAAACGAAATAACTGAAAGCTGAAAGCAAATAGCTATAATTTGACATATAGTTTCTTTACAAAACACATTTTTTGATGTAGGAATCTGCTCAAAATGTTCAACCCTCCCCCTAACTTTCTGATAAATAGCAATGTTTATTTTAATCAAAATTAGCTACAAAAGTCTCGCATTTAATGTGATACCAGTTTCTGTCATTCATATTTAATATATTTGTTTTCATTTCCACCGAGACCTACTGTCTGAAACAGAGCTGTTTAAAAAGAAATTAGTGTGACCTGTCTTTTAACCTTTCCCCCTTCTCATTCTGTGTTTAAAGTTCCTTTAAAAGCATGGGTTTCCCAAAGGGTGGGCAGAATCACCACTCGGTCACCAAGGCAATTTTTCTCTCCTTTTAATAAGTAATATTAATCACTTAATAAAAATATGCAACCACGAGCTTTCTAACCAAAACAGGTTAAGCCAATACTACAGATATTAAATAACACTTTGGGGATTTCTGAAGTCTAAAGATTATTTGGAAGTAACAGTAGAAAAAAGCTTTGTTACCTGGAATTTTCAGCTGTAGCCCTGAGTCACGGGGGATTAGTGCTGAAGAGATATTAGAATATGAATTATGTAATGTCTGCATCCTTACCTGGGAGTTACAGGAACTGAACATACTTCCTATATCAGTGCCAGTTTCAGGGTGAGGAGACAATGATAGCAGAAATACCTTTTTATTTTTCCTCTTCTGACCTGCTTTTTGCCTTAGGATGAAGTGTCTCCCAGTGGCATTTGCCACTGCAGAGCTGAAGTTTCTAGCTTATGAAAAGCTGCAAAAATAAACTGGTCAGCCCTGGTTTGTAAATGTGCAGAGTTTTGTAAACCAGGAATACATTTATCTATCTAAATGATACTTGTTTTTAAATACTTGCACTTACATAGTCTTTTTTAACTTCTTTCGCACTGTTTTAAAGTGATTGAATAATTTATGTTCCTCCACATATAAAAATAAAAAAACAGACCCAGAAATTACCTGTAAGCAAAGAAGAGCTTGTCCATGCATGAAAAGCATAATAATAATAATAATAATAATAATAATAATAATAATAATAATAATAATAATAATAATAATAATAATAATAATAATAATAATAAAATAATAATAACAATAACAATAACAATAACAATTTGAGAATATTTGAGAATATTTAAGAATAATTGATAATAATTCATTATAATTGATAATTTTTAAAAATAATAAATTTTAACATTAAAAAAAAATATAAAAATACAAGAAGCTCCAGAAAATTAGTCTGCTTCAAAGAGCTATTAAATTGTTGCTATCCCTGAAGCTTTACAAATGTGGTAATTGTGTTCTGGTCTGTGTAATGTGTTTGTGCACCAGGTTGAGGCACTTCCCTGCTGCTGAAGCCCTGGTGTCTGGAGGAGGGACGGGTGGGCAGTGGAACTGGGGTAATGAATCTTCCCTGTGAGCAGCGCCTGCTCCAGGTCTGAACACCCAGAAATGCTTTACAGCCGTGCTGGGCTGCCTAGCAATGGAAATTTTCTAATTCCAGCTGACTTTAAAAAGTAAATACAGAGTACAGAGCTGTTCCTGGTATAAAACAATAACCCTCCCCCCCCAGCTAACATTTACTTTTTGAGCTGGCAAGCCATCATTGAAATGGAGATTTGGCAGTGAGAGTTGCCTGTTTTGGGGCAGAACCTTTCTGTGAAGTGTTGGATCTATCTGGATGATTTTATCAAGAGGCAGAACACACCTTATCAGTCAGTTGCTGCAGTTGCACACCCCCAATAATGGGTTTTAAAGGAGGGTATTAATGAGTTTTTTGAGACATGACAGAAACTGAGACAGAAGCCTGGAAAATTACAGTGAACTTTACCAGATAGTTTTGGATGCAAACTCAAATATTTGTTTAGGTTTTCAATTTAGCTGAAATTTTAGAGGGTGACAGTAACACTGTAATCCTGGAGCAGATGCTTCTGCCCTGAGTGCTGTTTCTCCTTCCTCCTCCTCACATACACAGCTTTTGTTTGAACACTTCTCAAGCTTCCCAGTAGAGAGACTCAAGTTGTTGTAGAGTATCGTGGGCATCACCAGCAAGTCTGGAACCTTTCCAGTGAACCATCTGTGGTGTGATACGAAATCTGTACTCCGTGGCATGTTGCAATGTCATTCAAAGAAGGAGTAGGCACTGCAGGCACTGATTCAGTGAGAAGCTTCATGGAGTTGTAGGACTGAATTCCTCCCGTTGACCTTTTAGACTCCAAGTTAAGAATTTGGTTTCAGCTAGTCACTCAGGTTTCCTGAATAATCAGCAGATATGGACAAGCACTTGCAAGGAGGAGTCATCCCAGCCTGAGTCTCTAATGTAGGTTAGACTGAATGGCTGACTTGTGGACAGCTGCAATTAGGCTGAAAGAATTTGTCAGGGAAGAGAATGTGACATTAACATCAGCATCCACCCAGGCTGTCCTGAGAGCCCTGGAGTTACTCAGGCTTGCATCACGGGGCCCACGCTCCTCTTACGTAAGCTCAGGGAGGAGATATCCAGCAGAAAGAACAGATCCACAGGAGAAATGTCCCTGCTTTGGACACAGATGATAACATCAGACTCATGAACTACTGCTTGAATTTAGAACAGTATTTCCCTTCAGGATTTAGACAATATATTCCAATCTCAACTCTAACATGCCTAGATTAATATATCTCTTCCTCCATCTTTCCCTTTCTTCACTCCATCTTTTCCTCTTTGTCATTTAATTTCTTTCCCTATGGCTGTTCTCTTTCACTCATCTTTCTAAACATTACTTTTTCAGTTAGAAATAAAAAAAAAAAAAACCAAAAGATTTGGCATTAATACAGTATTTGTATATCATAACGTTTTTCCTTCTGCCTTGATATTTTGGCTTTTTTTCCTTTTTGTGTATTTTTGTGCCCATTTTGTGTATTCAGACCATAAACTCTTCAAGACAGAGACAGTCTTTCAATTTGTGCTTGGTAAGAGCTATATCAGCATCCCTGTAGTGTGCTATGTAAATTTTTAGTCCAGTTCTGCTTGTGAGATTGCCCCTGGTTTCCCTGAATTTTGAATCAGACAAGCAGTTGAGCACCTGCAGTCTTTGGGCAGCCTATGACCATTACTGATGGATCCAGCCCTTTTTATAAGACAGGGAACCTCTTCATTATCCATAATAGATAATTATTCATTATCTATTCACAGCTAGAACATAAAAAAGGTCTGTTCTTTGGATATGTGATTAAGGGCAATTCATGGTGCCAAGCACTGGGAATTCTCAGGTGTCAGAGAAGCCAAATCTTCCTGGTATTTTTTTGTTTCACTTGAGTCACTTCACATGTAACAAATCCACATGTTGGAATTTTTCTTTGGAATTTGGACAACTGTCTGTACTTTCCTGCCACTGAAAATAATGACTGGAGGTGCATAAAATCCATAAAAACACTCACCTCTACTCAGTCTGGAACTGGAACTTCTTCAGCCACCCAAAATACCCCAGGGATGCATTTTACACAAACATGTACAGAATTGAATTGTGTTGGTACAAACAAATAGCTCTGAACAGCAGCCAGTGTTATAAAAGTAAGCTTTAAATTCAGACTCAGCAATACAGATTTCTGGTCAGAAAACAGAAACTGTACCATGTGGCACATCCAAGCAAATCAGCAGAGTTCGAATTGAATTCTCCTGGATATTATCATATCCCTTCTGTAAAGCAGATACACTGAAAAGAAATGTATTTTCTGAAATAGAAAATGGATTTTTTTGCAAAATCTATCATAAAAGGAAGTAGGTTTATTAATGGCTCTTAATTTTGCCATGTGTCCTTCAAAATGCTGTTCAAATAATCTCTTTGTACTATTGGAAACCCACAATTACTGAATCACAGTTCTGTAACTGAAGTGAAAGTGAGAATTGCCCTGGTTTTATTTTACATTCTCTAAGTGACAAAAAATAAGAGTTTAAGAATTGTATTCAGATATCCTCACTGGTATTATCTATCCTTTAGCAAACAGACTTATATAGGTAGAAGTTTATTTCTCAGTTATTCTTACTGGAAGCCTTCTCTCAACATCTTTTTTAGCAATAGTTAACTTTTTTTTAAGTTGGTTGTGCTTCAACTTAAAAAAAAATAAATAAATAAAATAATGATACTAAAAGAAATTATAATAATAAAATAAAAAAAGAAAATAAAAGACATTTTAAAAAATATAAATAGGACATGCATATGGTAGGTGTAATCATTTTAACATGACATAGTTTTAGTTTCTTAAAAGTCAATCACAGTTACCTGAAAATGTTAGAAAATTTTAGGATGCTCTTTTTAAAATCAAGTCTTTTGTTCTTTATGACCAATTTAGAAAATGGGTGTATTCCTGTGATCAACAAATGGTGATGTAGTGTCAATGAATATAGCAGAACAAGAATAAACTGAATTCATGTCCATTATACAGAAGAATAGTTACCAACTGTTTTATCTCCTGAATTTGTTAAAATACTGAGCAAACTGTAACATAAAAGGTTCACAGTGAATGATTTAAGAAGGGTTTGTGTGACACTGAAATGGAGCTATAAGAGAATAGTTTGGCTCCATTCTCTCCACAAGATTAAATATTGTGGGTTGTGAGACACCTTCATTATTTATGAACCAAATTTCACAAAAACCATAAGATTTCTGCCTGACACAGGTCTAGGCCAGTTGACTTTTCTGTTCCTTGGTGAGAGAGCTAATAATGTCTTCAGTGGCCAAGTGCTTGTTGGTTAGTCATTGAGAAGTGAACTTACATTAAATCCAAAGTTTTATTACTGGGTGGCAGTAATAAAATTTTTGTCTATTTTCATGATGATATTTTGCAATGTGAGTAATTGTAAAGTTATGTCAATAGAAGTGCTGTGTCACTCCAGTAGACTACATATCCTATAAAAGAGCATTAATTTCATCAGAATACAGATATCTGGTGCCCCTCAACTCCTGAGCTTGGCAAGAGAAGAAGACAAAACTTGTAGTAAAACCTCCATGTCAAATATTTGAGAAAAACTTTTCTATTAGAAATTCAGTTTTGTATCTGCACATCTTTGTGTTTCTATTCAGACCAAAGGTAGAAATTGCTACTGGTAATTAAAAGTTAGGTGATAATAAAAAGCCATGAAGGGGAAAACATCATGCAAGTGGTGGATTGTGGGCAGGATAAGCAGGAGCAAACAGTGCCAGGAACTTGGGCTTTCTGCCACAATCTGCTCCCATTCTGGCTTGTGGGGGCTTTATGGGATGGGGAGAGTTCTGCTTCAAAGAGAAGTAAGTAGGATGTAAAGCTCCCCAACTAAGAGTCTGCATCTTTCATTTTCCCAGCATTCCTAAAATTCTTCTCCCCATCCCCCTCTTGCCCCCTAAACCAAATCCCTCTGGCTTTGGAGACTTCAGTCTTCATGGAGTTGTAGCAAATGGAAGTAGAAGGGATCTAGAGAGGTCATTAACCCATCTCCCTGCCCCAAGGCAGGGCTGCAGCCATAGTAGACTAATAAGCTTTTTTTTTTTTTTTTTGTGAAAGATCCAAATAAATGAATTGTAAAGATTTTTGGGAAGTTTGGGCCCCGTTGTTATTAACAGAGTCGCAAGGTTGGCTTCAGTGAAATTACCTTAATATGAATCAAATCAAGAACAAAGTATCACCTCATTTTTAATGAGATTCAGTGATTATGCAACACTCATACTATTATGCAATTTTCTGCTACAGAATTACACTTAAAATAGGTACAAAAATACAATAATGATCTTGGAGTGATATACAGAATTACTTGGGGTTTAGATGTGTGCCAATATGCATATATCTGCTTATCACATTGTTGTTAAAAGATGTTGTATTCTTTATTGCTTAAAGCATTTTAGAGAATATTTGATTTTTGTAGCCCTCTCTAAAACAATCTAAAGTAAGATACACTTGCTAATATTTTTGTATGGTAGATTTTAAAAAATAAATGGACCCCAACCAAACATAGCCCACTGGAAGTTCCTGGAATAGCCATGATGTGGATCTTTACATCCCACAAAACCATCAGTGAGTATTTGATCCTCTGTGCTGGGACTGATTGCTCTGTATCCCTTCTGAGCTGTCCTTTTACATAATCTCATCTTCCACTTCTGCCTTTATTTTTTTTTCCCCCATTGAGAACAAATGAAGTAATTAGAAGTTTTCTTCAGGCACAGGGAGGAGCAGACACAAAGTATGTAATAAGTTTTGTCTAAACTGTTTTCCTTTCGTAATGCATGCCCTAAAGCTGTGTGCTTAGCTGGCTTCAGTGTAATTGTTCCTACCCTGCAAAGCCTTCCGGGCTGCCCAAAACAGAGCACCAAAACTCACACCAAGCCCCTTCCCTAACATCCTTCTTCCAGAGCCACTTCTTTCTTCAGCCAGTGAATGAAAATTAAGAGTTTGATTCTGAAGATCCCAATTTTGAACCTCCCTGACAGTCTCTGTTGGTGAAAATATTGTGTGATCGTGTAATTAAACACGCTGTAATAATGCAGATACACAAATAACTTTGCACAGAGGAAGTTTACTCCAGCATTCCCTAGTTTTTCTCTGATAAACTTTACCATCCATTGATAAAATTTTTAAGAAGTTATCCCAAGGAGAATGATTATAGGATCCTATTTTCACTTGCATGTTTACTTTTGCCACATTATGACCATTTTGCCTTAAAATACTGTTACCATGCCAGCTTGCTCTCAGCTACAGAAAGTTTTGTGCTTCTGGAATATTTTAAATTATTTAAAATCATTTTGTGCCTAGCATTTAGGCCTGGGATGGGTTTTTGCTGGCCTGTGAAAACCCACCTGTTTGGCACACTCAGTGCATTCAGCTTGACTTTTCTCTAGGCATTTATCTGCTTTTAGGAGCAGGGGAGCCACTGCCTGTGCCCACAGCTGGGGAGAGGGAGAGGAAGCAGGAATGGGAATGGGAATGGGAGTGGGAGTGGGAATGGGAATGGGAATGGGAATGGGAATGGGAATGGGAATGGGAGTGGGAATGGCAATGGGAATGGGAATGGGAATGGGAGTGGGAATGGGAATGGGAATGGGAGTGGGAATGGGAATGGGAATGGGAATGGGAGTGGGAGTGGGAATGGGAATGGGAATGGGAATGGGAATGGGAATGGGAATGGGAATGGGAGTGGGAATGGGAATGGGAATGGGAATGGGAATGGGAATGGGAATGGGAATGGGAATGGGAATGGGAAGCAGTTCCAGCAGGGGAAAAGGAGGACAGATGGGTGAGAAGAGGAGGAGAACAAACAAGGGGATGAGGAACACAAGGGGTGGAGGCAATGAAGGGTAGCCTGGTGCTGAATTTGAACCTAGGCTTTAGGAACAGGAGCAGGGGGTGGAAACAGAGGCAAGAGAAACACAGAGAACAAGAATAAAGAGCTTGGATGCAGAAAGCTGAGACTGGGGACTGCTGATAACCAGAGATGAGACATTTTTATCACAAGAAGTAGTTGTAGGATGGAAGGCCTGGACAAGGATTGGGATTGCTAATGTGAGCAAAATCTGATTCTTACCAGACTGATCAAAGAAAGAGAGCTTGAAAGGAATGGAGGTCAGAGCCTCAGAAACAGTAGAGAAGTCTGTCCACCAGAAAAGATTTTGTGCTTAACTGGGACTTTAAATGTGTTTGTTTCTCTGTGGTCAGCAAATATCTGTGAAAATGTCTGTTCTGTGGTGCTGGTGTTCCAGAAGGATCACAGCCTGTCCATACCATCCCTTACTGCCTCAGTTCAAGGGACCACAATGTCCCTGTTGGTGCTAAAAATAAGGGCCAGTTGCTTAACCTATAGATGTCTGTATAAGACCATACAATTAATCTCCTGTTTATTTAACATTCCTGTGGCTTAACATTTAGAATATTTTTAAATGGTGTTAAAATCTTTCTTAGGATTAATATTTTCAGTCCTGTTTATGGGCACAGAGAAAATTTCTCGACACTGAAAATTTCTCCACACAGGAAATGGAAGGAATGATATTTTGAAATATCATTCAGAATATCACAGGGAAGGTGTGTGTGTGTGTGTCCAGTGATTCAGGTCTTAATGACAGGATAATACTCAGCTGTTTTCAAAAGACTCTAGTGTGGTTTGCTGTTCAGAATACATCTGATCTGAGGATGAATGTAATACATGCAGTGAAATGTGCTTCCTGCAGAACCAGCAATTTTTTATAATGTTTGAAAGTTGGGATTGTAGAGGAATGGATTGTAGAGGAAAGGATTTCAGGGGGAATGGTCTCATAATTAAGACATGGAAGGATGTAATGGAAGGTATGATGTGTGTCTCTGCCAATACCAGTGAACTTCTGTGTGCTTATGTTGCTTCAACACAGCATTTTTGTTTCAATGCTCTTATTTTGTGTCTCTTGCTTTCTGAGTACCTGACTTGGGGGCTCTTGAAGAGGTACCCAGCACCCAGCTGCAAATGAAGTTGGCATTTAAACATGTGAAATTCTGTAAAATGCTAAACAGTCTGGAAAAGCAAGTCCTAACTGCCTCAGATTCTGTTTCTGAAATTAGTAGATCCTTTTTCTGTGTGTTTTATATACCTCGATTCCCTGTCTCTAAAATGGAGGTAACTTTGCTGCCTTCTCTCACAAGAATATTAGGAAAATAACACCATTGGCATTTGTGAGGCATTCAAGTGCTATATACTGACATGTGCTATTGAAAAGCCATTCTGCCTTCAGAACAAGGTCTGAATAGTGTACAATAAATATGTCAGAGAAGTTCAGAGTAAACAGTGACAAGAAAATAAAATCCTGAATAGCCAGTCACTAAAGGAATAGCCAGTCACTAAATGAGCACTGTGCACACTCTTCACTGAAGAGGATGGGGAAGGAGAGTGTATGCCTGTATAATGAAATTCTGTATCAAAACAAACACATCTGTAAAAGCCTAACTCACCTCCAACATCCAATCTAAGGATCTTTAATTTTTGTCCTTTTCCTATCTAAATCTTTGCAATTTTATAGACATTCTTCTGTCAATTTTCTGTTTAGAATAAATATTAGCAAATGAACACGGGCTTGACATAAAAGACTTTTTTGGTTTCTGACCACACTTTTAAGTCCAGGGTGGTGTGGCAGGGTTTGCAGTTGTTCCCTGTCTGTGATATTTAGTTAGTCCCTGCCTCAGATGAGTTTGCTGAGTCTTGGTTCTGTTTTTTCTTCATCACCTTGCTCAGAATCCATTTGGTCGGGGCGCGGAGATGCCAACAGGGAGCGGGAGAAGGCTGGATCAGCTCACTCGTCTCTCCACCTCCCACATCCCCCTGCCAGCCAAGCACTGTACACTTTTTTAGAAAGAAAATGCAATTGAAAGATCTGCCAAGGTTCCCCTGTGCTTCCCAGCTTCTCCTTCTCCTCAGCTTTTCCGTGGTTTCAGCCCTTCCCGTGCAATCCACGCTGAACATTGGCTCTTCCCAGTTCTGCTCAGCAGCCAGAGGAGAAAGGCTCGTGCCCTGTTTGTGTTGTGCTGAGGCAGAAATGAGGAATCATGGGCTGCAGTCCACAGCCACAGCCAGGCTTAACCTTCCTTGGAGAAAGGGGAGAGCTGTGAGTGAAGGATTCTCTGCCTCAGCACTGGTTTCATGCAGTTCCTGCGTGGTATTTACAGGGAGTGGGGCTTGAGATGTGGGTTGTGTTTCACAGGCAAAATGCTGTCAGTAAATACACACCTGTCTCCTGTTGCAGCACTGGGGAATGGCATCTCACCCTGGACTTTCCTGCTCCTCATGCATTACTTCATGCATTTCCTTCCCTTGGAGAAAATAACAACACAGTTCTACTCCCAGCCAGGGGTGGCCAGGGGTAGGAAGCCCTTGGGAGCATCTCCCAGGTTAAACCCAGCTGCAGAGTCTCAGAACCAGCAAGGAATTCAACAGTCAGCTCATTGTAAATTCAAAGATTTCCTATGCTTTTTAATCAAATTCTTAGGATACAGAAGTTCCAAAAGCATTGAAGAAAAGGAAGCTGTGTTGATGTGTGGCAAAAGCAAAAATGCAGGAAAAGCTGATAATGAGGATAGTCCACACAGCCTCCTGATACAGTTTTGCAGCCACTGCTGTTCTCCTGTTCCTTCAGAAGCGTGTGCATTTTAAAAGAACCACCCAGTTTAGCCTTTGCCTACTAAATCTTTCAAGAAATACGCTCCTTCCATGATACCAATTTCATAAATTATTGCACTGTGCAGAAGATGCTCAGCTGCCTCGTTTGACCAGCTTTCAGTGCCTCTCTGGGTCCAAAAGCAAGCCAGTAATTAAGCAAGTAAAGCCTCAGTTTTACATTCATTTCCACCTTAGTTTACAAAAGCTAATTGTCATGTCTTTTATATATCTCCAGTATAAAAGACCCTCAGAGGGAGGGTGGAAATATTTTTGTCATAGTTGAAAAATAAGGTTTATTGTGCAAGGACCATGTGCAAGGGCCATGTGCAGCCATGTAACCTCTGTTTCTCCATCTGTAAACTGGATTTAATGTTCCTACAACTCACTGGGGAGGGCAGGCTTTGATTAACATGTATGATTGCCTTATACAAATGCAACTACTGTCACTGCTTGGGTTTATTAGCCACTAGCCATATGAAGAGGAAACACGTAGCAGAGTAATGTGCAACCAGGGTGAGCCCTCTCCATCTTTTGACCATCATGTAATTTATTTTCAGACTCTTGTCACCATGTGTGCATATTTAAAATAAAGCTACACTTATTCTGTAGCACTGTAGAAATGAAATAATTTGATGTAGAGGCTGACATGCAGACAAAACACTGGTTTTTAAAGGGAGAATGCCCATAGATATAATTAAATACCTTCAGCAAATTTGTATTTTGTTTAGAAAATTTTCATAAGGAAAAAAAAAAAAAAAATCTATTCCAATTTACAGAATCCAATATATTGAAAACATAAAAAAAAAAACTGTTGCCAGGTCAGCCTGGTGTCTGGGAAGTGTTTTATTTGTATGGGTAAACACGGATCAGTCGGGAGAAGGACTGCATTTCGAAATACGCAAAACCAATTCTACCGCATTTATTTTTTCTTCTCTCTGTGTTTTTCTCTCTCTCTCTCTCTCTCTCCCCGTCTCTCTCTGCCTCTCCCTCCTGAAAATCTCCTGCCACAGCGGCTGCATTTGCCTCCAGACTTGTCAGACACAGTGAGCCGTGCGAGCAAACAGGATCTGGCAGGATCCGCCAAACTGCTGAGCTCAGGATGTGGCGCCATGGCCATCGGCAAGAAGCACCTGGACTTCTAGTGATTTCTACTTAGCAGCTTCACCCTCATTTATGTGACACTCTAATTAGGAGTGTTAATGACTTATATAAATATTTTTCTTAATGATTTGACCCAGCAGTCTTTAAAAAATAAATGTTGTTATATGATGCCTTCCTTTTCTTTTTATTTTATTTTTTTTTTATTATTTTTTTTTTTATACTCTGCTTTTTTTGTACTAATTTTGGTCTTGTTTGGATTTAGCTTCTGTTGTGTTGGGTCCTGCCATTGTTCTGCTCCATTGGAAACAGGTTGTATTTTGTTCCTTTCCTTAAAATACAAAAAAATTGCCGTTACCCTTTAATTTCTAATTTATTTTTTTTTCTACATTAAAAATAAAGGGACATTATTCCAAAAATATTTTTTTATATACTTTACATATAATATTTTGTATGATTAATGAGTTTATTGAAATAAAGGAATGGAACTAAGCAATTCATTGTCATGTGTTATTCAAACAGCAAACTACACACTTTTAAAAAACCATTCATTTCTGTAATTGAAATACCATTCTTAAATTTCATGAAATCTCTACACCATTTTATAATATATGTAACAATAAATTTATAATATGTAAGATAATTTTTATTTTAATATGCCAGTAATTGAGGATGGGGGGGTTTAAATCAGAATATATTATAGATAATTGCTTTGCCTTATGGCTTACTACATGCATTAAAATGCACTTGAATGGAATTTCCTAACCAGAGAGGAAAGAATTGATTTCCTTATGTAGTTCAAAACAGTAATCCTAAACAATTGAAGTCAGCACTATGAAATTATGTCAACAGACATAATTCAAGATTGAAATTCAAACCGACAGCTACATTAATGCTGGGAAACCAGAGGAGTGCATTTGAGCTCGGGGAAGGATATCACAGCGAGCTGGTCTAAAGCAGGGCAGAATACACAAGTAATTCAGGCTTTTGTACCCTCAGATATACAATTTGTGAACTTCTAACTGTTCTGTATCCATCCCTGTGTCTCTCTCATCAAACAAAGGAACAGTGAAGCAAAGCTGACCTGGGAATTAAAGTGGTTTGCATTCTTTCTTCTGAGGCTGACTTCCATTTTGAAAGGTAATATCTTCTTCTCTGCAGAACTTCCAAGCCACCCAGCTGTAAGATTGCATTACAGTTTCAAAATTTCGTCTTTATAATAGTGTATTACATGGCTGGAGTGAAATTGAGTCTTCAAAGAACGTGTTAATAGGATGCAATAATGGTAACATATTTTGATGGGTTTGGAACCAAGACTTGGGGAAGTGGTTTGCTTTTTTTTCTTTTTTTTTTTTTTTCTGCAATCCAGGTTCTACTTTATTTTTTTTTTTTCTCTTGACAACGCTGTGTAAAACAAAGACATAGCTTTTAAAACTGTCTAACTAATATGATGAATGTCAATCACTTAAAAAACTCCACTGTAGCATAAACACATACTGTATACAGCTTTTATTCTGAATTAGAATAATTGAATCAATGACAGTGATTTGCCAGGATGTCAAATCTATCCATCATATCCTGTCACTACCAGTTTATTTTTTGTGATCAAAATCAAAAAGACTACTATTTTGTCATCAGCTATTTCATTAGTAGTAACAATCAGGTTTTCTCTTCTATATTTTTTAGATATGCCTGTTACATTTTTTATTTCTAAAGACACAAATCCTTTTAAAATCTTTTCAAAATAAAGTTTCGGAACAGAACTGTCAGTTTAGTGAAGAAAAAAGACATCTACTTTCCTATGCCAACATATTTAAAATATTATCATTGATGTCTCAAACATTTTTTCTCTTTTTTGTATTATGTGTAACACTGAATGGAAGTTCTCATTAGATACATAATTGTGCCTTTTGAAAGCGTGAAATAATTTAAATACTTAGGATAAAGTGGTTTTTAACAAAGGTGAAGTTTTACATAGGATGTCTTTTTAATGTAAATAACACAAAACACAGCGTTTCTTTGTGGAATGTAAAGTCACAAGACATATACATTGCTGCCAACATATTTAAATAGGTCATTGACTTAAAATACAGAGGAGAAAATATCCTGGAATATCACAGTCCCATTTCTAGTTAAGATATTACCTGAAAATTGTGGGTGAGCAGTGTGTGCATCCCTGATGTGTGCCCTGTGCATCTGGAAGGCTTCAGCTTCCAAAACTTCAGCAGGCTGATATTAAAGCTGACAAATGTTTTGAGTAATGAAAGGAGCTCCTTCTACAAATCTGCATGAGTTTGGTTTTTTTCCCTGAGTCACTAAAGGTGTTTTGTAAAGTGTTAGAGAGTGGAACAGTGTTGTTTACCTATGGCATGGAGCAAAATTTCTCTTCTTTTCTCCCAAAATCTCCTATCAGTGACATGTGACAGTGTCTTTATCCAGCAAGCTGAGGGGTGAGACAGAGCTTTGGGTGAGCTACCTGATAGCAGGTAGAGAGAGGCTAGATATGGGGTAGATATGGGGTAGATACAATGTGGATAAAATAAAGATTTCCATCATTGCACCAACAGCAGTTCTGATTTGGGAATCCAGAGAAATGTTTACCTGGTGATTTTCTGTGCCTTTTCCCCACAGCCACTCTGTGCCTGTCGAGCTCCTGTGTACAAAACATCCTTCTTCACTTCTGTCTTCCCTTGACTTGAAGGCAAATATTTAACTAAGGGGAGCAGCTCAGGTAATCGAGGAATGGGCACAGCCTCTTCTGACAGGCTGTGGCAATGTGCTACCAACTCCTTTTGGCATCTCCAGAGGCCCCTTGCTGGCTTGGGCAGAAAATCTGTGCCACCCTCACTCCTGCTCAGAGGGCTCCTCTCCACAGAGATTGCAGAATGAATTTTGTTTATTGCAATTTTTTAAGCAGCACTTCCTACTTTTTAGCAGGCTACAAACTGAAACCACCAAACTCAGCAGGGAAACAATAGATTCATCCCAGTGAAGACGTTCCCAATTCAGCACAAGAGCCTGATCTTTACAGAAATTGTGACACACAGTCAAGAAAGCAGTAATGAAATTTAAAACGTTGTGCCTTTAATATGTCAAATAAGAATTCTTTATATAATTTCTGTTGTGTTGAGGTTTTCAAAATATAAGTATTTGGAACATGAGAAGAATATTATCATAGATAAGTCTTTTTCTCTGTTTGTAAAGACATTTCAAAAGCAATTTCCAGGGTGCAGCTGAATTCAATTTTCTGTAACAGTAGCTACAAGCATCTGGAAATGGGCATTCAGCTACTCCAGATTTGATACCTGTGGTAGAACACAACTGGTTTGATGTTTAAATTTTATATTAAGTAGTGATGCTGTTCCAAACACAGCTTTTGGGAAAGTTCAAAAGCCTAACTTAATCTTTTACCATGCCAGTATTGGTGGTGCTAATCAAGTTTCTCTGAAACCACGAGGTTGTAACACATCCCAGTAAAAATGAGGCTGTACTACAAGAGCTAAACTCAAACACACACACTCACATGTATTAAATGAGTATTTATCCAGGATCATATATTAGAAATTTAGTTAAAGTGTTCTTCTTTTGCCTGTGCTGGAGAAACATCATAACTACAGAGCACAACAGAAATAAGAAAGATGTTTTGATGTCTTTAAGAGATGGTGGAAGCAAGTCCTATCCCCAGTGCCATCTCCTGGGATTTCTGTTTTCTCTTGTGAGCTATGTGAGTGCATTTCTCATAAGACTTGCCTGCATTTCTTTTTTTTTTAATCACATGATAGTGCTTATTCAATAATAAATGTACCTGTGTAGAAGGAAAGAATGAAAGTGAATCCTCTTCATCTTAGGAAAAAAAAGGCATCTCACATGGTGGGGGTTCAAAAAAACCAAACTTCCACCACTCTTTTTTCTTTTTTTTCAGGTTTTATTTGATATAAGCAAGTGTTAGACCCTTTTTCTTTTCCCAAATATAAATGAGAAAAAAAAAAAAACCCTGTGCATGTGAGTAGATGGATCTTCCAGGACTGTCAAGCATCCTGGATCATCTGCTGAAAACTTGGCTACTTATTTTAACTCTATCTTTAAACAGTATTGAAAGTTATCAGGCACATCAAACTAATTTACAGACCTCCTGTTCATATCAAAACAAAGACACCTTCTGTGTTTTCAGCATTTTATTGCGTGAGGATTTTCTGGACCTGCAGAACTTAATCTGAAAAGTCTTCCAGAGAAGTCAGTGATAGTTTAGACCAGGAGCAACCTGGTAGGGTAAGGTCCAGAGGATCTTTTACAATTTAGCAGATCTAGAGAATTTTTAATTGCATATTCCTCTATATATTTAAAAATAAAATAAAATAAAAAAATAAATAAGTATTTTAATGTCTTCTGGCATTGAAGACAAATGTAAAACCCAAAATATAGCAAGATTTTTTTTTTAAAAAAAATGTCTTTATGCTGGCAGAGTTTGAGTCTGAATATTCATACCCTCAGAATGTTCTCAGCACTTCATTTCAGAGGTATTCTTTTAAAAATCATGAAATTGGTGGATTTTGGTGCACTTCTTTTGAAGTCAGGTTGAAGCAGATGCACGAAAGAAAGCTCTTGCTGGAATCTCACAGGGCTGGACTTAGAGAAGAGCAGAAAGGATAAATGGATTGGATTTAGGTATGAAATCAAGCTGTTTTCAGTGCCTGTATTTTGAGATAGTTTATTGTGTGCAGAAAGAGCTGTAAACCTGTTTAAAATCTATTGCTCAAGTGAAACATTTCAGCAGTTCTTAGAATGCATTTATTTAATGCAAAGTAAGTCAGAGCTTCTACTCAGAGGCCAGGTCTGTTTGTGCAGGGCACCATTCTTGGCCTGGAACTTGCATGGCTACAAAACAAATTTGGCTTCCTGAGCTGTTTCAAGTCAGTAGGACAGGGATCATTCTGGCAGGGCTCAACACCAGTTCTAGCTCTGCTGTCTGCAGCTGCAGCACTTCATTCCTGACCAGGGAAGTTTTAGTGCATCCCTCTCCTTCCTGGGCACATTCAGCATCTCCATGGGTCCAGCAGGCACAGAACTTGTCAGGCACAAAGGTATCTCAGCCATCCATCTGTGTAACAAAACTCCTGCCACCAGCTTGGCCTTGGAAAAGATGAGCTAATCACGGAAACACGGGATGGGTCAGGCTGGGAGGGACCACAGGGAGCCACTGGTCCAGCCTCCCTGCCCAAGCAGGGCCATCCCAGGGCACTGGACTGGGGTTGGAGGATGGTTTTGGAGTATCTCAGTGAGGCAACTCCACAGCCTCTCTGGGCAGCCTGCTCCAGTGCTTCATCAGCCATGCAGGAAGTTCTTCCTCGTGTTCAGGTGGAGTTTCCTGGGCATCGATTCCTGCTCGTTGCCTTGTGTGCCATGGCTTGGCACCATGGAAGAACTGACAGACACTGGCAGGGTCTCCTCTCAGCCCTCTCTTCTGGAGGCTGGGCAGACCCAGCTCCCTCAGTCCATCCTCATAAGAGATGCTCCAGTCCCTTCATCACCTTTGTTACCCTCCACTGGATCTGTTCCAGGAGCTCCTCGTCTCTCCTGTGCTGAGGAGCCCAGGACAGAGCACAGCACTAACAAATAAAACAACTCAGCCAAGACCAGATAGGGAGTGACTGAGAGAGGAAAGCATTTGGAAGACTTCTCCAGCATGATGAAATTTCCATTTATGGTTCTTCCCAGCCTGTGTCCAGGATAGTTCAGCAATTTTGGAAAATTACTGGAGTGAGAAGAATTTTGACAACACAAGAAGGATTTTGACAGCACATTCATGGAGACAGTGGAAGGTCCAGCTGTGTGGGAGATTGTGTGGGAGCTTCCCAGGAGCCACCTCAAAACCAGGGGGTTCATCCCAACTCACCAAGGTTCATGGCTGAGGAGCTTCAAACATCATTATCCATTCTCCAACTTCAGACAAGCAAATAGAACTTGTCCCAACAAAACAGAGGGAAAGAGGATGGAAACACAGAGTGGATGGAGCCACAATTACTCCAGGGGAGTTATTTTGCAGTCCTTGACTTTATAAGCCTCAGTGAAGTTTTAAATATACCCTAGCCCAAACAGGTGTAAACCAACAGCAGTTCACACAGAGCAATTGAATCATAACTCAGAAAAATCATTAGAGACAACAAAAAACTTAGTTTAAATAAGAATCTAAGGGTTTGAATATGTACTTTGCAAAGTAGCAGTGTTGACTTAAATTCAGAGAAATCAAAGTGGACAACTTGCTTCTTTAAAAGCAAAAAAAAAAAATTATAAAATTTAAATGGCAGGGTTTTTACTTAATCCGGTCTGACGGGGGAGTTTTAAAAATAAATAACTCTCCCCTGCAGTATTTGAAACACAAAGCTGCAGAATACAGGCTGAGTATGAATCCAGCTTTGCCAAGTAAAATCTAAAGGGTAAAACATAAACATTTACAGAGAGAAATGCAGATTTTCTTCACCCATTGTAAATTAACATATTTATTGTAACAAGATGAACATGTTTATCTGCTGTGTGCAGTTCCATGTAAATCAGAGACCTTCTGTTGCCCTGTAGGTAATTTCTGTGGAATAACTGTTCATAAACTTCTCAAAATCCATTGGTGTAGGCCTGACCTGAAGGAGGTTATCTGTGAATCTACAAACTCCTCTGGTGCAGCTGGAAAAGCTTGTATGTCCCAGGAGAGGAAGAGCTGGAATTTGCAACCCTCACCAATTTTAGCTGCCAGAGAGTACGTGAGGTCTGTCAGGTGCCTGGAGGCAACTGCAACCTCTGCTGGAGGATTCCAGGCAGCTTACAGCTCCTGTCAGGCACCTGAAGGTAACAAGGATCCTGCTGGGTCACTCAAAAAACCTCTGCTCACCATCTGACCCACCTGCAATTCGACACAGGCGGTGAGGCTCCAGCACCAGAGACCTCTACCAGCCCAGCAAAAACAGTTTCACAGCCCTTTGTGGGGGCAAAGCAGCTCCAGCACTCAGCCCACCAGCACCAGACACACACTCCCAAAATCAGGACCCTCTCACCAGGGGTATAACCAGGAAGGAACAGCACAGAAGGCCCTGAAGTTCTCAGTGTGCTAAAACAGCCATCAGAGGTCCAAAACTTGAAGGAAAGCAGGTTTCTTGGAGACTTCTCTCCAAAGGGCCACCTTCCAAAGAACAACAGGCAGCTGGAGGTTTCTTTGAAATCTACAACACATCAGCTGTACATATTAACAGAGTGATCAAATGCTGTGAGGTTTCATTTCTGCAGAGCCTCTGGAAACACCTTCGTCTTCCACAGGATCACTTTTGCAAACTGTCTTAGGATAGTGAACTCTACAGGGTAAGCTACCCTAACTGTCTGCTGATACACTGGGGTTTTCTTTCTTCACATCTACGAGAATGCTGGGGGAGGAATTAATTTAAGATACTCTCTAAAGCGAGAACTTGCCAAACTGGCTCCTATCCAAGCTGTACTATCTTTGCTACTCTGCATCTCCTGCAGGTTCCTCCAGCCTCTGCTATTTACTCAAAGACTGTGCACGTGGCACAGAGCTCAACTGGTGAAACTGAGGACAAAAGCAAATGGAAATTAACTGGGGGGGGGGAAAAAAAAAAATGTAAAAGAACCACATGTTTTGTAGTGCTGTTTTGACCATGGAAAAGTGCAACAAATTTAATCCTTAGCATAACTCTAAACTGCACATATTACCCAGAGAAAGGGGAGATAATGTATTTTAGTCCATAATACCAGAAAAATCAATTAAAAATAAAAAAAAATTAGAAAGCCAGACACCTTTGGCCATTGAAAGTGAATGAAATGGGATCTCCAATGGCTGGAAAGCCTGGGGGAGGCAATGTGTTATCAGTCCTGGGTCGCTGTCTGCTACTGTAATCTTACCCCCACAGATAAATCCCAAGTTAGGCTGCCTAAAATGAACCAGCCCATGGGGGAATTTTGCTTGCTTATAAATAAAACAATCCTAGCTAAAAAGAAGAGGGGAAACCCCCTTCCAGTGCTTTGGCTGGGTGAGAAAGCAGCTGTCCACACGCTGCCTGGTGCTTACCTTTTAAAAGCAATTAAAGGCGCTATGTGCTCGGTGGCTCCAACACGTGTGTCACCCATGCTTGTCTGCTTCACCATCAGCATGTATGGCTCATCATCTGTCTGCTCTGAACAATAACTGTTAGGTTAGCAGCCTTTTCACTTGTAAATGTAAATATTGTATCTAGAACACAATATTTGAAACACAAAATACAGTGTTATTAAGACAGCGCTCACACATCAATTCTTGTGTGACTATAATTTGTGAAATGCCTTAGGAGGGGCTTATAAATAAAGTACAAGGTGTTATTATGAAATACATTTTAACCAAATGCACAGAAATGTCTCGTTCCTATTGAAATCAATAGCAAAACTCCCACTAATTTCAGCGGTGAAAAGAGAAGACCCTTGGAAATTGCTGCGTTACACTGAGCAAATGCATCACGGCAGATTTCAGGCTCCACAAGTAACACACCTCTGGAAGAAAAAAAAGGGGTGAAAATGGCTATTAGAGGCTGTTCAGAGCACGGTGAGGATTTTGCTTCTCCACTCCTGCTGCTGATCGCGGTGCCTGGCGAGGCATCACATCCCAGCTCATCCCCGCTCCATCCCCGCTCCATCCCCGCTCCATCCCCGCTCATCCCCGCTCCATCCCCGCTCCATCCCCGCTCCATCCCCGCTCCATCCCCGCTCCATCCCCGCTCATCCCCGCTCCATCCCCGCTCCATCCCCGCTCCATCCCCGCTCATCCCCGCTCCATCCCCGCTCCATCCCCGCTCATCCCCGCTCCATCCCCGCTCCATCCCCGCTCCATCCCCGCTCATCCCCGCTCCATCCCCGCTCCATCCCCGCTCCATCCCCGCTCCATCCCCGCTCCATCCCCGCTCATCCCCGCTCATCCCCGCTCCATCCCCGCTCCATCCCCGCTCCATCCCCGCTCATCCCCGCTCCATCCCCGCTCCATCCCCTGCCCGCTCCCAGCGGCGCTCCCAGCCTGCCTGGCCCCCGGGAAAGGCCCGGGATCCGGCACCGAGCCAGCGGGGGTTCCACACCCCGTGCCACCCGGGGAGGTGCCCCTTGGCTGGGCTGGAGGACGGGACGAGCCGGGCAGGGCTGTCCGTGAGCCGCAATCCCCCGGCGGCGGCTCCGGGCTCCCCGGCTTCTTCCCGATGTGCAGCCAGCCAGGGGCTGCTCCCCGCCGGGCTCCTTCCATAGGGCACGGGAAGGAGCCAGTGAGCCAGAAATGCCTCCTCCTCTCCTCCAGGGCCGGCCAGCCTGTCCCCGGAATGATCTCCAGCTCCATCCGCGGCTCTGCGGAGCGCGGCCCCCGGAGCATCCTGCCCCAGAAAACCTTCGGAAGGGATGGACACGGCACCATGGAGGCCACCGGCACCTGGAGCACCGGGAAAAGCCAGCAAAGGCAGGGAAGAGCTCTGGGGAGCTGCCACTGCCCGAGCATCGGCACCTGCAGAAAACAGCAAGCAGCGCACAGAAGTTGTCGGGGGAGAAAGGGGTGCGGAGCTCTTTTCCGTTCCTGGTTGAGCAGAAGTTGGCATTTCCATCACAAACTGCATTAGTAGGTATAAACACGATAATTAGCTATAGAAGTGCTGGGTTCCTCCTACCTGTAATTAATTGTTCCTGGAATCAGGTTAGCTGTGTGAGGAGGGTCCTGCCTGTTGTGGTGTTTAATGCAATCTATCCCTTTCTTATAAATACATAACGTGCAGGTCTGATGAAAATATATACTAAAAAAAAAATTAAAAACTGGTACTTCTTTGACATTTGTGAATGGATGGCCTCCAGGTAATAAAAACTACATTATGCTGGGATAACAAATAGACTTAAAAACTGACCAGTATCAAAATCAAAGCTCATTTTCGCTTGCTTTAGGCTCTTCATTTTAACAGCGATCATCTCGTGCTTTGAGCATGAGGATCCTAAAGGATTTGGAGTTTACGTGCATTTAATCTCATCTGCAGCATTGCAACCACCTCAGCAGCACAGCCCTGCTGCCCCTAGTCTCCAGTGAAGTGCTATCTGCAGTGACAAATATGCCAAAAGGAAAACATAACCAGCCTAGATGGTATCTTTGCTTTACAAAAGGCTGCTTGTGATGCCTGTGCTTTGACTCAAAATTCCCCACACATTGGCTTTTTAATCATGAGATCCCTTTTTCAGCACAGCATCGAGAGTAACAACTGCAGCACAATGAAGCAGCTTCATAGATATGGGAATGTTTAGATTTCCCTGCCAGTGACTAAAGGCCTTTAGCTTTCACTAGCCAGTCCCAGCTCGCATTGTTGTTGCCTGTTGATTTGTCTTCTCTCATTATTCCTTGACATGCAGCTCTCCACCCACGCCCACACTAACAACCCTAACACAAAGCGCATTGAGGTATTAACCAGGTTACAAGTTCAATGGAAAATTACACTAAGATTGTGCTGTGTGGCAATATAAAGGGATGGCATTCACTCTCCCAAAGAGCCTGTTAAAAACACAGCTGGGTTGGTTTTTTTCCCCTTTTAAGCATCCTAACAAAAACAATTTTTAGAAGTCGGGGATGGATCTCTGGGTGTTTGTGTGTCCCTACGTACTTTAGGTACGATGGGAACAGACAGACACTGGGCCTCCACCTCAGCCTGGCACGGGGAAAACTCCCCTCTGGAAATTCAGCTGGGTTCTGGGATTTGTTTAGAGCATCCCCAGAAACCCCAGCTAAATAAACAACCTCCTCCTGCTCTCCGCTGCAATTAGATACGTGAACCTATCTTCTTTCTGTTAGCCCAAATTACAGGCTGGTTGGAAGGGCTGAAAGTCTATAAAAATGTTCCTTGAGAAACCCTCCTCACTGGAAACTGAAAATAAAATCAAAATAAAACTTAATGAGATTAACCTAGCACAGTAACAAAATTTGCAACACCACACTATAAGGTTAAAAAGAAAATAGTATAATAAAGGAAATACAAAGGCTTTGGTATGGTTTTTACAATCAACAATGGTTAATCTTGATATGTAGTTGTGAACAACTTCAAAACACTTAAGTTTAAAACTCTTGCAAGCACTTTTAATTGATTAGGAATGAATTCTAGATGCACAAAGATGATTGGACTGTGAACAGTAGTACAACTATATCTAAGAACAATTAACTCTTGCCGACCAAAAAAGAAACGTATGATGCATGAAAATGTGTATAAAACATCTATAGAATATTCTTGTCAAATATAAATGAAATTAACTTTATTATAGAAATCATTCTGGGAGATTTCTAGGGAAGACAAATACTTACATTTCGACATAAAACAAATTGGATTATATCGAAGACACAATCTACCTTTTATCTATCAAACTCTTTTCTTCATCGAAGCTCTCTCTTAACCCCTGTTTGCACATAGCTTCAGCCGTTAACAACCTTTGGAAATACCAACAGATATTTTTCTTACATAAATCTAGTGCGTATTGTTCCAGGTTTAATTATATGCAATGGAATGATACAAACTTGGAACATCGATCCATAATCTATGAACAGATTGGTAGAAGTATTCGATATATCTTGATAAAACTCTTAAATTCGTGGCAAAGCTTGTTGATCATGGCTTCTTTTTTTTTTTTTTCTCCTCCTTTTCTTTTTTTTTTTTTTTTAAACAACTTCATGACCAACACAGATCAAACATCCATCCAGTCTACATTGTTCTTTTTTTTTTTTTTCATTATAACATACAAATGCCCATTTACAAATAATACACCAAAATGAATAAAAGTTTGGATACCAAAATGAAGATTTGTTCCAACTGATATAATGCCTTCAGTGTACAAAGGTCCATGTGAAAGTCTTTTCCATGTGTTACAGCATAGGGCACAGTTGCAGTACAGAAGTACTCTGAGAGCCATTCTTCCTTTATAAAATACTGCTGAACATCCAACTGTTGTCCATATAGTCATTTACGGAATTAACACATGTTTTACTGTAATCTTGGCCAGTATTGAGACATATCAGGTTCACTGCCAGGAACTTGAACTGGAACTGACACTCCAGGGGAAATGAGACCTGAAAATTGAGAGGGGAAAAATGGATATTTTAGGTTTTTCTATACATAGCACAGTTTTTGCTTTATAGTTTCACAGATTTGAGCTTGTATTCCAGTAAACATCAAATGTCACCATCTATCAGCCCGTGGAACTGGGGGTTGGGGGTGTATATATTTTTAAAACTATGCATATCTCACTGATAGTTGTTATAAATAATCTTTCATGCTTTGAGATAAATGCCAGAGCCTCGGCTCATTAGTATCAGTTGAGAATTCAGCCCAAAATGCACTGAACAGTTCTATTCTTTTGAAAAGTGCCTGGTTTGCTCCTGTTTATGCTGACACTTGCCCTTTTTCACCCTGATTTGCCTTTTTTATGCATGGGCTAATATTTCTACAGGTTCCCTGCCTCTTTGGTAACTTCAAATCTTTAACAATAAATAACGTCTGACACAGACACGGTAAAAATGTGCCCAGTTCTGCAAAGAGTTTCACATGCACTTAACCTCACCATTGTGGATATCTCTGCTGAAACTTAATGCTGAAATAAATTCTGATTTCAAATTTAATTATGCAGGGAAGATTTTGAGGGATGGGGGGCTCACTAAAGAGCTTGCCTCTGTCCTGCTATTTCAACACCACCCCTGTTAATCAGCTTTCTTTCCATCTAGCCCTCCAAGGAGCAGCTTAAATATCAGAATTTTTGCTCTAGTTTGCAAGGTTATACATTTTCATCTTCTATCTGGTATGGCAGCAACTAATCCCAGGGGAGAGACCTCCCCCAGTGACGGGGAGAGAACTTCTGACGGGGAATGCGCGTGAAAAGCCTGATGGCTGGAGCAAGGAGGGCAGGAAGGCTGGGGGAGCACGGGGTCACTCACCTGTGGAAGTGGTGCCAGAGGTGCCCATGGGCTGGCTGTTCATGTGTGTCTGCATGTGAGGAGGGGTGTATGTATCATAGCTCCGTCCATTCACCGATGGACTGGTGGGCAGCATGCAAGAGTAGGAGGAGGTCTGGCTGGGTACCGGGGGCTGTGGGAGCAAAGGACAAAGTGTTAAGTGGCACTGCAGCTAAAGACAGCGTCACACTCTTGGGCATGGACGTGCCAGCCCTCAGAGGAAGCGTGCAGCAGCAAAAAATGAGCTTCATGTTTCAAATTCAGGGACCCCAGCTGTAAAGATCTATTTAGGAGCCTGACCAAGCAGGCCCTTCATGGAGGCTTTCGGTCTGAAAACCAACATGGGTGGTTACTGGAGCTTTTTCAGACATGCTTGGCCAGCAGATCCCCACATCCAGGTGTGATGGAGGTGCTACATCCCTAAGCCTGAGTGCTGGCCTCGTTTATACCCATGTGAAGGGAAGATGTCTCCGACCATTTGCAGCCAGAGACAGAGACAGCATCTTACCTCGCACTTGGTGCTGCAACTAAAATTATTCCGCTGAGGCACAGAGTGGTCCTGTGTGTGCCAGCGTGGGGCACATACACACAGACCTTGTGAGGGGTTGGGGGGACCCAAGGCTCTGAAGGGGAGTCCCCAAACCCATGTAAACATACACATATATACATATATACACGTGCATTGGTCCCCATCAGAGCCGCAGCCACCCCAAACCTGCGCCAGCAACATCCCAGAGCAGACATCTCCATCTACCTCGACTCCTAAAACCCAATTTGCCAGGGGGGACAGCAGCTGGGGGCAGGGGCTGAGGGATGGCACAGAGCCAGGGAGGGACCAAGCAGGGGCTTCTCCTGCTCCGGGCTGCTGGGTGAGTGGGGAGCAGCGCAGCCGTGACCCGGGGAGGCAGCGAGGGAAGCAGGATGAGTAATTCCCGCTCCGAGCGCACGAGACCGGACACGTCTGCACATATTTCCTGTCTGCACAGCCCTGACACAGACCTTCTCCAGCAGCAGTGACAGCCTCACCTGCTGAGCACACAGTCTGGGCTCTGGGGAACACGCAGCACTCTGTGCACCCACGGGGAGAAGCCAATGGCTCGGCCACCCGCTCTGGACACTCTGCCCTGCCACGGTGACCACGCTTTCCAGAGCAGCTCCCACGTGCTGTGTCCCTGCCCAGGTGCCCAGTGGTGAATCAGGGGCCTCCTGCTTTCCCAAGGGTCCCCTCCTGTATCAGCCTTTTGATCTTTTGTCATCGGCTCCCAGCCCGCTGCCGGAACGGCGCCGCCGGCCTCCGACGTCACGAAACAGCGACCTAGCCAACACTGCTTCTTTCCATAGAGTTACTTGCAAGACTCTAACTTTATTTGGTTAATTTTGGTTCAGCAATTAGTAACATGGTAATTGCTGCAGCGAAGGAGTCAGGCTCTCTAATCTGCTCGCCTGTCTCTAGCAGTGGTCAATGCTGAGCGCCTCAGACAAAGCTGTAAAACTCCCGTAATTGGCCAGCACCTTCCTAGGCCAACCCCACCATTAAAAAAGGAGGAATTTTGCATCTGAAAGGTCTATAGAAACAGACCCCAAAGGAATAGATTTCTTCCTAACCCAGCTGGTGATCAGCTAATGCTTTCAGGCATGAGGATTGACAGCTCTTGCAATTCTGGCTTAGCTGGCATAACCACTGATGCTAATCACATCCTTCCCTCTCTCAGGTGTTCCTAATGTGCCGCTGCCACGTTACCTACACCCAGAAGGTCGGAACCCTCCAGCAGCTTATTCAGGCAGCAATTTCCACAATATGGCATCAGAGAGTTCCAGAGGTTAACCACTCTTTTTTTTCTTTTTTTTTTCCCAAACGGCATTTTTTATCCCAGATTTGTTGCCTTGAAAATTTGAGGACTTCTCTCTTTCAAAAATCTGAGAAAAGTGCTTGTTGAGCACCACATCTTTCAGTGCCCCTTCCCTTCTGATTCCCCCAAGCAGGGCATCTTTTCAGATGCCAAGGAAGCCTTTGGTTTCCCTGCAGGGTGGTTTGGGCCTGTAATCCCTCATGGCAGGGAGGAAGGGCCCCCACCCACAGTCACACACAGCCCAGGGGCCGCAGAATCCCGAGGGAATGTCGTGCCCTGGCGTGGCACTGGACTTACTTGCATAGGCAGGTTGTTGGCCATGGTGAAGCTGGGCATGGGCGGCAGCGCGCTGTACGTGTTCGTGAGCGCCGTGTCCGTCCTGCCCAACATGGAACCTGATGTGAAAGAGGAAACTATAATAGAATAGACAGATAGATGGAGACATTAGTTTAACCACAATTACAACTGGCAACACAGCCTCAGAGTCTCATTTTGCCCGGAGGGTGGATGGATGGACGTGAGCGGGTTGGTGGCATTACCGGGGGTGGTTGGTTGTGGGATCGGCTGGTAAACGCTTGTGCTGAAACTACTGCTGATGGGAATGTGGCTGGGAGTGTTGCTGGCTTGTCTTCGCTGGTTCCTCAGCTTCTCTTCCCTTCTCCATTTGGCCCTTCTGTTGGAAAACCACACCTGGAAATACAGCATTTGAGAGACGTGAGTGACCTTACAAGGACTAGAGGCACGCGGCCTCCCCCACGTAGCTCAAGGCCATGGCTTGCAGTGGAGCAAAGCAGCGGGTGAAAGCAAAGCCAGCTGCTGCTGTTTTCCTGAAAGAGGGATATGGGCAAATACCTGATCATAAATATGGGTTGCCCCGTGCTTTGAGAAGCCAGGAGTAACAAAATCAGAATAGTGATAGTGTAAATAATGCTAGTTATAATTAAATCAGTACCTGTATCCTTGCTTCAGGCAGGTCTATTTTAGCAGCTAGTCTCTCTCTTGCAAACACATCGGGATAGTGGGTCCTCTCAAATTCTGCAGGAGGAAATATTCTTGCATTAGTTGCAGAGCTGATGTGGCTGACTGTAAAATCAGAGTTGTTTCTGCACTGCCTGTGCTCTAAATGCTCTTAAGAAGCATCACTGCAAAGGCAAAGCTGGGCTTTCTGCCTGTGTGTTAGGAAGGAGGACGCCTTCCTTGCCTGCTGGGGAGCATTGCTATGGGGATGGGCAGGCTTGGGTGCAGTGCTGCATCTTTCAAGAAGCAGTGAGGGTTTCTGCCTCCACTGGGGGGGTCCCCAAGGCAGCTCTGACCCTGTCACCAAGAAGCGAAATGGCACGTCGCTAAATAACAGCGCAAAACGAGGACAAAGCTCCGCAGCGGGTCAGAGGCGAGGAGCGCCCAGGCTGGCCGGGGAAAAGGGCACCTGCTCCCAGCCCCGGGCAGTGGAGCACTGGGGATGGGGAGTGAGTGTGGGGGCAGGCATGGAGGACTCTGCCAGCCCCCTGCCTGCCCTCTCCTCCCCAGCAATGCAGCTCAGAGAACGGGAGGAGAGTTATCCCCCCGACAGAAGCCCGGGGTGCAGCACCGGTGTGTCGCTGTGATCTGTGCCCCGAATACTTTGCCTTTGAAAACCACTTTAACAGCTTTTCAGGGCACACCACGGCCACCAATGAATATTAGGAGCTCCATGAATACAAGAGCATGGAGGGAGCCACAGAGTTTAAATATATACATATATATAAGCGCAGGAATGCCGTGCTTACATTCAGCTGGTAACGTAATCGGGGCACATTTTGCTTTCCTCTCCTGCTTCAGCCACAGGAAAATGCCACTCACCTTTCTCAAGGGCTTCGATTTGCTCTTGGGTAAAGGATGTCCTATTTCTCTGCAGCTTCCTTTTCAGCTGGAGTCTCATTTGGGCCTCGTCTGAATCTTCTCCATTAGAGCTGATGGAGTTGGTGTTTTCCCCTCCGCCCTCCTGTTGCGGACAGCCATCTGTGGAAGCGAGAGTCGGAAAGTGAGGTGCGGGTACCCTTGTTTGAAGATCCCTATCAGAGAAATAACACAACTGGAAACCAGTTCAGCCATGTTTGCTGACACCCTCCCTTAAAAACGTCTCGGGTATCAAAGCAACACGGCGCTGATGACACGGGTAACACAGGAACATTTCGGTTTCCAGCCTTACGTAAACATCGGAGATGAGGAATTATGATCACCTGGTCTTAATTTCATTTTGTTTTCCCTCAGGAATAAAACCTGCATAAAAATACTTTCCCCTGAAAGCGATTCTTTCCATGAATCCCTGTTGGAGTGCCATGGCAGTCTCCTCTGTCTGCTGCATTTATTTACCTATTGCTATATTTAAAATAGTGATGTTCAGTATTTCAGATTATCTATAATCAGTAATTCCTATCTAATCAATTAGATGTTGATAGGTTTGCAGAAAATGCTATTAAGAAACCAAACCAAGCTTGTAATCTTTTAAAAAAAATATTTATCCAGTTTTTATTTGAATTCTGCACAGTCAATTTCATTTTAAAGGTTGTGAATTTAGAAGTGCCTGCATTGTTCTGCAGTTTTATTCAACTATTGTATGAGTGTGCATTGCCTTGACACCTATTACTGAGCACAGCTGTAATTATATCATCACCAAGAACAGGCTATAATTGCTGAAAATGGAATTTTATATTTAGATAAAAGGACTGTCCATTCTTTGTAATGTGTTGCACCAGAGAAAAGTAAGATTTCTTTTAAAATTTTAACATGTAATTTTAAAAGAAATAGTAGCGAGTTCACTAACTAGCTAAATACGCTGTTCTGCAGCTGAGCGTTTGGCATATCATTTAAGTGGTACATTTTTAATTAGGGCATTTCCACCACTTTTAATGTAATTTCTGTCATTAAACAGGGGAAAGTTTCATTGTGCTGGGGGCTCGGGCAGAGGCGGCTGCGGCCCGGGGCCGGCTGGGTTTGGGGGGCTCCGCGGGCACCCCCGGCCGCCGGGGCCAGGGGATGGAGGCAGAGAAGTCCTTGTCCTAAATGAGCTCTCCCTCTCCTTTCAAAGCATATTTTTCGAGGCGTTTTGATGTCGCATAAAGAGGGAGCCGGGCCGAGGGACGCATGGGCTACTTATGCTAATTCCCTTGAAAAGTTACGCCAAAAATAAATAGCGACACTCCCGCGACATCCTTTAAATATTGTGGGAAATCAACTTTAAAGTAATATCATTTATAATCGGCGAACAATGGCCCCGGTCTTCAAAGCTCGGGGGGAATTGTGACAGGATCTGGTGGGACCCTTTCAACCACTTTGAAATGTTTTAAAACCCGAACTTTCTCCTCCATTTAAACACAGGGATTGAGCGGCCGTGGTCACCATATGGGCGGCCGCAGCCCCATTGAGGCGGCCGGCGGCGGGTGAATAGCGGGGGGGCGGGGGGAGCCGCTTTTCAGGGCACACAAAGCCCCGGGCCCGGGGACGGCAGTGGCGGCGGGGCAGCGCCCTGCCAAGCGCGGGTGGCAGCGCCGGGGGCCGCGCCCGCCCGCGGAGGGGCCGCGCTCACCTCCGCCACATCCCTCATCCATCACTGTCCGCCCGAGCCGCGCCCGCCGCCGGGGGGGAACCCGCGGGAGCCGCCCGGGGATGCCCCGCTCCGGAAAGGCTCCCCCGAACCTGCCGGGAACCGCTCCCGAACCGAGCCTTCATCCTACACACACACTCCGCGCTCCAAACTTTTGAGGTCGTGCTTCTTTGCCAGCGCGTCTCCCCAAAATCTTTCAGCTAACTAAAAGTTTCGCCTAAACTCCTTAATGCTCGTTTCCAACCCCAGCCCCGTCAATTAAGATATCTTCTTTTTAAGCACACACCCCGTTTTGTCTTTTTCTTTCTTTTTTTTTTTCATCTTGTTTTTGATTTTGTTTTGTTGTTTTTTTTTTAAAAAAAAAGCCTCTAAAAGAAGCGATCTCAATAGAGCTGTTCCACCTTCCAGACCTAATCCGTAAGAAAGTAAGTGAATGTCCGTCCCTATTATCCTATAGCCAGACCATCTGACGCTGGTATAGGATTTGTTTCCTGGAAAAAAAAAAAAAAAAAAAAAAAAAAAAAAAAAAAGACGCTGGGAAATAAAATCTTAGTGTCTTAATCAGTGAGGCGGAAAACAAGCAAAAAAAGATAGCAAACCAATTGCAGCACCTCTCAGCTATAGAGCCGGGATCAAAACATTGTAGCATCTGTTGAAAGAGAAAGTGTCTAAATCCTATAGAAGGCTTTAGTCTTATAAGAGAGGGAGGGGAGAAAAAAAAGATAAGAAACAGTGTCTCGGTGATCCCTAAAACCACTAAATCACTGGAGAATTTCTCCCGGATAGAGATGTCTCTTTTTGTTCTGTCAGCCCTCATGTATCCATTATTTTATTCACTGCTGCATGGCGTTTATCAGATTGAGACCATATTTGTACCCCTCTGAGACCTAACCTCGCCTTATGCTTTTTGAGTAATGGACTCTTAAAATCCAGTAACATACCCCTGCAAGGGAAAAACATTAGAGGGAGCATGAATATTCCAGAGGAAATCCATTTTATTAATTTTAATTTTGCCATGCGGATGTTTTAAGTGCCTGCCTGCCTCCCCCTCTCTTCTCTCCTCTGCTGCCCACGCACAGCCGCGCCCCCGGCCCGAGCCGGCCCTGCCCGCTCCTCTCCGCTTCATTTCGGCTGCCATTTAGGACAGGGCTCCCGAGGTCCTCCCACGCCAAGGGAAGGGGTCAGTATTGCCCCCCAAAGATCCAGCGGGTCCCCCCATCCCCATCCCCGGCACAGACACGGGCGGCTCTGCCCCAGGTGCGCCCGCACCGCACCCGCGCAAGGGCCGGGCCTCACGGCACCCCTCGGTAATTGCTATCATTTGGGAGCCCCGAATGTCACCGTTTGACGCCTTTCTTAAGGGGGAAAAAAAAAAAAAAAAAAAAGAATAAAAAGCCCAAAAGCACGGCCCGGCGGGAGCGGAGGGTGCCCGGGCTGGGAGCCGCACGGGCGGTGGGTGCGCTGCCCTTGCCCTGCTCCGCGCTTCTCTCCCTCTGCGGGGAGGCCAGAGAGGGGCCCGAGAGAGCCCGGGACCCTCCGAGAGAGCCCCCAGGACCCTCCGAGAGCCCCCAGGACCCTGAGAGAGCCCCGCAGGTAGGGGCGAGGTGAGGGCGGCTGGCGGCAGGAGCCGCCCCGGTTCCTGGGGTGGACATCGGGCAAAACAAAATGCAAAAAGAAAACCCCCCACAACCAAACAACAAAAACCACCAAAGTGGGGGTGGGGGGAAAGCGAGGGCTCCGCTCTATCTTTCTAGTGTCCTTCATAGACTGTTTTCTTCTCTTAAAACTGACATGTCTAATTGGCAAGCGGTGCCATATCGTGTCCAGAGGTCTCCTGTGGAACATTTCTACAGCTGTCTCCTTCAACTAGACGCTTATTCATGTCGCCTTAATGAGAAACAAAACGATCTCTAATGAGCAATTACATAGCGACAGAATTGTTCCCATAACAAATTCTTGCGTGTGACAGAAACATCCTTTGTACCAGATATTCCGCACACTGTTACCGATTTTTTTTTTCCTTGCGGGGTGAAAACAAAAAGCAGGTTGTTGTATATAGACACCTCTTCTAAAGGAATGACCAGAGCCAGGGAGAGCCGAGCCTCAACAGAGGGCTCTCAACAGAGCCCGCATTCAAAAAGAAGCCATTAACCATCTTAAGTATGTAACGTAACATCCCATTATCCTTCATATTATCCCCTTGTCATTCCTACAACAAATACCTATTAATCTTCAGGATAAACAGTTTCCTATATTTACAAAGTTGTTTCGGGTCCATTGAGGGGGAATTATAATCAGCCCTACGGAGATAGTTTCCGAACGGCCCGGCTTTGGGGAGAGACCCCAGCGCCGCCAGGGGAGGCGGCCGGGGCAGGGAGCGGGAGCCCCAATTACCGGGCGATGGGCGAGCTTTAGGCTCAGCCCCGGATCCCTCCCGGATCCCTCCCGGCTGCCGGCACCGCGCCTTTGGCAGCGGATGTTCCTGGGCTCTCCGGGCCGGGGCTGGGGCTGGATGCCCACCGTGCCCCCGGCCCCTCACCCGGCTGCCCGCAGCCGCCCGACACCCTCGGCGGGGAGAGAACGAGAGGGACCCGCGTCGGGGCCACCCCCGCCGGACGAGGCCGAACCGAGGCGCCCCTGGCTGGGGAGCGGCCGCCGGGTTGTCCCTTACCTTGTGCGGGCTGCCCGGGTACCGAGGTGCCGGGATACCAGCCGGGTCGGGTGCCCCACGTCCCCGTCTGCCCGTTCAGCATCCTTAGCTTGTCGTACATCCCGTCGGCACCCATCTGTTGCTTTTCGCTAGCCAGGTTGCGTAGGACTCTGTTTATCGACGACACCTGGAAGGCAAAGGACAGGAAAGGCAATGGTAGTGCGGTAGCGCGCTCCCCTCCAGCCACCCGCGCATCCCCCGCGTCCCCCCGCGCAGCGGGCGGCTCGACCTGGGCGCAAGTCAAGGCTTCCCTGCCTCGCACCGCCGAGTCCCAGCCGCCCCGACTCGCTGCTGGTGGTGGTGGTGGTGCAAACAAACAAACAAACCACGGGGGAAGGAGGGGAAAAAAAAAAAAAAAGAAAAAAAAGAAAAAAAAAAAAAAGCCAAGGGAAAAAAAAAAAAAAAAAAAAAAAAAGCCCCAAACCCAACCCTGCAAAACCAGAGTGATGGCTTCGACTGATGCTCGCAGTCCTGAGGCGCCAGGCGCAGGGGTGACCCGCATATTGGTTTTTTTTTTTATTTTATTTTTTTTTTTTCCCTCCTTAAAGGCATTTGTCAGATTCTGTATGAAAAAATGCGTCTGACCCTGCCACATGCAAATGATGTGAACCTGCTATCCTCTCTTCTGATACCAAAACAAAGGAAGCAGAGGCTCGCTACGGCTACCCAGCATTGTACACGGCACACAGGAAGGTTTTTTTCATGAACTTACACTGGGTATATTATCGTTGGTACAGACCCCCTCTGATAGTAATCTGTCTCGAATCTCCCACGCAAAGATGGAGGGGCACTCTCGTTTATACTGCGCTATTTTGCTTACAACTTCTGGAGTCGCTACTCTCGGTTTACTACCTCCGATTGCCCTGGGTCTGATGGAGCCAGTTTCGTAATACCTGCCCAAAATTTTACTCACACATCCATTCGACACCTGGATAGGGAAGCGGACAGAAAATCACATTATTAATAATTTCAAGACAAAAATAAAATTGTTTAAGTATGCATTAAACAATGACAAGCTTACGTTTTGATTGTCCAGCACTTGGACTTTTGCATCTGCATGGGTCTATAACACAAAAATATACCTTAAATGGTATGAGAACTTACTTAGAGAGTCTTTTTTTTTTTTTTTTTCTTAAAAAAAAAAATTACATTCGTGGCCCTACCCTCTATAAAAGTGATACTTTAAAAACATTCGGAAGAAAAAAAAAATTATCTGGTCAAAACGTAATTCTCTTAGTATCAATGTTAAAATACGTCTTAAATGAGAACAATAGGTAAACCAGACTAGTCTCCATCCTCCTCACTGCTCTTAACCAAAGGACTTGCGGGGGGAAGGGGTGACTGAAGGGTTTTCAAGACCTACATTTACAAAATACCCCTGAACTGCGCCAGATTGCGTGAATGTCCACAAGGACAAATTCCGGGCTAAAACAGCGTGGCTTTGAGGGGGGGTTCTTTTTTCTCTCTCTCTTTTTTTTTTTTTTTTTTTTTCGCTTTTTTTTTTTTAGAATTGTTTTGCTTTTTGGAAGAAAAAAAAAAAGGTAAAAATTAAAAAAAAAAAAAAAGCAGTAAGCCACGCCAAACGCATACAGATATCACAAAATCATAAGTAAATACGGGGGGTAAGGAGGAGGGAAGGAGAGGAAACTGAAATTATGCCGAGCCGTATAATTCAGTTTATTACAGCAAACTAACTGTAACGACAGCGCAGGTTATCACCGGATGGAAATAAGGGGGGAACGAAAAGTAAAAAATTGAATCTTTTAAAAGGCATATATATATATATATATACGCATCGAAAGGTCTATTTGCAGCAACAACCGAGCAGATGGATGGTTTTATTAGGCTGGAAGGCGGGTGGTGGGTGGGTGTGGGGGGTCGCATTAGCGCCCGGCGGTGACAGCGGCGCTGGAGCGGAGCGGACGGAGCGGTGGGAGGACGGGGGGCGCCGCCGCCCTCACCTGCAGGATCCGGGAGATGTCGCAGGGCCGGGCGCCGCTGTGAGCGAGTTCCACGATCTTCTGCCGCGTGGAGTCGGGCAGCGGCCTCCCGTTGACGAACACCCCGCCGAGCTGGTTCACGCCGCTGTGACCTGCGGGAAGCACAGCGCCCACCATAGCACCCTCCGCTCCCTCCCGAGCCCCGCCGCCACCGGGCGCACCGCTCCCCTCCGCTCATCTCCGCTCATCTCCGCTCCTCTCTGATCCCCTCCGCTCCTCTCTGAGCCCCTCTTCGCTCATCTCAGCCCCTCTTCGCTCATCTCAGCTCCTCTTCGCTCATCTCAGCCCCTCTTCGCTCATCTCAGCCCCTCTTCGCTCATCTCAGCCCCTCTCCGACCGCTCCCGACCCGGCTCCGGCCCCTCCGCCCTCCTCGCCCTCTGCTCCCCTGGAGCCATCGCTGCTCCCAAAACGCGTCCACGGAGCACTCCCCGTCTGCGAAACCCGCCGTAGCCACGAACACCAAAACCCAACCCCATAAAAAAGAGCCCAGAATATTCCTGGCTGGATCGCCTTGGGTTGCTCCTTTGCTTTGCCTTTCCTTTTTTTTTTTTTTTTTTTTTTTTTTCTCCTCCTCCCCGCCGAAAAAAATCAAAAAATCAAAAAAAATCAAAATTAAAACCCCAAAGCCCAAGCGAGCCTGCCTGCATCCGCACAGCCGCAGCTCGCTTCGCCAAAAGCAAAGCGAGAGGCTGCCTCGCCAGTGCCCAACCTGAAGCTCCAGGCTTTGGAGGGTCTCCCTGGAGAAGCTCTGCTCTACGCGCTCTCCGCTCTCCTCTCTTTGGAGCCTCCTGATAAATTGACTCCAAGAGCCCAGGCTTCTTAGCAATAAATAAGCTCCAAATATAGAAGAGGGGGAAAATATGATGAGCCTCTCTGACATTTGTCTTTAAAATAAAACTAGCTGCACGTCAAGTTTGAGCTTAATTTCTGGAAATAGGCGGAAGTCGCCCCGGATCATGCATGGAAGGCTAATTGAAAAGATCAGTTGGAGCACTTGTGGCAGGCGTGTCACTTTATGACAGTACTCTGCTTTTGAAAATTGCATCGTCACGACAAATAGTAGCATGATAAAACGACCCTTTCTGTCCGCATTTGGATATCACTCAGACTAGATTGAACTCTACTCGCTCTCCCTCGGAGGGAGGCTGCGGTTTGCGGTAGCCGGGGGCTCTGCGCGGACACACCGAGGGGGCGCGCTCCCCTCGCAATGGATTCGAAGTGACATCGGGGCTGGGGAATTTGCCGCCCCGGCCCAGCAGCGCGGCCGGAGCTGCGACCTGCGCTTCCCACCGCGGGGAGAGGAGCCTGGATTCCCTTCCCTCGCCGCCTGAGCCCCGGCGGGCTCGGGGCCGGGGCCGGGGGCGCAGTCCCGCGGCTGCTCTCCCCCCCCTTCCCCCGCTCCTCATCCCCGGGAATGCGTGCGGGGGGACCGACATAAAAAAATGGCAGCGGGGAAAGCAAAATCAAAGTTTCACTTAAAAGGTTAAGCCTTAATCATTATATAATTTCCCTGGAGAGCGGTGTAGATCTCGCCCAGTGGCAATGATTATGCGCCTTGTATTCTATTGCTAGTCATCTAATAGGAAAACATATGGTGTCAATTTGGATGCTCTGCACCATATACACCCAGGAGTTATTAACACAAAGCCTGAAGAGCCCGCCGCGACCTTTAAACAAAATAAAGGCTTCACCCGAATGATATCTTTTCTGCGTTTTGCAGTGGCGATCCCAAACGGGCGAGTGAAGGCATCCCCCATTACCATAAACCCTCGGCACGCCACGGCCAAGGGCAGCCGCCACCGTCCTTGCGAGGCGCAGGTAAAACCCTCCCCGAGCTGCCGAGGCTTACATTTTGCTCGGGATAAATGAAAATACATCGCACCGACACGCACGCAGCGGCCCCGGAAGATTAAAGAAGGACAAAACCCTCACAGAGTAACATCAAAACAAACCAAATAAAAAAATAAATCAGCGGGGGAAAAAAAAATAAATAAATAAAGAAACCGCTTCGCGCAATGGATATCTGAGAAATCCCTAAAACCTCTGCTTTTCCGGATGCTCCACACACGGGGGGTGACAACTTGTTAGGGGGTTTAAGGGTGGGATGCTAAAGGGCTCCCAGAGGCGCGCATCCCCTGTCAGGTTCCAGAGGAGCACTGCGGTGACCTCTCCGCGCAAGGGCCGCGCAACTCGCCCTGCGCTCCCCGCCGCCCTTACCCGCGCAGAATGGGAGGGCCCGCGGTGTGTGATCCGCGTCCCGAGGAGATGGGGCCTGCTCCGGACTGCCTGGGACCTCAGCCCCGGTCTCTCCCCACCTCTTCGCAGCCCCTTTCTCCGGGACGCAAAGAGAGGCCGCTTCTCTCCGGCCACCACACCCGGCTCGGTCTCCGTGCGCTCCCGCCCTGCGCCAGCGCTTCCCCCTCTGAGAAGCGCCCAGGCCTGTCCACCAGGTCTTAAACAACAGCAACAACACCACAAAAAACACCCCACCCCCCCAAAAAAAAACCCCACAAAAAATAACCCACGGAGACATCAGAATCGCGAAGCAAACAAACGCAGAAGGTGGCGGGGAACTGCACCTAACACGTAGTGGCTTTTTCCTGCCCAACTCCCACGCAGAGAAGGCAGGGACTCAGTCAGCTCCTGGGCCACGAAGCGGGCCTGGAGCAGTGGCCCGAGAGCCGTGACAGCGCTCTCGGCCCCTTCGTTCCCCGCCGCTCTCGGAGGTACCCGAGCCCCGACGGGGCGGGCGGGCGCGCAGAGCCCCGCTCCCGGCGGAGCCGCCTCCCTCCCCGGCCCGCTGCGAGCCCCTCCGCCCGCTCCGCCGCCCCGCCTGCCCTCCGCGGCCGCGAAGGGGCGCGGAGTCACTTACTGTTCTGCATGGTGGGCTGATAGAGCGGTATCCCACGGGGGTCGCCTATAGCAGTCTAGCAGTGACAAAATAGGCGTTAATCAGGGGAGGCAGTGCACACAGTTAAGCTGCAGAGAGGCTAAGATCTCACCGGCTAACTTTGTCATCCTTAGGCATCTTCCCCCCGATTAGTTTAAGGATTCGGGGGCTTTTTAATACCTCAAGGCAAAAATGTTCATGTGTATCCCTAACTCGCACGGGGGGCGGAGGGGGGGAAATTAAGAAAAGCAGCCCGCCAAGTGGTTTCTCGTTTTAATTGCATGCAGGTGGCGTATTGCCTCGTCGTTAGTGCTCTTCGCTGAGGTGCTGTATTAAGTGGAGCGACAACAATCACAAAGAGAGTCCGAAGTCATGTTTTTAAACTTGCCTGAAAGCGGGGTGGACTGTCCTCTCATACAATTTAGGGACTCGCACATCTGCGTGTCACTAGTTAAAGTCTTCCCTCTAGGACAAAGCAGAAGAAGTACATTAAGAAGTGTGCAGGGAGGCCGGGAAGGTGTGCCCGGGGGGAGCGGAGCGGGGCGGGCGCTGCTCGGGAGCTGCACCGGCGGCAGGGGGGGGATGGAGGGGGGAACCCTCCGCCGGCTGCCCTGAGTGCTGGGAGCGGGGCTCCATTTTTTACCTCCGGGTATTTCCTCCGGTTATTTATTTTTTATTTATTTATTTTTTTTCTCCTCCTCTCTCTCCCCTTTTCCGCGCGGCGCTAGCAACTTTTTCTCCCTCAAACTCCCCGTCTTGTGATTAACTTCTTTTTTGGTCTTTAGATCTTCCCCTTTTTCACTGTACTGTGACACACGCTGTCTACCTCGCCTCACTGCTTTAAAAAGTAAGAACAGGAGGGGGTGAGAACTGTTAAACAAAGCCTACAGAAAGCGAACAATGGCCTCCATTCTGCTCCTCTACCCAAACCCCGAGTGCAGAAACCCAGGCTCCTTAACCGGCCGCGCAGCTTCCCAACTCAACGGACCAACAACCCTCCAACTTACAAAGAGCAGAGAAACAAGCCCCTTCTCCCTTCATTAGTGCCTGCCTTGACCCAGCGCCTGGACAGTCCCCAGCGCCTTCCCCCCCACCCCCCCTCCGCTCTCTGGCTCCCTCCCTCCCTCCTTCCTTCCACTACTCCCTCTCTCCTCCTCTCGCCACCTTCCTTCCTTCCCTCCCTCCCTCCTTCCCTCTCCCCGCCGCCCCCCGGCCCCACTTATTTATTTATTTATGCGCCCCCGTGTATTTATTTGAAATCGTCGCGGGTGAAAATGGAAAAGTAATTTCTCGTTATAAATATCTGGCGGTAATTGTGTTACTGGTGCGAGTTGTTAGGGGTTGTAAAAAGATACAACAGCTCAGTGGGGTGCTCAATTGGGGAGGGACAATTACAATAAAGAGCCCATTCAAGGGGGTTGCTAAAAAAAAAAAAAAAAAAAAAAAAAAGGAGGTAAAATAATGAAATAGTCTCAGCCTTCATTTTCTCTCCCCTTTTTTTTTTTTTTTTCGCCTAAAATACTCATTCTCTTTCTTTTGCGCCTATAATGAATATTAATTTTACTCTTCCTGCATATGATGGAGAAATCAAAGAGGCACGTTTCCCCATTCAGGACTAGCCACGGTATAATTTATTAAGTAGCTTTTAGTAATCTTAAATCCATAAAAATAAACATCAAACAAGTACTTTCTCGCAGCGTGAAGACTTTAACTGGTAAATATTTACTGCTCTTTGGAGAGCTACCTGATTAGCAGCAGAGCAAGCTACACTGTACTTCAATGGAGACGTGGTGATATCTCCTTCAGCTGAACTGAACGTGAAGTCATCCCTTTAATACACCGAACACGTCTGCATAGACACACACCGAACGGGAAACCCACCGCTCCGGACACAATTTCCTCCCATATTTCATGCACAAATCATAAACGCGGGGCCTACGGGCTGAAAGAAGCCATCCCAAAAGGCACCAGCAAACTTCCAGCTCTCAGCTCTGCCCGCACGGACCTCAGAAATGACACTGAGTGGGTTTAAAAGAAAAGAAAAAGGGGGGTGGCGTGGGGGGAGAAAAAAAAAAAAATAAAAAAATGGGGGGGTGAAAAATAAAAAGCCGCGAAACAAAACAAACCCAAACACAGCCGAAAGAGGTTTACAATAGAGGGCGAGGGTAACCGAGGTCTTCAGCAAGGTAAGAGGAGGCGTGGGGCAAGGAGCTGCGTGTCTGTAACTCGCCACCCTCGGCAGCCCCGGCCAGGCCAGCAGCACGAAGGAGAAATCGCCCTCTCCTCCTGCCGAGCCCCGCAGCACCCCCGGGACTCCCTCCGAGAGCTGCCATGCGATTTGCCGTGCCCTAATAGGCCGGGCCTAATCTGCAACTCGCTTTTTAATCTCGAAATCTTCGTATAATCTCAGGGCAGAGAGTATTTCTCCCCCCCTCTCTCGGTGAAATCGTAATTAGAGATATTAAGGGTAAAGTTTTGCCTTCCCGGGGCAAACCCGAGAAAGATAAAAACGAATCGGTTTTGCGATGAGTTGTTGGTGAAGGTCAGCAGCTATAAACATTTATTGTCAAGGGCCACTTTTATTATTTTATGCCCCTAAAATGGAGAAGATGCAGTCACTTTTCTTCTCTAGTACGGTGTTGTCGTTTTCCAAAACAGCCTCTGCCGGGTACATTGAATCATTCGAAAAAGTTTGTTTTTAAACTTTCCAGAAATTATTCCTGCTCTGCGCTCCCATGTAACCCCTCCGTGCAAAGCTTTACAAGGTTAAATTCAAACACGGATTTTTTTTTTTTGTAATTGCACTTGCGAGGGAAAAAAAGAATCAAGTTTATTGTTGCGCTTCGCTGGAGCAAATTTTTTTTTTTTTCCTTGCATGGCGAAGAGTTTACAACTTCTTAAAAATTAAAAAAAAATAAAAATAAAAATAAAAAAGCTTTGCTGTAGTGCAGAGGCGCATCAAAGAGGCTCTTGTAGAAATAAGAGACGTTAAGGGATTTAAAATAATAATAAAAAAAAATAATAATATATAGAGAAAAAGCATATCGATTTAAAAAAGGAGTGAAAAAAACATTCCCCAAAGCGGAGCACGGCGATCCCCGGTGCCGAGCAGGGACGGGGCGGTGCGGGGCTCCCGGCCGGGCCCCGCCGTGCTCGGTGCGGGCAGCTCCGCGCCCCCGGCGCTTCTCCCGCGCCGGAGCTGGGAAAGTTGCCGGCACTAGGGACAAGTTGGGAAGATCCCCGGGTGGCTGATTAAAGCTGACAGCCCTTCAGCTCCGCTCAGCTCCCCGCCTGTACCGCGCCTGGGAGCTGACTTGGCCTAGGATATGGGTTATTTTTATTTAATTTTTTTTTTTTTTTTTCTCCCCCCACGCCGCTCTCCCGGCCGCTCGCCCTCTGTTTTTCTCTACCATCAGGACTGAGCCTTCCTTAAGCCAGACGGCAGAACACAAAGCAGAAGTCGGGGACGGGGCCGCCCCGGGGGCAACGAGGCGCCGCTTCCCTCCCTGCCTCCCTCCCACTCGGCGAGGCGTGGGGCCGGAGCCCAGCTCGGCTCCCGGAGCCCCTGCGAGCCGGGCAGCGGCGGCACCGGCACCGCAGACACCGGCGCTTGTGCTCTCCCTGACCAGCAAACGCTGCGTGGGAATTACTGCTGCTGCTCTTGGCATTGCTTTCCGAGTCAGATGCTTTAGCTTTTCCAGAGGACACGGGCTTATGTGAAAGGCAGAAAGTTTGTGAGCTCCTGGGCTGGAAAGTTCCCTGGGAAGCTCTCCGGAATGCAAATGGGAATACGAGAGAGAGAGAGAGAGAGCGAGAGAGAGAGAGGGAGAGAGGAGCGGTGAGAGAGAAAGCCCTGCCTAAATATTAAAATGCGACGAGGGAGAAGTTGGGAGAATAAATGAACAGACTCACCTTTATGAGGCATCCTGTCTTGTTGTCAAAGCTCCTGTCAATAGTTTAAGAGCGCACTGATTTGAAATGATGGTGCTTTAAAAAGAGTTGCCAGCAAAATAGTTTTTCTCCACTGAAGCTGCTGGTTGTGTGATCTTGAATTCCTGGGAAGGAGACAGAGATTGACAATAAAATGGGCTGTCAGTGACTGGAGAGCGAGAGATAAAAGAGTGTGTGAGTGAAGTGGGGAGAGAGAGGCAGAGCACACCTATGCTGATTGGTGATGGTTCAAGTGTATTAATGTGTGTGTGCCTTGGTCTCTGCCTCGCCTCCACTTCTCTTCACTGGCCCATTAGTGAAGCCTGACCTCTGTCATCATCTTCCAGCAAAACACTTCCTCCCTGCGCCCGGACCCGAGCGGGAAATGCGGCGGAGCCGGGGCCGGCGGTTCAAACCCACTAATCACTCGGCACCGTGCAAACGCCGCCCGCTGCCAGCCGAATATCGCCGTATGCAAAGCGCCGGCAGCGCCTCCCCGCCGCCCATTGGCCGCCTCCGCCCGCCCCGGCCCAATTGGCCCAGGCGTTTGAATATGAATGCGCAGGGCCCGGAGCCGCCGCCGCCGCCCGCAGCCCGCGCCGGCCCCGCTCCGGCCCCGGCCCCGCTTCGCTCCGGCCCCGCTCCGGCCCCGCTTCGCTCCGGCCCCGCTCCGGCCCCGCTTCGCGCCGGCCCCGCTCCAGCCCCGCGCCGGCCCCGCTCCGCTCCGCCAGCCCCGCTCCAGCCCCGCTCCGCTCCGGCCCCGCTCCGCTCCAGCCCCGCGCCGGCCCCGCTCCGCTCCGGCCCCGCGCCGGCCCCGCTCCGGCCCCGCTGGCCCCGGGGACAGCCGCGTCCTCAGGTCGGGCTGGGGGAGGGGGCCGCGGTGGTGATGGCGGAGAGGGATGGATAGATGGATGGATAGATGGGGGAGATGGGGGGGGAGGTGAGATCAATTTGCATTTAAACAGTTCGCTCCGGTCCGACAATGGAGATAAGGGGAAAATAACATTCAAATGGTAAAGACATAAATATTTGGGAGACAGGGGCTTTGTCAGCGGTGAATCGGCCGGAGCTCCCCGAGGCCGCAGCCCCCCCGTCCCCGCTCCCGGCGCTGGGAGCGGGAGGCTCTGCCCGGCCGGGAAAGAGCAGAGCAAATACACCATTTACTTTGTGTATTGAGGGCTCTTGTGAAAGGCCCTGAAGAGTCCTTTACCAAACACTCACCAACTTCTCCCACGTGCCATTTGTTGACTAAGGGCTGCCGGGCTGATTTTTTTTTTTTTTTTTTTTAAAAAAAAAAAAAGATCCCACGGAGGAGTTGGAGAAGGGCAGAGCCGGGCGCTGGGCAGTGCTGCCGCTTTGTGCCCGTCCCAAGAGACTCCCCCCTCCTTCCCTCTCCTTTTGCGAGGGACCCCCTTCACTGGCTGCCAGAAACTCAAGGGGGAAAGTAAGTAAATGACTTTGCTGCTCTGACCACACACCACAAGTACATTTGTTGAATGCCGGACTATTAAGACACACCTCAGTAAACTCTAAAGCAACCCCTCAGCGCATGCATTTAAGGTTACACTGGGAGCACCAGTCCGAGCTCAGGGTGTCCCAATCGGTTATGGCGAGTGGTCCGGGGGGAGGGGGAAGGGGAGGGGGTCTGCACCGGGAAAAACAATAAAAAAAAAAAAAAAAAAAAAAAAGGCTTGGGGAAAAGAAAGGGAAGAAGGAGAAGAGACAGGAAAAAGAAATTCCAAGAGCCACCGCGGAAAGTGGAGAGTATGAACGCGCAAAGCATAAAATGAAGTCGTAGCCGCATACACTTGACTTCTCTTGACATGTGAAAAGTGCTAAAAGTCAAAGCTCATCAATAAAGTATCTTGAAATTGAATAAGAGCCCTGACAACCATTGCATTCTTAAATAAAGTACAATGAGGAGACAAACGACTCTGCCAAGGAGTTTGCATGTGAGTGAAAGGGCGCCTCAATGGGAGCGGGATAATGGGCTGCTCGGCCGTCATGCACTGTCATCCCCTGTCCCGCCGAGAAGCTGCCACCGCTCCCTAATAGCACAAAATGGGCTCTTAAGAGACTGCAGCCTGTCCCTCCGCCGCTCCCTTCCCTACCCTTCCCCCGACGCCGGGCTGCAGCGGTGACCACCCCGCTCCGGGCCCGCTGGGGAGGCCCGGGAGGCAGAGGCTGGGGTGGGCAGCCTCCCCCCGGCCCTTTCTCCAAGCCGGGAACGGCCCAAGCAAAGCCCTTTCCTTGGCAGGATGCGGAGAAGGGAGAGCGGCCCGGGATGCAGCCGAGCCCACCTGCAGCAGCGAGGGGCTCCGCCGCCTTGGGCAGGCCTAGGTCAGCCTGCCCGGCTTGTTTTGCTGCCACTTTTGTCCCGAGTCACGCGTTTTTTATAGGAATGGAGCCGAATATCGCGATGGACGCACGGGAGCGTTTGGGTGTGATGGGATCCCCCCCTGAAGGTAAGGGCAGCCCGGCCTTGGGGCTGCGGGACACCCCAAGGGGGGCTCTGCCAACACCAGGGGCTCGGGCTCGGACCTCCCTCACCCTGCTGCCCCCTGCTCCCCTCGCTCAGCTCCTCTCCTTCCCCCAAAACTTTCCAAAGTACCACCTGCCGCCGAGTTAACCTGCCCGCGGCCACACATCCTTCCCGGGGCGCCGAGAAAAAATTTCACAGCGGCGAAAGAGAAGAGAAACCATGTCCAAAACCAAGTCCGAACCTGTGTGCCGTGTCCCTGCCCTCCGGGCCGGGTGAGTCCCGGCGAGCCGTCCCTCGGAGGAGCCGCTCCTCCCTTAGATGCCGCTGGCCGAGGCCGGGAGTCCCGCCGCACGCATCCTGCGGGCGACAGAAAGAGCCTGCGATTTGTAAACTCGCACCAATCTCCGAGGATCCAAAGGGATTTTAAAAGCTGGGATCTAGTCCTTTTTTCTGGAGTGAAGTCAGTCGTGTCCGAGGATTTGGATTTTTTTTTATCCTGTTTTGCTGTTGTTGTAGTAGTGTTTTTTTCCCTGTTGCACTCCCTCTCTAGCAAATGAGTGATTTCTTTTTTTTTTTTTGCTCTTGTCCACAGGGCGTTAAAGGGGGAAAAGAGAAAAACCACTTTGTCCGAAATTGCAGGCAAATATCATTTTTACAAGCTCTCAATTAGCCATCCCTTGGATTAGCACCTTCTTACGCCTCCTCGCCAGAATAAAGCAGCCGTAATCTTGTTGCTATTTTCCCCTCGGGCGCCGCGAGCTTTGTGTTCCCTCCCCTCAAAAAAAAAAAAAAAAAACAAAAAAAAAACCAAAAAAAAACCTTTTAACGCCCCCACCCAGCCAAAAAAAAAATTTAAATAAATAAAAAAAAAATAATTAAAAAAAAAAATCCCTCCCTGTGCGGGGAGGGGAGGGCAGGGGTGAGCCGGTGACGTCACGGCGGGGTGCGGGGGGGGCCGGAGCGGGAGCCTCCAGCCAAAGTTGGGATGAAGAAAGAGCAGCGGGCCGGGCCGGGCCGAGCCGGGCCGGGGGTCGGGGCTGTCCCATCGTGGAGCCCCGTGGGTCCTGCGAGGCTCCGCGCCGCCATTTTACCTCCGCCCGCCGCGGAGAGACCGTGCGGGACCGGCCCCGCTCCGGCCCCGCTCCCCCGGCAGCGCCCGGGCCCGGCGGCCGCGCCCGCCCGCGGAAACCTCCCGAGGAAACCTCCCGAGGAAACCTCCCGAGGAAACGCTCCGCTTCTGCTTTCTTCCTTTTTCCACCTAGCAGATTGCCACCCGCCGCTCTCCCCACACCCTGCCCGGCCGGCCTGGTTTTCCTTTTCCTTTCTTTTTTTTTTTTTTAAAAAAAAAATAATTCTTCCCTTTATTTATTTTATTCTTTTTCTAGTTTGCTTGGGTTTTTTTGTTTTTGTTTTTTTTTTTTAAAGTGAATTTTCCACTTTTAAAATGATTCTGCTCGCCTGTATAACCGGGGGAGAGGAGCAGCAGTGCTGCTCGGCGTTCCCCTCGCCCCAAAGCCCTGCCCTCCTGCAGGCTCACACCGCCCCCCTTTTCCCTTTGCCGGGCCCAGAGCTGCGCCGTGGGACCCCGCGGCCGTGGGACCCCCGGGCCCTGCCTCTCGGCATGGATTTAGGCACTCTTTGAAGATTTCTGCTTTAAAATCCGCGCAGGATTAATGTAACTAGCATTTTTCTGCATCTGGCTCGTTTTTTTTTTTTTTTCTTTTTTCCTCCACTTTTTTTTCCCCCCCCTCTTAACTATTCCAAACAAAAAGAAAAAAAATGGGCGTAATATAAAAATGGTTTAAAAAACCAAAGGTAAGTAACTATTATACGTGGCAAGACGCGCCTTTTGGTTTGTTTTTCCTAATTAAAAATAATTTTCACTTTTTAAATATGATCTCTTGCCTGGGTATTGATTTGTATTAAACAGCAGCCTTTGCTTCCCTTTCGTATTTTATTAGGTGTCGACAGCAGAAAATGCTGAGTTAGAAACTCCAGTATCGTCTCGTTGTATTAATATCTGGGCTGCAAACTACCTTTTTTAATACCCAGAAAAATGCTTAAAGTCCTCTTGTCCAGTTCGGTCTAAAACTGAAGAGATACACAAATCCTGACGTCTTAGACTACAATGCTTTTGCCTTCAGGACACTTAATGCCTATTTGTATATGTAGAGACAGTGTTTGAAACCTATAATGCGCAGGACACTGAGTTAAGTGGAGCTTTTCTAGTTTATAAACAATCTGCAAAAAGTTTGGAATCGATTTAACCTCTTTTATGTTGGCCTTTTGCATGAGGCGCAGCTCCTCGTGGCAGGTTAAAAAAAAGGCTTTCTGGACCTTGCCGAAGTCGCTCTGGAACTGGGAGAAGAACATGCATCTTTCCGTACGGGAAAGCCTTTGATTTATAAATATGGGAAAAAAGTGTCGAGCAACCAGACCCGCTCGAAAAGCCTTCAGAAAAGAACGGGGGGGGTGAAAGCTTAGCGCATCCTGACGGGCTTTTTAAATGCTATTGATTGGGACAAGCTGTTCAAAACCCCAGTAACAGTTAATCTGCCTGTTAATCAAGCCACTAAGGAGCTCAATGCGAGTTTTATTAGCAACTGGAGAACCCAGGCAGCAGAAAGGATCAAAAGCCTACACCCTTGATATTTGTAAAACCAGCCTTTCCCAAAAATATATTTTCAATTACACAGTAATTCCGAGCTTATCAGGGCTCGTTCTCAGCCCCACGCAGATGGTTCGGCAGGCGCTGCCAAAGCCAAGGAAGCAGCATCGCGCTGGCCCCGCCGAGGTGCGGGGGTGAAAAATAACGCCTTAAAGGAGGGGTCCCGATCTCGCCTCTCTCCCATCTCGGACCCTCCTGGCCTCCCGAATTAGCAGCAAAAACCTCCACTTGGCAAACCACCACAGAGAAACTCGTATGCACGTCAACTCTGTTATTAGGGTCGAGGGTTCTTTTCATTTTAGCCGGCGAATTTGATTTATCGCGGCAAGTTTGCAGGGCGTATTTCCCTCTCTGCCCATCCTTTTGGTAGAACCTCTCGTTTAATTGGTAAAAAAAAAAATTTAAAAGTTTAAATAGCGAGATTCGTAATTTGAAGAGCCTAGAAGTTGGTTTTCAATCAATTTAATGACGAGAAATATTATCGTATCGGCTAAAATCAACATTTGATCTTGTCATTTTTTTAAAATGCAATCCGATTCCTTTATATGTCAGCGAGATATGCATATAAAAGACTATCTGGTCAGAGGTAATTATGTCACAGCTTTTTCTCGGCATGACAGCTGGATAAACACCATCTCCAATAAACATCTCTAATTAGGGAGGAGGATCTGAGATAGATGGTGTTTGATTTATTACTGAAGGAGAATGTCCATTTACCGGTATATTATAGCGGAGCATCACAGGGAGCGTTCCTGCTAACGCACCGTAAGGAGTATTTGGAGATGCTCGAAGACAGGTAAGCGCTGTTTTAGGTTTTACGCTGTTATTTTGTTTAGCGTTATTTCGGGGGAAGAACGGCCTTCCTCGGGTACCTCTCTTTGCCACCGCAGCCCTGATTTAGCAGAGGCACGCAGGGCCGGGAAGGCGAGCCTGAGTTCGGGCATTGAGAGGTGCTCGCCTCTGGGCTACCGGACCTTTCCAACCCCAGCAGGGCAACCGAGCCTCCTCGGCGAGCGGCCGGCGTTTCACGGCAGGGACGCGGCCCCCGACGGCAGCTCGGACCCCGCAGCCCCATCCCGGCTCTGCGCGGCCCTGCGGGGGCGGCCCGGAGCCTCCAGGGCCCGCTCCCGTCCCGTCCATTGGGCCCGGGGTCACCCGCGGCTGCCCCCGCCACCTGAGCCGGGTCACGGCGAGGCAGCGGGGCCCGGGTCACGGGGCGGGGGGAAGGGGAGGGGGGAAGTTTGGGAAGCGCCTCCGCCGCCCCCTCCGCCCCGGGGCGCCCCCTCCGACGGGCGGGCAGCGGCCGGAGCCGCTCCCTCCCAGCCCCACCTGTTGTGCGGGGCTCCGGCCCGCTGCCCTCGCCTTCCCCCCGCGGGGCGGGGGTGCCGGGCTGGGGGTGCCCGACCCCTCCCGTCGGGCCGGCGGCGCAGGGGGCGTGCGGAGACCTTACCTGTCAGCGGCAGCGGCGGCTCCGGGCGCGGCGGTCCCGCGGCCGGGAGGAGGCACCTGAAGGCTCCGGTGGCCAATTTGCACGCCTGAAGCCGCCGCCCGGTTGAAATGTCACTGCCAGCAAAAGAGGGGTGCTGCCTTTGCACTAACTTTCCCTTAATATCCACGCCAGCGCCTCCCCCATTGGCTGGGCCGCCCCGGTGACGTCACGGCGGACAGTAGTTAGCTAATGAGACATTTTAGGCGACACGAGCGCCAAGGGCGCGAGCCCGGACCCCGCCCGGCCCCGCCTCAGCCCGGGCTCGGCCCCGGGACGGGACTCCCTTGAACCGGGCCACCCTCGGGCTCGCTGCCCCCTCCCGCTGCTTCCCTCCCTCCCTGCCTGCCCGACGGCTCGCCCCGGCCCAGCCCTGCCGGCAGCCGGGCCTATCCCAGGCCGAGCTTTAGGCTGAGGTTTAGGCTTTCTCCCCCTCCGAAACGCGCTCCCCGTGAGGGACGCTCTGGCACGGGGGGGGAAAGGGAGCCCCCCAAAAGCTGTCGCAGCCCTGTGGCTCCTCGGAAAAGCTGTGGCCCTCAAGCCCTCAGCTCTGCTGAGTCCAGCCCTGGCCCCGGCCAGACGTGAGGGCAGCGCTCTCTCCGCGGCCCCGCTGCGGGCCCGGCCGGGCTCCCCGTGCGCACCCTCTCCCATTAGAGCGGCAGGGAGAGGCCCTTATTTGCACACACTTGTCAGGGTAAATAATTCATCAGCAAAGAGGCCACCCCGCCGCCGATAGTTTTATTGAACTGCACTTAAATGTTTCATGAAGCCGGCGGCCGGCTGGGATGAGGCGGGGGATGCGGGATCCATTAGGATGGCGGGGGGTGCGGGGAGAGCCCTGTGCGGGCTGCGGGTGCTGCCCCGGCCCCGCTCCGCTTCTGAGGGCCAGGGACCCAGCCGGGCCAGGGATCCTGCTGGGATCCGGGTCACCCTGTCCCTTAGCGAGTCCCTGGCGCTGGCAGGTAGCGACGGCCCCGGGGGCGCTGCCAGGAAGGGGTTTCGCGGCGCGTTTGGAGACGCTGCCATTAAGGGGCTTGCGGCTCCCTGCAACCCGGCAGGGTCCTCCAGGGAAGCGTTGGAAACACCACGGCTCCCGCCTGCTTATCTGGCTGTCAATAAAAGGAGATGGCTCCTAAAGCAGGGCCAGGTGCTGCCTCCCCTGCTCTCCAGCGCGCCGCTCTCCAGAAACTGCTCAGGCGTGAAGCCAAGTCTGCTTGGCCAGGCCTCGGCGGAGGCAGGCAAACAGCCCCTCGCCAGCGCCAGAGCGCTCTGTTTGCCTTTTTATCTCCTAAAAAAAAAAAATAAAAATAAATAAATATATATAGGAAGAGATAGAAAGAGGGAAGCGAGGCAGGAAGGTGGGGGAGCGTTGGGAACAGAGTCCGTATTTGGCCGAGAGGTCGCCTAAAAAGAAAAAAAAAAAAAAAAATTAAAATAAGAATAATAATAATAAAGGAGGGGTGGGGGTAAAAAAAAAAAAACCCTGCAAAGGCTGCGCTGGGAGGCAGGCGGGACCCCGGGGGCGGCCTCCTCTCCCTGCCGGGCGGGGGGGCCCGGCCAGGCCCGGTGTCACCCCGGGCTGGGCGGGGGTGTCCGAGGGCAGCGGCCGCCCCCCGCCCCCGCCGCGCCGGGGAGGCTCGGGCAGGGAGCGGTGCCGGCCGAACGGGGCGACCAAATGTCTCCCCCCCCACGCCTGTTTGTGTCCCCGCTAATTTTGGCTCCTGCGGCGGTCAGGTCCGCGACCTTTGGTGGGGCGCGGAGGAGGGAGGCGGCTCCGCGGGGCTGCGCGGAGCGGAGCCCCCCGGGCGCGGAGGGAAGCGGGGTCGGTGCGGGCGGGGATGGGAGCAGGGGCACGGCAACGTGTTACAAATTTATAAGCGTTATACATATTTGATTTACACTACGTTCCGAACTTGTGGGCTTTTTTTAATTTTTTTTTCCTTTCTTTTCTTTTCTTTTTTTTTTTTTTTCCCGAGGATGCCCCAAACCCCCGTGTTCACATAGATTGAGCAATTCTCAACACACACTGTAATAATGAGCTTTAATTCTCTATCCAAGCAGAACTTGAGCAATAATAATAAGCACATCAGAACAATTTGTTTACTGTGGCATTGCACAGGCTGCAGGGTCCAAGACTAGCTACAATAAACGGTAAAAACCAAGGGAAAAGCCCTAGAACAGGAAAAATATTGCGATAGAAACGTGGTTTTGGCTTTCAAGGAAAGAGGCACTTGACTAGCATTGTAGCTGCGATATTTTGCCCTTGTCCAAGGTATGTGTTTTTAAATACTTTCTTTTTATTTCCCCCACACGTCTCTTTGCTTGTCTAACATTTCTCTTTTGCCCCCAGGATTGCGTTTAAACCTTGGTGCAGAAATGTAATTTTGCTCTTGTTTTGTATTGTTGGTTGGTTGTTTGGGTTTTGGTTTTTTTTATACCCTCTCGTCCTGTCGGCTCAGCCCTCTCGCAGTTTGATAGAAACTGAATAGCTCCATCTCTTCGAATAAAAAATACCTGAGTTATTATTGAAATGGCTTTTTGTGCGCTGCCATGTAAAGTTGGGAGAGCTTTCCGGCTGTTGTGTGGCTGGCAGCCTGCGAGGCTCTCCTGCCACCTGGTAAACGATTGCACCTTCCCTTCTTCGGAGCACTCGCCCAGAGCGGGCTGAGCTGACACGGGCACCCCGGTCTGAGAACCCTGGCGAGCTGGAAACTTGTTGGAACAAGCGGGATTAGTGTGCGGGAGCGTGTGTTTGGGGGCTCTAATTGAAGATGCTGCAAGAAACTTCTGTGAACTGAAGCGTCCTAAAGACAGAAATTTAGCAGAAAGATAACATTTCCCCTCGCGAAGAATCCCACTGTAGCCGACAGTATAATAAGACTATAATTTTCAATGCCGTAACCTTGTTTCTCATCCGGAAAAAAAAAAAAAAAATCAAGATTAAAAAAAATGCTTCTTGCTTTAAAAAAAGAAACGTATAGCTATAAATCATTTCTTTATACCTTAACTTTGTAGCTGGGTTTTCTCCCCTCTCTCTCTCTCTCTCGATCTTTTTTTCACCCCCCCGAAGACTCCTAATGCTATTAATTTGTCGAAAACTTTATTCTGGGCTGTCTTGAATTATTTCCCTTCTCTATCCTTTAAAACATTTTCATAATAAGCGTGACTCCGGACAATGTTTGATTTGTTTTTCTCCCCTCATCCCGGTTTAGACTGAGACATTAGCTGAATTCCCTGGGGGTGATTGGATGCAATTCGCTGAAAGTCGACAGGCACGTCCTGGATGTTAGAAATTCACTTTTCCTCAACGTGACAAGGCTGAGTTCGATCTACAATTGTATTTGAAAGGGCAATGAGCGGAAAGATCTCCCATCATTAAAACCTCCCTCTTCTTTAGCAAAATAACAAGATACTTCATTTGCACACAAACACTCAGGGAAAAAAAGAATCCCCAAACCCCAACCGACCCGCGATAACTCTTTGATAAAACGCAATCTCTGCATAATTTGGGTGGGGGGGACGACATATCAAAAGGTATCGGAGGACCCCCAAAGCGCCCATGTGATCAAGTTGACTTTTTACTTTAAATCTTGAATAAGATGTGAGTTGTAACAAGGGGATTTGCACTTACTCCATGACCCTTGTAATTGGATTAAATATGGACTGAGACGTACAAAAACATACCAAGATTGACACCTGCCAACTGGACTTCCTTATGATTGATTGTGATGCTTCGTGCTGGCAACAATAATGAAATAAATTGTATGGATAAAACAGCACATTTGTCATTTCCGTGCCATAAGAGAGGAAGGCAGCGTGTTAGGCAAGCTGTTATCTGACAGGCACGAACAGCAGACACAACTAAAGAGCTAAACAAGGATTCCAGACATTGACAAGACAAATTATAACTTGTCACAACCTCTTTAAATTCAGAAGTTTTCAATTAACATATATATTGCTGTTACATGGAAGATCGGGTGGACTTAAAACATAAACAGCCAGGGACGGAGGGCGGCGGAGGCTGCGGAGCCGGCGCTGCCCCGGCTGCCGGCGCTGAGCGGAGCCGCGGCCCCGGGAGCTTCCCCTGCGCCCCTGCCCGCGGGTGCGGCTCCGCCGGGGCAGCGGGGCCGAGGCAGGGGCCGCGGAGGGAGCCAGCGCAGGCACAGCATCCCCCCGAGGAGCTCCGGGCTCCCCGGGGATGGACAGCCGTCCATCGGCCCGGGATGCAGCGCGGAGCGGCGGCGGCTGCGGGGCAGCGCTCGGGATTTGCGGCTCCCGGCGGCGCGGGATGGATGCGGAGCCGGCGGCTGCCGCGCCCCTCCGCTCTCTCCAAACCCCTCCGCTCCCTCCAAGCCCCTCCGCTCCCTCCAAGCCCCTCCTAGCCCTTCCGAGCCCCTCCGCGCCCCTCCGCTCCCGGCTGCGGGCCGGGCCGGGCAGCGCTCCCCGCCTCCGCCGGCCGTCGGTCTGCAGGGATCCCCCGGGAAAGAGGAGGAGGCGGCACCCGCGGGACCCCCCGAGGGACGGGGAACGGGGCTCACACCCGGCCCCGCTGCCCCCAGCGCCGCCCCGTCCCGCGGCTCCCCGCGGCCACTCGGGACCGGGCTGTCCCCAGCGGGAAAAGAGCCGAGGTCCAGCCGGGGTGGGAAACGTCCCCCGCGGGATGACACTGGGTGAAGAGGCACGACACACGATGTGATGCCCCGTCGCGCCGGGCACATCGTGGCACAAGAACTTGAGTCTGGGCTGGGTTTGCCAGGGTGCCCAACGAGGCAGCGTGACCCGCTGGGCAGCGCTCGGATTTGGGCCGTCTGGTGCCCGCCAGGTCATTATTGGGTAAAAAAAGAGGGAGGCGGGAGCGGGCTCACCTGAGCACGGGCCCAAGCCTCCCTCTTTTGTCGTGACCCCCCAAAATGCGAACGAAACTGCGGAGCCCATGTGCGCTTTGCCCGAGGAGATGCTGACCTGGCCCGGCCCAGCGAGCATCCCCCGGGAGCAGAAGGAAACTCCGGCTCTAGCTGGAAACTGTCGGGTCCCACTCGAGGGGCGACTCCAACTCTTAAACAAATATTTTTCCACCCCCGTTTCTTTAGTCTGATCGGGAATTTGCTGGGTCCGAGGTGACCAGCAGTAGAAATGCAGGGGAAGCAGCACCGCGGCTTTCCCGGCCACCACCGAGGGCGGAGAAAAAGGACTTTTCCCCCCAAAACCCCGAGCCCCAACTTGGGAAAAAATAACTAATATTCCAAGGCGACCTTTCCATTTTGCTGTAATTACTGCCAAAGTCATTCCTCTAAATTAAATGCTGCAAGTGATTTGAATCCTTGTAACGCAAAACCCAAGTTCCATCGAATTAGTTGTAGCCTGCCTGCTTTCCCCAGTGACTGCATCTATTAACATTATAATCTCAAACACCATTTTTTATGTAACACTATTGTTAGTAAATCAACTCCTCAGGTCCACAGAGACGCTGACCTCTGTCAATTCAGTGAAAGTGTAATTATCTCCCCGAATCTTGGACAGATTTAAGAGATTACATTTCAACTAAATCTATATCAATGCTAATTTTTTTTCCAGACTCCAGGTGCTAGGCACTCCGAAATGGTGTTTCTGCCCAGCAGAATGGGTTACAAAGAGGAGAGGGCTTGCTGTGTACAGGGCCAAAAGAAATGAAGCCCCACATGAAATTACACCTATTTTTTTTTGCTACAAAACCTGGTTCTTGTATGGCAAAGTTAAACAAAGCAGCTATGCTAAATTAGCGTTAAATAAAGGCTAGTTTAATGCTCGGTTACAGTCAACTGGTGTATATTTGATGGCTAATTGTCTATCAAAATTAAAGAGAAAAGAACAAATGATTCCTTATAAAAAGGTGTTAAAAGCTTCGACAAAAGGACATTTCACAAATATAATATCTGTGGATGGCGAATTGTCCTTTTGAAGCTTTTTTTAATGTACTGAAGGCCTGGGACTCCCTAGATATGAATAATGGGGAGCAACGCGCCCTTTTATTCCGAAAGAGCCTCTTTTAAACCAGTCGCTCTAATAAACCGGCAAGGACAATATTCCGGGAGGAAGGGGAACGGCGTTGCTGTGATTTCCGACGGCCACTTAAATAAATAATGCCCCGGCAGTAAAAAGGCATTTAAATGTTATTTGGTTTGCGCTTAAAGAGACCTAAACGCCTTCCCGGCGGAGAGCAGCTCTCACTTGCAAATCCACCCCTGTCAGCAGGGAGAAAAGAGTATTTGCAGGGCTGTGAGGATGGGGAAGGGCACGGATCGTGCCCCGGCTGCCCCGCGGCCAGGCGAGGTGCGGGACCGCCCGCCCCGCATTTATATAAATAATAAATAATTATTATTTATTCCGAGTAATGGCTCAGGAAATATTCCACGGGGCGGGGAGCGACACGGGGGGAGAGAGCCGCGAAAATAAGAACGGGGGGGGGGGGGGGAAAAGCGGCGAAGCCAAGCGAGCAAAACCTGCGGTGTGAAGTTAATTCGGGAGGATGGAGGAGAAGCGGGCGCTGGCGCAGGGTCAGCCCCGGCGGCTCCGCGGGCGCGGAGCTCCGCGCAGGGAGGGAGCGGCTCCGCGCCCCGCGGAACGGAGTGCGGGAGAGCCGCACTGTGCAAAAGAGCCCCGGCTAAATCATGCAGCAAGAAGGACAAACCGTCTGGAAAATGGACCCACGGAGCAGCAAGAATGTACTTTTTTATCTTTGACAACTTGTGTCCTAAAGAAACTATCTTGAAGATAATTGAAATGATTACAATTCATTGCTGCCTTACTTTGAGTAGGAACGGTCAAATAATGAAATCTTAGTAATACAGCAAAAATTTAATTTCCGTTACACCGCTGCTCGAGGTTTCCCTTCTTCTTTTTCTCTCCCTCCCCTTTTTATGCCTAGCTTCCCCTAGAAATTTTGTGCTCGCACATAATTCTGCACTTTGTTGCATTATTCATATTTTCGGGCTTATTTCCCGTCTCCTCCCGCCCTTTCTTTTTTAGTAATGGTCTCTGGAACTCCCAGATGTGGATGTGGGGAATCTTCTGGAAGGAGATACCCCAAGAGGCTGGGGAGGGATCCTCAAACTAAGTCCAGCCAGGTCGGGGTGGGTGCTGCACTCTTAGGGGAGATTTTGGGTAGTTACCCCCTCCCACAGCAATGAGCAGGGGCAGAGCAGGCACAGCATCCCCACCATGGTCAGTCTCAACCGGGGCAGCAGAGATAATTAATATTTGGAAACTGTTCTGGGACTCAGTCCCTACTATTATTATTATTATTATTATTATTATTATTATTATTATTATTATTATTATTATTATTATTATTATTATTATTATTATTATTATTATTATTATTATTATGTGCCTACCATTTTGATATCACGACTGTTATTGAAATTACTTTTTCTTGCTATTTTCACCAGGAAAAAAAATATTTCCCAGGAGCTGTTGGGTGTCCCTAGTGATGCCAGGGGTTTGACTTTTGACTGAGGTGTTTTCTTGCCAGAGCTTTGGGCTGGAGGAGGGAACCAGGGCTCACCCAGCAGGAAAATGTGGTGGAGCCAGGGTGACCCTCTGCCCCAGGGTCCCCCAGTGTCCCCCTGGCTGTCCCCAACCCCTGTGGCAGTTGTTGGCTGTGCTGTGCCCGGGATGCCTGAGCCCCTTTGCAGCCTCTCACCTCGCAGATTGTGCAGGAGGCAGCCTGCCTTTTAATCCAAGTCAGAAATGGACCAGGGTACATCCTCAATGCAACTAACTGTTTCTAAAAAAAAGACCATCTGGTAATTGTCTTCCTTTAGATCTTCCCTTAATTATGCTTTTAATTAAAGATGGTTCAAGGCATTGGACCACATGAAGGGCAGTAATTACAAATTACATTACAAACCCAACAGATGTAGCTCTATCTGCTGGGAAAAAGGTACCGGAATAAAATTTGACTAAACTTTAGGATAAATTAATCCGCTGCCTTGAGAACAGAAGCACATTTTTTATTATGCAGACTCTAGCCAGGATTTAAGTTCTCTGTCATGATTGTTTTCATATTTCTTTGACATCTATTGATTTGGAGGCAGCTGCAAGGCTTTGTCACAAGAGAGAAGAGCAGTCACAATATATTAGCTTGATGGCATAACTCGAATATGAGTAGGAAGGATAGAAACATGACAGGGAGCCACGTGACTGAGTGATGGGTCTCCAACAAAATAAAGAAATTAATTTTTAATAAAAAGCTTTAAAAATACCACAGCTAGTGCAACAGCAAGGGGAACGACAGAACTTGTTAATTATCGAGCGTTGGAGCCTCTGAAATTTACCCCCAAAGACTGAGAGGGGATGAGCTTTTAATTCCCAGTCAGAACTTGTGCACTGGGAAATCACAAGGAGCACAGCCCCCGTGCCCTGGGCTGGAGCAGCCAGGCCTGGCCTGGGCAGTTTGGGGCTCCCCTTCCCCAAGAGGAGCTGGGAATGAGCATCCCACTCTGCCCGGGGTCTGCTCAGGGGCAAAGCTCCCGGAGCCCAAGTGCAGTTTATGCAGAGCCCCCTGGGTTAGAGGATGCAAAGCAATGCAGACCCTGTAGCCTCTGTAATGAGGGAAGGCAGTGCAGGCTCCAAGATTTCCAGGGGGAATATTGCCCCGCTAATCCGTGGTCACTGATGGCTCTGGATATGCTACTTAAAATGCATCTTGTGGGGCTGCAGGAATAGAGGAGTAGGAACCCTTAAAATGACCTGGTTTCATTGCTGGCAGGCACGTAGAGGGGAGATCAAGAGACTATGGGTGTAAGGTTTTACAAAACCCAGTTCTGGTTCAGTGGATAAAGACATCACTGATGATCAAGAGGTTGTTTTCAAGTCTACATCCAGTTCAAAGGATGCGCCTCTCTTGCATTTTGCCAAAATCCTGTGCTAAACGTGTAACTGGGAGCTCAAAGTATTTGAGCAGGTTTGGGCAAGGTAACAGAATTTCCCTGTCTGGGGGAGGCCTGTTTGTTAAAAGCAGTCATTGAAGTCAAGCTGGGGAGCAGGGACAGTGAGGATTCACATGTCAGACGCTCCATCAGACCATTAAAAAGAAATTAAGTTTTGTCTTCCCCTCTCCCAGCTCCACCTCTGTGGAAAAAGCACAACAAAAATCCAGCCTGAACGTGGGGAGTGTTTCCCCTTCAAGCCACAACACAGCCTGTGACTCCTTCAGTGTCTCTTGAAGGTGAGACTGGACACGGGAGGCTTTGGGGGTGAGGCTGCTCGGGGCTCCCCTTGCACTGCACCCCCGAGACCACAGGAGCTGCCCCAATGGCCAGGCTGAGCACACCAGGGGCTGAAGCACATCTCTGCCTTCCCTCTCATGCACAGACACAGGTGGGGATGCTCTTCCCACCCTGTCTCATCCTCCATTTCCAGGACCTGGCCCAGCTGCTCGCAGCCCCTGAAGATGCCTCAGCACAGCCCAAGGACAGATCGATGCACGCTCACGTCCCTTGCACCCGACCCCAGCTGCACATTCACACTTTCACACACCCTCTGTTAATAGTGGCACATTTTTCTTCCTTCTGAGGCATGCCAGCCCCATGGATGTCTAACCCATTTCCTTACCAATTGCTGGATTTCCTCCTGCGTGTGGTGGAGGAACGGGAGCAGATCCTCTGGGCTCCTTGTGGCCCTCGTGTCAGGAAGGGTAATTATTATTTGGACAGACCTCTCTGAATGCCTCTCCACCAGCTGACCCAGGAATGCTGTGATTTATGGTTTCCCAGTGGCTATGGTCACACCAGGAGCCGGTGTGCAGCACCTTACAGCTCCTACACCCTCGTTTTCACATGCAGAATTCATTCTCCTGTTTCAAAATGAACAAACACAAGGCTCCTCTGTTTGCTCAAATTTCAGCCCCGTGTTTCGCTATCACTTCCCACTTTCTGGAAGTGACAAAATCCCATTAGGAGAATAATTTCAGGTTTAGAAATTACGAAATTACAAAATTTAGAAATTTAGAAATTTAGAAATACTTATGTTATCCAGGAAAACCTGTGTGTATAAGGTAATTGGTGAATGTAAGATCCTGAATACTCCTGAGAAGCTCTTACTTCTTATTTATATAGAACTTTTTGAACATATTTACCTGTCAGCAAAAAACCCCTCCTGCCCCAAAATGCCTTTTAGATCAGAAACACTACGGGATATAAATTTATTTAAATATATTGAGATTACATATTTATACCTATATTTATATTATACATATGTAAAAATAGATTTAAATAAACCCAAATCCACAGTATATTTATATACTATCTAGACAGTGCAAAAATGGGATCTAGACTTTTATAATAATTTCTGTGGGATTTAGTTGCTCTGCCCACGGCCCCACGTGTCGCCGTTCAGAAAGGATGCAACACGTTACCAAACAAATGTTTCTTTGTGAGATATGTGAAAGACTACAGATGTTTCACTGATCTGCTGGGTAAATCTCAGAGCCTTTTTGGTGACGTGGTCTGCACTTGTTTACACAGCAAGTAAGCAAGTGAGGCGTGCTTTACTCTGAGCTGCAAGGCTTGCCAGATATAAAGCTAAAGCCATATATACAGCCCTGGCTTCCACAGGGCTGAGCCAATGCTCTCTGATGGGATGGACAAATTCCCAGGTCCACGTGATGTGGTCACTAGGCTGAAATCACAGCTCATACAGTGCATGATGATGTTTATGTCAATAACTGAATACCACAGGTTTTGTTTCTATTCTTCTTTCGCCATCTATGCTAAGCACATTTTTCTCCCTGCTATGGCCTAGAATACGACTATTTCTTCATAAAAATGAGAAGCCCTTATAGCTATTTAGTGTGGAGAATGTACAGTCTTCTGAATTGATTTCATGTTTCTGGGTTTCTGCCTGGTGCTCTGGGTAGGGGATGGGAGCAGAGAGCAGCTGAAGTGTGTGGAGGAGCCTGTGTCTTTAACAGCGCCTCTCGCAGCGCCGTCGCTATTCACGTGAGAATCGTGTCTCATGCAGTAATGATGGAGCATAAACTCACAGTTTCAGAGGTGTAGAGTAGATGCAAGAATGATTTTGGTGCTGGGGAGCTTATTCCTCAGAGTTTCTATGAGCTGATGTCGTCTGTGGAGGGCCATGAGTTGGGAATGTCCGTGTGATCCTCAGCAGCCAAGCCCAGCCCTGCAGGTCAGTCTAAGTGACCAGAAAATCCTCTTGTAAGTGTAAGTGCTGCCGTGCACTTCATGAAACCATGTCTTTAAAATGTGTCTAGATGGAGTATCGTGGTTTTTCTCCAGTTTTAGAGACAGATTGTCTCGATTACATATTGTCATAGCAAACAAAGGGTGAGAAAACACCCACTCCAAGCAGAACAGAAGCAAATTTAACACTTCCAAAAAACACTGGCAATAACTTTCCTGGGCATGGCAATGCCACATTTTTAAGGTGTAATATTTTGTGTTTCAGTCCCTGTTAGATATTTATATGAGTCACATTGTATTTGGGGTATAACTTGCTCAGTGGTAGCAAATTCATCTGTGGTGGGTCAGATGGAGACAGAAAAACTGCCTGTTCTGCACCTCTACCAGCAGATAGTTATTTCCAGTTTGGTTTGAGAACAGATGAAAATTTGGATAAAGGAAGAATATATACTGATGTGTTCTTTTTACAATAAGTGGGGAAAGCTTGAAGCTTCTGTGTCATTTGGGATGACAGAAATAGCCCCTGATGGCAATATTCAGGTAATTTTCTGGGAATTCCCAGTAATACCAGGTCATATCTATTACATGGTTTTTCATGTAATACCCAAATAACTCCCTGGACTATGTGTGCATTAAATCCTATAGAAAAGCTGAAATCTAAACATTTCCTCAAACTCTTAAATTTTTTTTTTTTTTTCCTGATTAGTTCAAAACTGAGAAGTTGGAGTTATTAATAGGAATTTCAACCTATTTTCTTCAGCAAATAACTCAGTCGTTCTTGGCCAAACCTTTGCTGGTAAACATTTGCAGTGTGTTGAAGTTGAGTTACATAAAACACTGTGTGAGTGTGTGCATTTAAAGGACCCTGAGTGTGTGCATTCATGGCCCCTCAAATTTCTGTGTCTCTCAGAAACAGAATCTCTCTTTCTGTTACAAGGACACATTTATCTGTTTATAATCTGCTTTGGGGCAAGCACGTCAAAGGGATAAGACACACATGTAAATTCCAGATAAAGATACATCAGGACAGGAATTTTTCTGTATGTCCATTCTTACAAACAAGATTTACTGATTGGCACTGGGAGCCAAATGCTTCCCCAGGTCACCAAACCCCACCAGGAACGGTAGCTAAGCTTGTACAATACAAGTGGATTCCAAAACAAGGCAAATTTGGAGCAAAGCAGAAAAGCAGGCAAATATTGAAACAGTTTGCCTTTTCTTGTTTTAGGAAAAAAAAAATAAAAAAAAAAATTAAAATGTTGGTGTGTCTGCAATTGTCTGGCTGCTAATTAGTGGTGTGCACCACAGTTGGGTTTGGAAGGACCCACACATGGACCCGAGCCTGCCCAGCTGGGAGGCAGCAGAGCTCTCTCTGTTCACATTCACTCTCACACGGTTTCCCCAACCAAATCACAACTCCAAAAGCAAACCCTGTCACTCAGGGACAATGTATAGATTTGTCACAGTCCTTGGAGGACTGAGAAGCCTAAAATCAATGGCTGGATTACACTGATCCTTATCTGTAGATGTCTCATCTGCAATAGATAAAGTATTGACGGGCTGCTTCATTTACCGACGCATTTCGGATCTCCATGTGGGAAGGCAGAGTGGAGCAGTAATTGCATTTTCTGGTGTGAGAAACGCTTCTTAAGGAAGCCAAAGCCAAGGCATTTGATGGGCTGTGAATTGCTGCTGCCTCCTGGCACATGTCTGAGCATAGATTTGATTACGATATTGCTGCGCTACACATTTTTGCAATAGCAACAATACATTGCTGATCCAAGCACTGGGGATGCAGAGACGTGCACAAATATGTGAGACTCTGTGTGTGTGTGTAGACAGGGAGATGGTCTTCCCTGGAGGTGTGCATTTCAAGTATTTGGTGCTGTTGTTTCACCACCCAAATCTCCAGGTGCATGCATCCAGCTAATACTAAATAGTGAGATGTAGAAAATCCCCTGAAAAGTCAAATTAGTGGGACTATTCGGACATAAAAAAAAAACAAACAAAAAAACCCCAGAACTCTAATATTTTATGCTTCATTTTATGAGTTGTAGGATTTTACCAGTAGTAGTGGGAATTTGGGGGTAAAGGGGTGGTGGGTATAAATTTCTTGTAGATCAAATATTGTTAATTACAGAGAGTTAGAGGATGCAGAGCAGCGAGCAAGCATCTAACAGAGCTCTGTATTGATTTAATAACACATGATTAATGTTAACCATGTCTGGCAGCACTGTGCATCGTAGCCCAAAGCCAGATTTACACCTAGATGTGAAAACCAGAGACTAAAGACGTGCAGGAGGAAGCTCAGTCTCTCTGAGTCCGATGGAAGTTTACCCACTGCCCTTCCCTTTCCTTTCCATTGCTCTGTGCTTTTCCACAGATGTCACTTACCCTACCCACAATCTGCAGGTAACAGGGAAGAGATGTGACTCAGATATTGCAGATTCTGCACTTGCATGTCCAGGTTTTACAGACAATAGTGTGTTTTTCTAAGGGTTTTTTATTTTTTTTTCATGAAGTCCCTGTATCCCGCGTGATTTGTCTATGAGTCACATTCCGAATCCCCCTATTCAAACAAAAATCTCCCTTTTACTGTCTGATTTTTGACTAACAGCCATAACATCCTCAGATGGTTGTTTCAGAATCTGCTGCACTGTTTGTGCACACACACACACAGCTTGCATCCATAAATAAGTGTGTCCCAGGCTCTTAAATTCATGAGGGTGCATTGGAAGACCAGATATATCAGTAGGTGTTGAAATTCTTAGATAATAAGGAATTTACAGCAGCTTTATTGATTTTTTTTTCCCCCCTGGTCTTCAGCCATGTTCTTAGTGATGTTTATTGCACATAGACATGTTCTTTGCATGTTTGGAGGAGTAAATTAAGCATCTGTGTTTCATGCACATCTCTTGGAGCTTGTGCCTGAAGGAAGACAAAAAAAGGAGCTAAAATTAAGGGAATATTACATTCTCCTGAAGAATGAAGCTGATAAAAATAATGTGCTTTATGGTAAATAGATAGAACCAAATTCACTACTTTTTAGTACCACTCTGGCCATTTCATTTGGAGCCAAACCACTGGAAAAAGCTGTGGTAAAGGGAGGAACCATCAGTGAGGAAGAATAGACGTTAAGAGAGAGTAAAGTGTAATGAGGAGAAACCCAATATTGACGGATCATGTAGAGCAGAAGGAGATGGGGTAGAAAAACGCAGTCAAACACAGACAGAAATATGCTGTTTAGCAGGAGGGAGCAGCTACCAGCTCCAGTTTGTGTGATCTGCCCTTCCCTACAAGGCAAGGAAATCTCTCTGGAACGTAGAAAACTTTCCAGAGCCCCAAACCCTCGAGGGGGAAGGACACAAAGGGAACAAATGCAGAGCTACCTGTGGGCTCTAAGCCACGTACAGCCCTAAAGATTTCCTCAGGGGAAGCCCTTCCACTTCCTCAGGGGTCCCACAAATCCAGCTGGGCTTGTTTTGGGCATGGGGTACCCCCAGCCTGAGATTGTGGCACCAAACCTGAAGCTGCCTCCCACAGCTCAAGGATGGCCCAGCCAGGCTTTGAGGCCATTTCATCTGTAATTTGTCCCTGGAGCAGACAGTGTTTGCTGGAGTGTGGTGATGGTCCTTGAGGGGGTCTTCTACAGACCCTGCTCCTAGAAGAAAGCTCATCTGCTTCTGCAAGGGATTTCACTGGGGTTCTGCACTTCCCTGCTGTGTGCAGAGCTAAGGATCACCCTGAATGTTTGCAGGCTCAGGGGTCTGGGCTTAACTTTAAAGCAACATCCAGGAGTGGAACTGGTTTTTGGTCAAGAAAGAACTAATGAATACATGGTTATGGTAACAACAGAGCAACACAGCCCTTACATTAGAGAGCTTAGAAGCAAATTGGATGTGGTTAGGCTTGATGTGATGTTTTGCAAATGACTTTGGTCTTGTGTTGCACAAAACAATTTTATTTTACTGGTATGAGATACTCCAAAGTAATAAAGATTCTCTGAGTATCTGGCACTTGCTTAATACTAGTGATTTGTGTTGATTGTGTGCACTCTGTGTTTTACCACTATTCAGCCATCTATAAATCAATCACCTGAGGAAATTCATTGAAAAAACTACAGAAATGCATTTCTGAGCACAAATCTCTCACGCAGTAGAACACTGAAGTTTTACTAAGTGGATTTTACCTCCAGGAAAAAAACACTGCACGCACTCATTCTGCACATTTTTAATTATATTTTATTGCCCAGCAAAGCACATCCACAGATATCCCCAGGTATATTGAGAGCTGGTGTGGTGGCAGAGCAGGTCTGTGCCTGTGTTTGGGGGGGGTCACTGGAAACTGGACTGCAAGCTCTCACACAGCAGCAGAAGCTGGATTATAGCAGCAGTTTGTTTAGGCTGCTTCAATGCAGCTCAGACAGCAAAGAAAACCTCTTCCAGCTTGAGCATAAATGGTAAAAATACAGAAAAATATTACTCTGGCAGCAGGTGCTTCCCAACCATTAATGGCATGGTCACAGTCATTCTGAAAGGCTCTTTGGCTGTGGGTTCAAAACATGGATTAAAAGCTAGAAAAATGCAGTGTTAAACAACACAGCTGTACTCTCCCAAGTCACCAAACACAGGAAAACACAGTGTTACACTCCAAGCACTTGTTTTTTTATCAAGGCAAGAAGGTGTTTGTAAATGTTCTGTGTCCAGAACCTGCTTGAAATTCTCATGCCCAATTTTCAGAGGCTTTGTGCCCTGGCATGGGAAGAGGCTCTGGATCAGGCTCTGTTTGCTCTTGCAAGCTGCTAAGCACTGGCAATTTTCACTTTCTGTGAAGGCTTAACATATGTGAATGAATGTATATATACATATATAAAAAATTAAAAAATATATTAAAAAATATATAAAATAGATATTATATAAAAGTGTAATTCAGATGCTATCTCAAGTTTGCAAGTGATCTCCTATTTTCACTTATCTGCAGAATATTATCAAAAGATAAGTTGCACAGTGCAATAGGAGAGGGAATCAGTCTTTGAGGTCTTAGATTCATGAATTATTTCCTCTGACAACAAGAAAATCTACCCACACCTCCAACTTTAGGAAAAGTCGATGTAAGCACAGAAATCCCCACCAGTCTCTGCCCTGAAACCAAGCTCTTAACTTTAGGATCACTTTTATTTGAGTTTCTTACACTTCAGCAAAATGCAGAGAGCTTGACAAATTCATTTTGCAAGGAAAAGTCTGCTACAACTTGTTTGCTTTCTGGGCTTGAAATGGGGATGCAGTGCAAAACATTCCTAAAAAAAGAAATTTTTTTTTCACTGCACTTGAAGTAAATTTTATAGGGACTGACACTCCATAGTACACACTGGTAGATATTAACACTGGTTAATAAGCAGGGTTGTTAAAAATCCTTGTGCACATTTCAGGTCCAGTTCAGTTATTTGAGCTCACAGATTTTGCCTTCTCAGGCAAACAAAATGATTTTATTTTGCAGACAAGATTTTTTTTTTTTTTTAAATGCAAATTCACAACTGGAGTTTGAACAAAAAGAAATTATTATTAGAAATAAAAGTGTTCTGTTAGGACCCTGAAATTTTAAGTATGTATTGAAGTGGATTTTTCAGTTTAATCTCCAGTATCTTTGACTTCCCTAAGTAGGTCAGACCAGCAGCAAATGCAAATGTCATAAAATGAGGTTAAAAATCTAAGCAAAAATACAGTAAATGAGCTATCCTCAAACTCAGCAACTCAAAAAATATTAAAAAACCCTCAAACCTGTTCTCAAGTGAGAAATTATGTCTGCAGAAGGTCTACATACAATTTTCTTTAGAAAGCACCTTCTCAGAGACAGCTGCTGCTGGCAGAGGCCATTGAAAGAGAAATGGGATTATATTATGGGTTCATTAGAACTCTGTCCTTGCTTTGCACTGCAGGCAGTGGGGTGGCTTGGACAGGACAAGCTCATGTCCTTGGAAATCCCATCCTGAGCCACAGATCTGCTCTGGAACAGCAGGAGCCACCCTGGGAAAAGGTGCTTGGGGCCTGTGTCTGATTCAGGCTACCAAATGCTGTGAGGAGCTTCACAGAAAATGATTTTCATGAATAAAAATATCCCAAAAATACCCTGTGCCTACTGCCAGGGCTTTGGGTTGTGGTAACCGAGGCAGGGTCTGGGATGGAAGGTGGCTCTGGGGATGTGCCCAGCCTGGGAGGGGGCAGAAGTCCACAGCCCAACCTTGCAGGAACAGGGTGTGACCAGGGTGGGCACGTTCTGAGATGTGCCCAGGGATGTGCCCATGGCTGGTGTGTGCCAGGATGTGCCAGGATGTGCCAGGATGTGCCCAGAGCTGGCGTGGCACATGGCTGAGAGCAGAAACTGCCCAGGGGCAGGGCTGGGGTTGGGAGGGGGAATGAGACCAGAAGGAAATACCAGAGTCGAGGAGGTGTCCCCAGGTCACCTTGGTCTGCCAGCCCCCATGGGCACAGGGGCACTGCCCTTTCCCTGGGAGTTCCTGGGTGCTGCAGGGCACCTCTGCAAGGTGACATCTGAGCAGGTGTCACCAGCCTCAGCTGCTGCGAGGTGTCACCAGATGGGGAACAAGAGGGTGGTGCCAGGAATTAATAGGCACAAATAATTTGTAAAGAGACTTAGGCCAAGGGGCTGCTGATTCAAACCTGCAGAGGGTCTGGACATGGAGAAAAGGGCAGGGAGAAATGAGCACTGCCTTGGGGACATGACACTGTCAGAACTGACCCTGCTGCCCCATCTTGCCTTCTGAAATGGTTTATTGGTATCTTTCATAAAACTGTGGAAAGATGGTAAAAATAGCACATTTAGGGGTTCCTCTGTTTCTTACTTTTGGGGATTTCCTTTCCAGTCAGATGGACTGGAAATGTGAATCTGAAGGAAAACAGAGAAGAGCCCGACCCCAAACTACAGCAAGTATCAGCTGCCTCTATAAAAGCTGTCAGAGCCAGGGGTGCTTGTGGCTTGGGAGGAGGCTGGCATTAGTGCTGGAGTGCCACCTGGCTCCAGGAGCACCCTGGTGCTTCACATGTGCCTCCCTCACACTTTGAGCTTCCCGTGCTAGAGGCTGAGGAGGTCTGGGATTGCTGCCATGCCGCTGTGGGATGTCGATGTGCGGTGACGGGGCTGCGGTGCCAATAAACCGAGGCTGCCCATTGCTCCCTGAGGCTGGGGGGAACCTTTGGCCAGGATGTCCCAAACTGGGACTGATCTGGGTGCTGGCAGCCCAGGGCTGTTGTCGGTGTCACTGCAGTGGAGCCCAGGCTGCCGCCCTGGCTGGCTCTCGCTGCCGCCTGCCAAGCGCAGGGGAGCCAGGGGATAATGCACAGCATTGTGCTCTCCCAGCACCTTTTCCCATTCCACAATCTCACCATTGTGTGCCTTTTATTGCTGTTAAACTCCAGATGAACATCAAAGGGAGAGAAGTTCATCAAAACAGGGGCGAAACAAAAGGCTTTGGAAGCGCGGTGAGGGCGCACCAAGCAAGGCAGGAAAGTTCACTCTCAGTACAGACAACCTTGGTGGGGCTGCTCCCATCCCATGGATCCCATCCCATGGATCCCATCCCATGAATCCCATGGATCCCATCCCATCCCATGGATCCCATGGATCCCATCCCATGGATCCCATCCCATGGATCCCATCCCATCCCATCCCATGGATCCCATCCCATGGATCTCATCCCATGGATCCCATCCCATCCCATCCCATCCCATCCCATCCCATCCCATCCCATCCCATCCCATCCCATGGATCCCATCCCATCCCATCCCATGGATCCCATCCCATGGATCCCATGGATCCCATGGATCCCATCCCATCCCATGGATCCCATGGATCCCATGCCATGGATCCCATGCCATGGATCCCATCCCATCCCATCCCATCCCATCCCATCCCATCCCATCCCATCCCGTGGATCCCATCCCATGGATCCCATCCCGTGGATCCCATCCCATGGATCCCATCCCATCCCATCCCATCCCATCCCATCCCATCCCATCCCATCCCATGGATCCCATCCCATCCCATCCCATCCCATCCCATCCCATCCCATCCCATCCCATCCCATCCCATCCCATCCCATCCCTGCCGTGTTCCCGGGCCGGAGCAGCCAGCCTTTCCCTGGGAAAGCACATACTTTATTCATCGGAGCGAGCGGCACTTGCAGCTCAAAATATAAATACTGAATGCTGTTTGCTAATGAAGTGCTCTCTAATGACAGCTGGGAGCCTTTGGTTTTCCCCAGGAATGAACACTGGGAACTCAAATAACCGGGAATAGTTTTGCAACTCACAATCATGTTAATAAGCTATAAACTGTGCAAAATGTACCGGCCACTGGAGAATTGTGAATTCTGGTTGCAGCTCAGGCACAAACTCCTGTTTTTTTTTGACTAAAAGGCACAAAAAGACCTAATGGGAGATGGGGTGAGGGAAGGGCTGGTTATGAGATTAGTGCTTCTTGCCAGGGGAAGGCAGAGTGGGTCTCCTTAGGAAAATCTCCATTAGCTGAGGTCAAGTTCCAAGAATGAGGTCTGCTCCAAAGCGCAAAACAAAAACCAGTTGGGGATGTCAAGGACATTTTGAACTCAGAAATAAATATCTATTATTTACTTGATTGCTTAGCTTTTCCCCTTAAATAGGAATTTTTATTTTTTTTGGTTAAGGCAAGTTTACATCTTCCCATTTCCCATTCAGTAGCTGCTTCAGTCCAGTGAGAGAAAACACAACAAAGGGGAGCAGAAACTGAGAAATGTTTCAGCCTGTAGTAAAGGGGGTGAAAAAAGATCAAAAGTTTTTTTGGAGGAAAAAAAGGATGACTTTTTTCAAATATCTATGGAGAAATTATCCATTATCTTTTATCCAGTGATTATGGGTTTGAAGAACTAGACCACAGAAAAAAATGTCTCCTATTTTCCAGTCTTGCAATCACAGAACATACCAAATTCCAGTTGAGGTGATGCCCATTTTGTGCCAGAGAGACAGCATATGGCACAAAGAAATTTTCATTCACAGCTCTAGATAAAAAGTTTGTTACCATGAGCTTATATGGGAGTTGATTTATTCAACCCAAAAGTGGAAGCCTGAGGATGATGGGCTGTAAGGTCTCTTTTGGTGGGTAGTGGTTTCTCTGTTAAACACATAAAATGAAATGTTATGTAGGCAGAATGACACCTTTATGCTAAAAAAACTACCCCTGCTATTTGTAGGCAGGAAAATGGAAAACAACAGTATAAATAAATAACAGAGAAAGGGAATAAAATCCTCTTAAAGTCTTGTAAAATCAAGGCCAGCCATGCCCTCTCGACTAAATTATTTTTAAAAGTGACCCATGCTGGGAATATCTGTGCCAAAGAAATCCGTGGGCTGAGGTATTAGGGGTGTGATCCAGGCAAAGAATATTTTTTAAAGTCCATATAATGCTGAACACGAAGATAATCTACAGCTACTGAAAGTCTGCAGGTTGCTACAAAACCCCCAAGAAAGCCTCTGCAAGAAGGGGTAAACAATTAACACAAATTTTAAATCAATGCGCTGTCACCTTAATAGCCAGCGAAGTCAGCTAAGACGGGTGTAATATGATGAGACAGTTTAATTCTTGTTATGACATTAGCTGCAGACTTTTACAACAGCTGAAAATGCTGGAGTGAGAAGAGTTTCCAATTATCACTGAGCTCCAATACACAACTCTGGATTAGACTGAGGCATGAACAAGGGCTCCTCAGCCTGGAAAACAGCATGGAGCAGAGGCTGTGGAAGTTTCCAAAATCCGCTGAAGATATTCTCTCTTCTCCCCTCTCATTGATACTTTTTCACCTCCTGAGAAGATTTCAGATGAAATAAGCCCATTTTTAAGAGCCTTGCTGTGAAACCAGCTCCTAAGCCGTGTGTGCTACAGTATTATACACCATAAATCCCCACATCCAGGAGGTGAGCCCAACCAATCTGAAACGATTCTGTTTTCCCAGCATTAAGCTTCAAAAAAATTAAAAGTCACCCAGGCTTGAAGGCAGATAGACAGGTAATAAGGCATGACAGCACTTCACGGGAATCCACAGGAATAGGCAAGTAGGTCTGGGTGTCAGCCATATAAATATGATCATCAGAGCCAGAGCTCCGAATAATGCCGCCAAGTGTGAGCATGTCCACGGTAAAGGCAAGCGGGCTGTGAACAGGAGCCCGAGGCAGTGGCGAGTTTAGCTGAGGGCCTGGCGGCTGGGGAGGCTGCACCCCATCCCCAGAGAAGGGCTGAGAGCCTGGAAATGCAGATCCTGAGCTGGGAATGGGCTGCAATTCCCACACCAGAAAGGAGGATCTCCTTTGGGGCAACGCAGCTGCGCTCACCGGCAGGGGATTTTGGATTTCGTGGCTTGGGGTGGTTCTGCCCCAATTTCAGTTCATACCTTGGTTTTGGATTGGTTTATTTTGCTGGTTTTTTTTTGTTAACCTCACAAGAGCAGCACTCCTCCTGGACCTTACTTACACAGGAAAATTTTCCATAACAAACCATCCACCTCTTCCACAGCTTTCATCCAACTTTTGTTGGACAACTGCAATTGCAATTGCAATTTTGGTTTGAAATGGTGACTCTTTAATCCAAAGATGTCCCATTTTGTGTTGCTCGTGTCACATCGCTCTGCCTTTTTCAGCATTGCTTTTGGAAAAATGGGATCACTGTTTCTTCTTTAGATCATAAGGAGAGAAATTATTTTGTCAGGGTTCTCCTTGTACAGTCCTTCTGGGTTTCCTCCATGTTATTTCCCCTAGCTGGGAATACAGGTTTTGGAAAGGAGAAAAGTAGACTGGTAAGAGGATAACTAGAAAAAGCCCTACCCTGAGCTGGAAAAGGTCTTTGCTGAAAAATAAGTTATAATTCACTAAAAGGCCTTTTCCACTCTCATGAAAACCCCATGAGTGCTCTGTGTTGCCTGATTACATCCCAGAAGTCCCTCCCCGCTTCCAGGTTGGGTAAGGCCTTTGCTGAAAAATAAGTCATCTCTCTCTAAAATGCTTTTTCCCCCTTTTAAAAGCCCTGAGAGCATTTGCAGGAGTCACTTTGGGTCTCCTGGACCACAGGGAGAAGCAAGGGTCCCGCAGCCTGGGGCAAGGCCTGGCAGCAGGCAAGGAAAGAGAGAATGTCATAGAGAGAGAAAAGCTGACCCTCCACTGAAACCCCCCCAAATCCTAGCAGGAGAGACCTGTCTGAAGTCAGTCCTTGTTTTTTTCCTGTTCAACACTCTTTATTTGGCAACTCATTTTGAAAAAAGGTTGACCTGAAAAGTTGCTGTGTCATGCGGTACCTTATTCTGCATGGTAAGGTAAGATAATTCCTCATTAAAATGGTTGGCTTCCAACCTCCTCCCCTCCCTGGTGAGTGAATAAATAAATAAATACACCTAAATATGTCCTGGATATGCTTTCTCTGCTATTTCCAAAGCAGACAGGGAAGCTCTGGGTCTGGCATGCACCGTCCTCTCCCAGCTGCTCCAGGGGCTAAAGGGCAGCTGAGGGGTGACTGAGAGGCACTGAGGGGCACCTTGGGGACACCTTGGGGACACCTGTACCCCTTGCAGGTGTCCTGTACCTTACAAAACACTCCTGACCTCCTTGGATCCGTGCTCAGCCCCTTCAGATGCCGTTGCCCTGCCCTGGTGCCACCTGCCAAACTCTTCGTTCAGGATGTCCCTTGCTGTCTGCTCCTCTCCCAGAAATTCACCTCCAGCTTTTTGATTCCACGATGCCAAATCCCCCGGAGTGAAAAGGGGATTTCATGCCTTTATATGGAATTGCAAACCTGTATTAAGCCTCCAAAGATGTTTTTATCAAAAAATCTCGATGGCTGCCAACTTCCCTAAATCCCAAACTATCATTACACATTTAGTCTTAGACAGGGGATTTTTCTGGATCTTCCCTCCTGACCCAGTGATAAAGCCAAGTTGGTTTGAGATTGAAGATTCATTTATCTCTCCTTGGCAATTATCTCTATTACTGCCCACAATCCTTCCCAATCTTTTTAAACAACATCCTGCTATTAAAGCCACTTGGCAAGCATTTAAAGCCCTGGGATAAGTTAACCATGCACAAAATATCCCACTTGGGGAAGGATCCAGCTATAAAAATAAATGGTTTACGTTCCGAAGGCCACGGTTCAGGATGGGCATTCTTCATTTGTGAAGAGAGGTCATCATTGCTGACAATAAAATTATGTAGGACCTGATCCTCCCCCACTGAGCTCAATAGCAAAATCCCTCCTGATTTCAATGGTGTTTTCCGGGGTCAGTCGCCGGGAAAGCCGACATTCCACAAAGTTGCTGAAAATCTATAATTGGATATATTAAGAGAGCTTTCAAAGAGATGTCAGATTTGGAGGCTTAGTGTAAACTGTGCTGCAAAGGGGATCATTTCGTATAACCCAATCAATAAAGCCTTTTTTTTTTTTCTCTTTTTTTTTTTTTTTTTTCTTTTTTTTTTTTTTTTTAGCGTTACTTTCCCTCTTGATCCGCGACGACGGAAAAGCTGAGCCCTGGAGACTCACCATGGGCACGGAGGAGGTGCTGGGAGCCTGGTGGGAGCGTGAGCCACCCTCTGGTGGGAAAGATCCTGCCAAGTGACCTGGTGTGAGCTGTGGGGGGTGAAATCCTGCGAGGGTTTGATCCAGTGGCTTTGCTTACACGACGGAGGTAACTCGTGCGTGTAAGTACCGCAATACCGAGCCCTTATTTTCATGGTGCTGCTGCTCTCCTGTCACAACACATCTCTTTGGGAGATATGATTGAGAGTTTTGATGAATTTTGCTGTGCCTTACGTGTCTATATTTAGTAAAATGCAGCTCAGTTTGTTTCTTTGGAATGAGATACGGATTTATCCCCCCAAATGCATTTTTTTAAACTCATGGGCTGTACTTCAAAGTGTTCTTTAACGCCACTTTGGAAATGCTCACTGGTAGCTCTTTAGGAACTGGAAATCTTCCATTTCTACTTACATGGTGCTTTTCTGGCTGATGAGCATCCTTTTCCCTTTGGTTCTCACGCAGAGAAGGGGCCACTCGGCACGTGGCAGCTGTGCCAGGCAGGGCAGGCACAGGGACTGCAGCCTCAAGGGACGGACACCAATGTGCCCGAGGGGTTCCCTCAGTGTTGTGGGACCTCAGGGAAGGGACACCAGGATGGGGTTTGCTCCAGGTTGCTTCACCTTTGTAGCAGCCTCATTTGTAAACTTGTGCCTGTCATCTCCCCTCCAGTGTCCCTGTGCCATCTGCCCTGGCTGTGCAGGTGGGGACAGGGTGACACCCGCAGCTCCCACAGGTGCTGATGCCATTGGGAACTGCTGCAGGTCCCCTCTGGTCCAAGCACACTTTCCCACTGCTCCTTTTTCCCTACTGTGCCCCCACATCAGTCCTCCACTGGGCCACAGTCACAAAGCTCACTCCTCCTCCCTAGAGAGCTTGATTGTTTTTCCCTTTTCTTTTCAGTAAAAGCTGAAATTGGGTAGAAGCTGATGAGACCACCGTGGAGAAATGCTGGTTCACCACACTGGCTAGCCCCAGCTTGATCTGGCTCCAGCTCTGGGATGAGCAGCCTACAGACACAGTAATGAAAAGAAATATTCTAAAAAGGATGAGTCAGCTGGAGGCCAGTGCGGGATCTGACTGGAATTTAAAAAGTTATGAGGCTACACGTTGTTTTGAGCCCTGCCAGCAGAGAAACTCACACATGCTTTGTCATCTGGCATAATTATGTTCCTTTGCTGATTAGATAGAGGTAAACTCTTTTCAAAATGCTTTTAGACAATAATAAGTTCACAAAATATAAAAACTTCCTGCTGACACCACCGACAAGGGCCTGCTTTACTCATTATTGAAAACTGTTTTCCCCTGAATTCCACCAGACTTGAACAGGCATGGAACTGGTTTTTGTTAGTATGTATTAGATGACTTACCCATTAAAACAGTTGAGGTATCTTCACACCCTCACTTCTGTGCTGTGAGCTGATGTGAGCTGTGAGTACACCCACACTGGTAGTGCAATCCGGATTTCTCTGCTTGATTTTCTGTGTGCTTGCACCGACTGGGACACCAGCAGTTTTGTGTGAAGCTTCTTCACTCACTCCTCCAGCAAAGTACCAGCTCATCCTTCCTGGTTACTCTGAGAAGCACTGCCCAGCATCTGTATATCTTGTGAGGCACGTAACTTTCAAAGATTTGGAGTTTTGGCCGTAAGGTTCTTTGAATAAATGACGTCAGAATTACTTGTAATTGTTGCATTAATTCCTTCATCTTTCCTTCCACTGAAGCTGGTCATTCCCAGGGATGCTGACACAAACTGTGTAACTGGAAAAGATGGGTGAGCACAGCTGATTGCTGCCTCCTCTCCGAGGAGCAGATCCCTCTCTCACGTGTGGATAAAGACTGAACCAGCACAGGCAATTCCCTGAGTTATATCCCGTAATCTTTAGTGGGGAGCAGGGAAGTATCAGCAGTGTTTTGTTGCTCTCACAGACATGGTGTGAGGGGTTATTCCCCACCTGCCTGGCATGGCTAGCAAAGGGCCTGCAGTGGGCTCAGAGCCATTAGCAGCTTTCACCAAGGACTTGTTGAGGACCTTTACACCAGGAAAAAAGGCACTGGTGAGTTTTAGACAAGGCAATCAGGTTTTCATCCCAGGAAAGTGCTGGAACAAATAATCACACACCTATTTGTAGACACCCCGGGGGGGGAGTTACCAATAGGGATTTGTCAAGAACAAAACATGTTAAATCACTCCAGTTGTTTTTTATGACAGGGGAAGTCCTGCCATATGAAGAGAAGCCACGGATGTACAGTTTTCTCTCACTGCAGGAAGATAGTTCTTCTCAGGAAGCTTTCTTGAGCAAGGCAATGTGGGCTGGATCAAGAGATCCTGCAAACCCCCAGTGACAATGGGACAGTGTCAGTGCATTCAGGGCCAGTTTGAGCAGAGGGCTCAGGGATGGTCAGCTTTGCAAGCAGCCACTGCTAAATTGTCACTCCTGGCCTGGAGACTGGAACTGGTATTACCCAATTCCAGTCTCAGATGTTCCAGAGCAAAGAGGACCAGGGGCACGCAGGGAGGTGGGGTGGCATTCAGGATGACCATTTTGGGCTGGAAGGTACAATGTAGGAGGGACAAGTGTGATGATGAAACCAGGGATGAGGTGAAGCACAGCCAGGTGGGTGCCAGGCTCCCATTTGGATGTTTTGCTTTAGGAGCAACAGAGAGCCTTGAAGAACCTCCAGAGCTGAGCCCTGAAAATGATGAAAGGCTTGGAAAACAGGATCTATGTGGAACACATCAATGACCTGGAGTTGCTGGGCTTAAAGAGGAGAAGGTGCTGAGGAGGAAGAGATTATAACAACAACATAAAAAGTTTGTTAAAGACAGTGACAAAGACTTGCTGTCTGTGTTCCTCCTTCTGGGTAGGACTGCAGCAAATGGGCTCAGTGTGTCACAGAGGGGCTTGGTTCAAACCCAAGCTGTGTCTTCCCTGACAGCAAGGCTGGTGAGAAGCTAGGACAGGCTGCTGGGATGGGCTGTGGGAGTCTCAGGGACACAGGGGATCTTGTCTTGATGCAGAGGGATGGTCCAGATGATCCACTGATATTTCTGACCTTTTAAAACTTTTATAATGCCACGAAGCAATCCTATGGATTTCATTAGGAGACCTCCTGGAATGAAAATTCATCCCTGGGCTTGTTCCTCTGCCACAGCTCACCTGTGTGATGCTGTGCTCCGGTGTGAAGTGGATGTGAAACGCTGCTGCTGGGATGTGTGGCTGTCGTACACCTCCTCTCCAAAGTGCAAATAACTCCCCGGGCTGCGAGCCGGGGGCTGGGGCCGTGGGAAGCCAGGGACTGTGACTGATGAATTTTCACAGCAGGTGAGAGCAGCAGGAGACACACACATTACAGATTTCACCTACAGATAGTAGCACTCAGGAAGACAAATTGAGTGAATACCTCAGGACGTGGCTGCTGGCTCCAGCATTATCCAGTGGCAGAGAAATCCCTGCCCTCAGCCTTGGCATGAGGCACCCACTGAGATGGAGGGGGTGACACAGCTCCTGTGGCCAGCTCCCAATTTTCCTCATTACCTGCTCTGAGATTCTCTCCAAGATAAGAGGCTCCTGTGCAAAGCTGCTAATTTAGTCCCAGCAAACGAGAAAATAAGTCTGGATGGGAAGGGCTGGTGGGATTTTGACAAGATGCATGTAGAGGTTGGGCGACTAGTCTTAATTAGGCCATCTTTGTTTACATTTGATGTTTATCAGCTAATTGGCATGGCAAGGTGTGAGTCACACGGCTTCCCTCTGGCATGAAATCAGTTCGCAGGAGAAAAACCGGGAGAACAAATGATCCCAATTATAAGAAAACCCACTGTGCTAATTACCATCCCACGGGCTACGGAACCTCCCACCCGTGCCCTGGCCAGCCCTGGTGTCCCCCAGGCAGGGACCCAGCTCTGGCACACTCCTCCCACCCCAGTTCCCAGCCCGGGACCCTCCTCTGGCACTGCAGGAGCAAAGGTGATGCTTCTCCTGCTGCTCATTTCATGCCCCACAGCATTTCTCAGGGACTGAACCTGCTGCCTTCGCTGCTGCCCTTTTTATTCCCTGCTCCTCGCTTGTTTTGTTGGGATTGGTGGAGACCACTTTGCAGCAGCTCACGGGGAACTCCTCATGCTCCCAACATTGTGATACCCATGGAGTCAAAGCCTGGCTCTTTGTGGAGATGGACTGGAACCTCACTGCTTAGGCTAATTAAAACCAGCAGTCAGACCTTGCCTAGACTCTTCCCTGCCTCCCCCCTCTTTAAAAATATATTTACACCACCTGTAAAAATATATTTACACCATCCACTTGACCAGTTTCCCGCTCTACCCTCCTTCTACTGCCACGGCGCTTTGTTGCACGTGCTCAAACATATTTTAGGAGAGTGTTTACATATGGACTTACTGTAAATCTCCACCTTTGTGTCTCTCCACCTTTCAGGGACGATGTGCTGCCCCTGTACCCTTTCAGGCCTTTCCCCTACACACCCAGGGTCCAGTGCTCAGGAATGTTTCTTGGCTGCCCTTGAGTTGAATGATGATCTTGGAGGCTTGGAAAAGCCACAAAGCTCAATGCTCTCTGTAGCCCTGTGTCTCTCTTGTCTTCCCTTCTTAGTAAGGGTAACAGATGGCTGAGGCTTTCACCGACAGTCCCGAACACATTGTCACTCCCAACTGAAAGTGAAATATTCAGTGGCATTTAAATTAAATAGACTCTAATGCTTCAGTAATATTAATTACGGTTTCATTCATCCCTGGCCTAATAAATCAACACATAAAGATAGGATGATCCTGTGGCTGGCAGCAAAGCAGGGCTATTCTGCCCTTTGTAAGGTTATGCACACAAAGCCCCCATTCTTACAGGGACATGATGGCCCCCTCAAACATCTGTGCTCAGCACCACTTGAGGAGAAGCCAAAGTGGTAACATTTAAACTTTTCTTGTCCAATTTGTCCACGCAACAGGGCTCAATTCAACAAGAACTTGCAAGTTAAAATTATAAAACCCATGTTAAGTGGGTGAAAACTTCTCAGTGTTTCAGCCGGGGGTGCCAGATTTATTCTGGCAGCTCCAGGAAGCCAAGGGCAGGGCATCCATTCTCACTGCTGAATTTGTTACCCCAGCTTCAACCTTTAAAAGAGGGGGTTGGGGGTGGAGAAGGCTGGAAGGGTTTGAAAACCTCATGGTGCTAAGCTAAATTTCAAGATTTGGGGAGGCCCTGGGCAACAATTTTTCACACAATTTTTTTTTTTTGGTGTGAATACCACAGGGGAAATAGGCTCTGTACTCCACCAACAACAGGTTTTCCCCCCCTCACTGCTATACATATGTAAAAGGAGGCTAATAAAACGGTTGAAGAAAAGATCACTGCTAGTAAATCTTCTGGAGACAAAACCCTCCACTTGTGATGCTTCAAAGCTGCCCAGAGCTACCAGTTTACCCCAAAAGTCCCAACTCAGGGCTGCTGATTGGAAAATAAAAAGCCCTGTGCAGAAAAACTCCACTCCAATTGTTATGCAGTGAATGTGACATTTACAAACAGCAGCTTTACTTGACCAAATGACTCCCGAGTATAGGAATGAAGAGCTTGTCACCTCTAGTTTGGCTCCTTTGGAAAGGTCCAGCTAGAGTAAGTTTACAATGAAAATAAGTATATCATAATGACAAAGCAACTCCATAAGTGCATTGCAGGAAGCTGGAGCAGCTGAAAAACAAGAAAACGAAACAGGGATTGAAAAAGAGCCCTGGAGGGAAGGTACAGAAGAGCAGCAGCCCTTCAGGGAGCAGCGCAGAGGAAGGAGCAGCTCCTGGGCTGCAGCAGCGCATCCCCTCTGCGGCTCTGCTGTCTGCAGAATGACACTGAGCGGCACAGGAGCTCATCCTGAGGATCCTGAGCGCCACAGGGTGCTGATCCTGCGGCTCCAGCCGGCCCTGATGCTGAGGAGGCCCGAGAGCAGCCGCAGGGAGCCCGTTCCTGCAGGTAGCGCACACCGCTCCGCCACCCTTGGGGATGCGCTGCCCAAGAGCCCACCTGGACTTGAGTGCTTAACAAAGGGATTTTCAGAGCCAATTCCTTAAGAGGAAAACTATTTAAACTACCCTGGGACTAAATGCTGAGGAGCTTACCCTAAATTCTCCCAGGTGGAGGTTTCCACTAATCCTGCTGGACTGCATCGTGCCTCCTGTGGTTTGTGCTGAGCCAACAAGAGCGGCGCTGGGTAGTGCAGGTACTTCTGTGCAGGTGTTTGACCGATGGTATCTGCCACTGTCAGCCTGGGCTTATCCCACTTAAACCCCATTAGCTGCTCAGATAAACCCTCCCTGTCCTTAATGTCTATCAGTTTGAGAACTTTTTGAATGCTTTTTCAATGTGTCCCAAAAATGACAGCATTTTGTGACGGCATTTTCTGACAACGTTACTTTTCTGTAGCTGGGGGAGCTGCGTGGTCCGGCTCATCTAATTTTGGAGCTGTGCTTCAGGTTGCTGGGCAGCTGGCACCAGGCTGCCCATTGACTGGGGTGTGCCTGCAGAACTCCAGCAGCCCTGGCTGTAATTTTGACATGTCAGTGGTTTCCACCTGAAAGAAAAAATAAAAAACAAAAAAAAGACCAAAAAAACCCCCCAAACCAAACACCCCCCAAAAAACAAAACAAAACAAAAACCCCATTCCATCTGAAATTCAGAACACTGATGTGTTTCCTTCAGGGATGTCTTCTCCCCGTTCTTTATCATGGCAAAATAAAAACCCCAAAAGCTCTTTATTTATAAATAAATATATATTATATTTAATATATATATATGTATTTATATATCATCCCAGAGCAGGATGGGAAGCACATAAGAGAGGGACTGACACACAGCAGTCTCCTGTGGGTGGCTCCCAGCAGAAGTTCTCTGTGAAATGGTGCAGGGCAGGAGGGGCTGAGGGTGGGGATGGGATGTGCCAACCTCTCCATCTTCACCTCTCCAAAGCAGCACCCAGAAATCCTGGCCTGGCTGCACGAGCTCCCTGCAGTCAACATCCTCCCAAGGCAGGAGCAGACACAGAGCCTCTGGAAGGACTTCTTGAAATAGGAAGGAGAAAAAATGATCCCAAGGAAGGATAGGAAAGAGAACCCACCCAGCCTTCCTCCCCACTGCTTTGCTGTCTCTCTATTGCAGCTAATGCAAAGCCAGGTGTCTCTTGTGTTCAGAGCACAGATCTGGGGATGCTTCTTGGGAGGCAGAGGTCTCTTTTGCATGAGGAGGAAGCCTGGCACCAAAGACAATCCCCGTGGGCCACTGCTGGCCCCTGCCTTGGCTCCAAGGGAGCACAAGACGGGCTCCTGGTGGCCAGGCCAGCACTGGGCGAGGGGCAGCGCTGCAGGAAAACAGCCAGAGCCCCCACAGCTGGGAAGAAAGATGGGAAGGGGCTATGCCACAGGGAGTGGGGGGCCTGGGGAAGCCTGTCAGGGAGCAGCAGCTGCTGCTGCACCCCAGGGCACGGCTTGTCCTCTCCCGGCTGCCTCCACCAGCCTGCTTCTCCAGGCAACTGCCTGAAGCTGGCCCTGGGAGCCGGGCTGGCAGGAGCTGCTGGGCTCCTTAATGCTCCAGCTGGCTCCCAGGCCGTTGCAGCAGCTGAAAGAGGAGGATGCACTCCCTGGCATGTCCTAGTTCCCATCAGCTGGCCGGGGCAGACCGGCCGCCCGTTACAAACAGACAAGGGGAGCACGTGTTGCTCCAGCCCATCCTTACCCAAGCCAGGCTCATTCAGCATCATGAGAAAAAAAACTGGGGCAGGAGCTGGCTGAGACCTGTGGTGTGCTGCTGGGCTGGAGGTGGCAGGGCAGAGGAGCTGGCAGCAGCCCTGGGCAGGGAACGTGCAGGGGAACCAAAGGCAAAGGACACTGCAGAGGGTTTGGAAGGCAAATAAGTGTCCGAAGGTGGCTTCTTTTGGTTTATCCACTTAAAATTGATGATAGTAACCTCAAACGAGTTTCTTTTCAGTTCTAGTTTGGAAAAAAAATAATATTTAAAGTATCAGGATTCAAAAATTTTTGTGTGGTCATGCAAATCAACATTTTGTCCTACCCTTACTGGAAGAGGATTTTAGGTGTTTGAAAGTGTTCTTTACCAGCTGTGCTGGTGAAGGGTCTTCAAAGCCCACCTACTTCCATCAACTGGGAGCTACAGCAGCAACACTGCTGCCTAGGCCATGTGTAGACATATTACAAACCCCAAATTCCTTCATTTAGGCTACATTTCATTTGGAAATCCTTCTCCATGGCCTGGTGTGCAGTCAAGCAGTGAAGCTTTGAGGGGACTGGCCTGGATGACACCTCCTCCTCACATATTTATGAACCACAGGAAACATCTGAATGAATAATGTTGCCGAATCCCAGGCCAATGTCGCAGAATTCCCCCAGCTTTAATCAAGGAAGAGTTGTTCACTGCCTTTAGATGAGCTGGAAGACACAGAGTTCACCATCCTCTCCCCAGGAGGAGGTCAGCAGAGGTTTTTCAGTGGGGTAGAAAGGATTCCATCAGCCTGCAGGTTGGGGACACTGGGGTTTGTTACCTAAACACAACACAGCAGGTTAAACCTGGACTGTTTTGGTGCTCAGACATAAACCTTGCACAACCTGTTACGAGCTAACAGAAGAATAAGTTGAAAAGCAATTTTTATATGGCAGAGATTAGCAGGGAACACTTCACTGGATTTATCTCAAAGCATAATTTGCTAACATCTTTTTCTTCCTTGCTCAAAACACTCCCCAGCAGTTATTTTTAGTAGTGGCATATATGCTTCCTAGTAAGGCACTTTGCATTTAACAGTAATAAGAAATAACATTATCTACTTTTTATGATTGAAGATTAAGGAGTCTATTCTAATAGCTTTGGTTGTCAACACAAGGTCCTCTGGTACTATGTTTCTTAGCTTCCCTGTTGTAAAAGAACATGTCTATGTAGATATTATTAATTTATCATTGCACAAAACAAAGTTTATGAACACTTAATATTTAATGTGCTGTGAATTTAATAATAAAAAATTAAGACTCTACCTTACATCATTTTTTATCTACCTGATTTTTATTCTTCTCATTAGCTCTTTATGGCTCCATTCTAAGCTTTTAAACCCCTTACTTGGGCTTAAAAGCATTTAGTTGTGTGTGCTGAAATGTAAATACTTAATCTCTAGCCTAGCTGAACACAAGGACAACACCATGATGATACTGAGCATTTCCACCATGTGTGGAACATTGGGCTATAAATACAAAGCTGTACTGGAGTCAGCCTGAGGTGCCACAGGTTCCATGAGCTGCAGGCCTCTTGCCTAGTCACTACAGCACACAGGCAGTTCTTTCCAAAAGCTCTGATGCTTTGGCACTGACACTTTGCCTGGTGACAGGGGAGGCACCTCTTGCAGCTTCTCCAAGGGCCTACACTACTTCTGTCTGCCTGAGCAGCTTCTTGCATAAGCATGACTTAAAAAAAAACCAAAAAGTTTTCTATCACGAGAGATTAACAGATCTTATTTCTTCTCTTGGCTTCAGCCTTCCTCAGCACAACATGACAGATCTTGTCACTATCTGGAAATGGTCAGAATAAACAAAAATGCTCGAGATCTTAAAGTGGGGAAAGAATCTTTTGATGCATCAACACCACACGTTCCAGCCCCAGCTGAGGGGCTGGCACTGCTAAGTCTCAACACTCATATGCATACAATATTTGATTTTGTTCCTACAGCACAGTGCATTCTAGATTTCAAGTGCTGAACATGCTTCATCCTCAGTTCTTTTTTTACATTTGTATTATCTAGCCTAGCTGTTGAGGGTTTAGTTGGAAGAATAATTAATGTTTGGTTGATAGTCTGAATCCCAACAGCTCATCCCAGACAATGTGTCTTGACAGCAAATCCTGCACCTCAGAGATTAAGAAACACATTTTCAAATGTCAGAAGATGAGGATTGCCTGCAGAAACGCAGCCACATTTGCCAGCACACCCTGTCCTCTCTGCCCTGTGTCCCCAACATTCCCATCACAGCATTCCTGAGCCACAGCCCCGCTCTGACGTGATGGCATCCAGCATTTAGGAATGCACATCACCAGACGTGCATTTAACTGGACACTTGTGTGTGCAATCATCTGACCTGAACACCCAACGTGCCTGTGCCTCTTGGGCTTGCACATCCTGCAGTCCAAAGCAGACGAGATTTTAAGTGCCTGCAACAAAAATAGAGAAGGAGCCTTCATTTTGAAAAAGCTGGCACTGATTTAACTCCTTTTTTTCTGAATGAGACAGAAAGCAAATGTTCTCCAGTGAAAGATAAATGATAGAGCTGGAATATAAATATGCCTGGGTGTGGGAAACAAGCAGGGTGAGCCAGAAAGGAAGCAAACATTGCTGGGTGATAATCCCAAGTGAGAGCCACTGTCAGGGCAGCCCCTTCAGAGGGAAGGATGCAAGGGGAGAGGAGACAAGAAAGGTCCATAAAAAAGAAATTTGGAAAACCACTAGGAAAGGATTTGGAGTAGAAAAACCAGGTTGTTTGGAATGGAGAGGGGGGAAACAAAAGGGGAAAGTGGGGCTGATGAAAATGGGATAACACCAGGCCTCCTTCAGAATGAGAAACAGAAGAAAGGTTCACAATTGCCATTGGCAGCTTAATTTGATACCCAGAGAGCATCAACAGGTGAAGTTCAGGACCCTCTTTTCAGGTGGGACAGCATCCCCTGGGCCACTGCAGTGCTTCTTCCTATGGGGAGGAGGAGACCTGCCTGAGCCTGGCCTTAGAGGAACCTTCAGAGTATCTGCAGATATTTTACTCAGGAGGAAGAATTTATATGTCTATATGTTATGAGATAGGGTTTCATAGAGTGCACTGGTTCTCCCCTGAGCTCCAGACATTGGTCAATTTAAACCACTAGCAGCAGATAAGACAGTGCTCATCAGGGAGATATTTGGCATTAATGGCCAAAGTATAGCTTTGCTTCCCAATAGGTTGTTTCATAGTATTAAAACTGTGATTACTGGAGAAAATGTGAAAAAAGGCCACCTTCTTACTAGTCACAGTAGTCTTTAGCTATTTCACTGGAAATGCCAGGTGTGAATGTCCCCCAGACACCAAACACGGTGGGTGGGACGGGAGTGCATGGGGTGGGCATCCTCCCTGCCCCCTCCCGCCTGTCCCAGGGGTACCTCACTCCTCCCAAAATTCAGGAGCTATCAGGGGAAGATGATTTCAGTGAGTGGATAAGCACAGTGGGAGGAGAGGGCTGTAATCACCTGGTGCATCAGGAGTTGTCTGTCACTGTATCAGTTCCCCCCTTGCACTCTTCACTGCTGCTCTGGGAAGCCCGTGCTCAGTCTCTCCAAGAAAGTGTCCTCACAGGTCAGAGCTGCTGTGAAAAGGGGTTTTCCTCTCACAGTCTGCCTGCTGCAAAAGAAAAGGACTCAGTTCCTCCCTTCTGCTTTCAGGACAATGCTTCATACAGCTTGTCACTGATCTGCTTGTAGCAGGTGACTTTCAGCAAAACACCAGGGGACAGAGCTGTAAAATGCCAAAAATACAAACCTCTAACAGCCTAAACAGCCTCCACCAAATATAAATAATGGCACCTTGCCTTTTTTAGGAATATCACTTGAATAAATGAAAGTAACAGGATTCTCTTTTTATTTTCACACTCCTGCAGCTCTTGGAGTCCATTTCTGTTGCACTGTGCTGCCTGCAACACGGAGTGACACTTGTCTCCAGAGCCTTCTGCACCCACCAAGGCTCAGACTATGCTTTATCAGCCAGGCTTGTTGGCTTTGATTGTGGCCAACTCTCCCTCAAACTCAGGCTTGTCTTACTTGATGCTTTATTGTTTCATAATTCTGTGCAAACAAGTTAGTTTCTGATGTCCCTCCCAGTCAACAAGCATTTTACAGACACAAAACCCACACAAAAGTGTATTTCAGGGGCTAAGGACTGCTGAGTGACCTAAACAAGAGTCTGCTCCTTGAAGATCTCACCACCCAAGTGCTGCCACATGAAATTTGGGAAAGCAGGTGCCTGTTACAGTTATCTACAAGTGTCTTTTGGGACTCAAGCTGGATCCTTTAATTGCAAGGCTGGTGAGAGCTGTTTTGCAGTTTGCAGAGGGTTTGTGTAATGAATGTACATATTTAGTGAGAGGTGATGAACCCTTCTTCACCTCCCATCCAATGAAGCATTAGCACCACCAGTTGGTCACCAACCCTGAATAACACCCAGCCCCAGCTGCAATAACAGCACAAGAGCTTTGTTCAGGTTCTCAAGAGCAACGTGTTGTGCCATCCTGATGTTTAGTTGGCCTGAAGCTGAGGCAAGTCCTGTTAAAATTGCAGCACTGCATTTTATTCTGGGTTTGTTGATTGTACCTGATCTGTTCCAGCTTGACATTTAAAGCTCACTAATGAGGGAATCAGAAACCTATAATGAGGAGCTCAGCTGAATCCCAGATCACTCAGCACAGTCATATTTTTCAGTTCACTGGTGAAAGGCTCAGGAGGATCCAGAGAAAACACTATTAGTGTTTTGGACTCCTTGAGCATCCTGATCCAAAGATGTGCTAATCTGCAGAGGGATGTGGGGCTGATTTCCAGCTCTTAGGTCAGTGAACTGGCTTGCCAAGCTGTTCCTGCCTGGCACAGCTGGGCTGCCACGGGCACGCATGAAATCTGGATCCAGATTCTTGAAAGAGAGGTGTGGACACCTGGTTATTTGAAGGGTGTATCCACTCTGCTGTTAAGAGTTTTCATAAACTGCAAATATTTTCCCTTTTCCTGGTTTTCTGCCTTCCTCTTCCCACATGTTTGCTCATAAAGAGTGTACAGGAATTTCACAACACTAGCAGAGACTTCAGGCTTCATTCCCACTTCATCTGGCATCACCCAGGGATTTGGCAGGAGCATGAACCACCTTTGTACCTCCTTACAGGTCTTTTCTGTGGTGAGAGTGAGCTAAAAAAGCCTCAGTGAAAAAGGGAATCACTGTGTCTGGACTGTTTCAACCATCACTTTGTGACTATCTGAGATGGACAGAGGGTTCTACCCAAGCCCACACTCTGCAGGGAGTAACAGCTCCTGAGAGAGGAAGCAGTTTTTTCAGCCAGGTGCTGGGGATAAACTATGTGACCTGTTTCTTTACAGAAACATTAGCCATTACACCTAATAAAGTGATTATAGGCACCCTCCCCAAATTCTAACATTGATATCTGGCCCATGGCACCAGTTTGGTGGGTCCATGTCGGTGCCTGGCTGCCTCTCATCCTCCTCCCTTCACATCACATCCCTGCTGTCCTCCCTGCATGGGATGGCAGTGACAGTGGCACCTGGGGCTGGAAAAGCTAATTCACCATGGCAGGGTTGTCATTCTCAGAGCCAGCACGTCCAAGGAAAGGCAATGCTCGAGGCGTTTTGAGTTCGTTAGGATTTTTTTAATTAATCTTGCTAATGGGTGGGTGTGGGGCTTCTTGGGGATGGCTGTGGCCTCCCCAGCTGGTCTTGTACAAGCACAGAGCAAGGGGCAGACTTTGCCAAGCAGCTTTTCCCTCCAGGACTTGATATCATGAATCACTGACACCGAGCCCAGTCCTTCACCATCCCTCTTGAAGCCTGAAGGACCAAGACCTTGATAGGCAAAACAGGTGAGAGAGGAAAAAAAATGACTTGGACATCACTTTCTCCCACTAGGAAAGTTCTGATATTCTTTGTGATGCTCTTGCTTTGTGCTCTATGAAATGCTCTCCTGGTTTACTCTTGATAGACTTGTAAAAAAAAACAATAAAAATATTTTTTCTTCCTCTTTACATTCACATTTCCCTCTTTCTCCATCACAAGGAGCATATGCATGACTATGTATATATATATATGCATTCTGTTTGAGGATATTCCCACAAAAAACATACATAAGAGTTGAATACAATATAATCTGTGATGTTGACTAAGACACTGCCAGGGGTCAAAAATGTAGAGCAGAATATGACAGATCTCAGCATGATTTTTGTCCTGCTGCTGGCACATGGTGCTTACAGAGCCAGGAGCTCAGCTCCTTTGAGTAACAGCAGAACTCCTCACCTGAGCAAGCATTTGTGATGCTCAAGCCCTGCCTTCACAGGGTTGGAGGGGTTTTGTAAGATTTTTAATTTTTTTTTCCTTTCAAGAGGTTATTAAAATTGGAAAAGGATGCAGCCCATTGCTTGGTTGTTTCTCACAGGCTCTCTGGTGCTCAGAGGGTGTCTCAGCTTTGTACCCTGGTTCTCAGGCACACAGGCTCTCTCTCTGGGCAATCTCCAGTGCCACACAACACTCAGAAGTGGCACTTAGACTGTAAATATTATATGCTGCTGTAAGAACATTTGAATGGTAATACTCAAGCAATTACTTTCCTTTCAAGATCATTAAACACAAATCTGACTTGTATTTTAATAGGACTGCCAATGTATTTAATGGGGGCAGTAAAGGGTAGGTTTTTTTCTAATGGATGAATGTTTATATTATTATCCACTCTGAGAGACCACATTAGGAGGAGCCTGTATAACACTCATGTGTTTTGCCTCAGCCTTTTTCTCACAGTATTCCATTTTTCTCAATTCTGCATCTTCCAGCACGATGCCAAAACTGCACCTACAATAAATTCCACCACCATGTTCTGATTATGAGACCAGAAAAAGACCAAACACAGTCGTTCTGAAGTGAACTTGTGTTTGGCATTTTCTTCACATTTGTTAAAACTGCAGAGAAAGGCAGTGCTTGGCAGGTTTGGCCAGTGACACTACTCTGGACTGAGCAACACCAGCTTCCACATGGCACCTTGCAAACACACCTGGGGACAGCTTGGGCACGTTCCTCAGCAGGGCCAGAGGGTGCTGGTCCCTACATCCACTCCCACCTGTGTCTGGGCTGCCAAGAACAGTGGACAGCAGTGTGGGACACGCCATGGGTGGCTGGGTGTGCCCTGGAGCCAGAAACTGCTGTGCCACAACACAAACACACCATCACTGCCTCACCACAGGCCTGTCTGGAAAGCAGAGGAGCTCCCCAGTGTCTCGTCAACTTTGTGAGCAATTTGGGAAAATTCATTCCTGACTACTTGTTTCATGCTATTACAACACCTGCACCACCTTCCCATGGAGAAGTTACCTCATATTTTTACTAAATGTGGAATATGGGCAAGCAAGGTGGGCAGGGAATCAAAGCTGGGCTGAGCTGGTCCTCATCAGGCTGTGGATTTTGGGAGCTAAGGAGACAGCAAATACTACACTCTGTGTCCAAATTCCACTCACTCCTTGAAAGCAAAGGCTAGGAATGACTGTGCTACATGACTGGTTAGCAGCTGGTAGCCTCTGGATAGTAGTTAGAAAATTTTGACTGTTTTTTGGTTCCCACTTGCACATGTGCCATAAACACACCCCCTTCCCTGCTACCTGTGGTGAGGGATCTGCAGATAGTTCAGAGCAAATGCAGGGCTGTGGATTGCATGGTGTTATTGCCATTCCCAAAATCTGGGGCTCAGAAACACATTTCTCTATGGTCAGTGCTTCCTATCATTCAGAATTTAACCATGGACATCTGCTTGAAACAGCACCCAGCTCAAGTTCCACCTGCATCATCTCTAAAATGTTTCAGGTACAAATCTGGATGTCTGCTTGTTCAGTAGCTTTGGGCAGTAATTATTACAAGCCCAACAAGTAGAATTTAGTAGATGTTCATAAGTTTGCATTGGAAACATTGCAACAAAAACCACCAGGAAGGTGGCTTTCAGTCCAGACATCATTCAAAGGTGGCCAGGAGTTAAAGAATAAAACAAGCTGTGAGGTTTTCTATTACTTTGCATTTTTGTGGGCAACAGCTAAAGCTACCCAGGAATTGCTAAAGGACCAAATTTCTAAGCAGAATATATTGTGTTAATAAATCAGAACCTGTTCAGTGGTTCCCAGAAATGTGTGGCTTTCCCACTCCTGGAGGAGAGCATTCCAACCACGACAGCTGCCATGTTTGGGACTATTATTACAGAAAACTGTTGACATTTTCTGGGTTAAGGATGGTTATCTGGAATTCATGGATAATTTAGTCTTTTTGCTTGCAGAAATAGTTTGATATGCTCTTTAAATAAGCATATAAAGAGATTGATGTGTGATGTTTGCGGGTTCAGATGTTCTGAAAAGTGATGTTCCTCCATGGAAGAGAATAAAGCTTAAAAGGGGATATTATTTATAAAAGCACCACCATGCACAGGCAGTGTTTATTTACCATTTAAATGCCTCATTTCTGTTCTGGCTGTCTGTGCTATAATTTGCACAGGCACTTAAACTTGAGTATAAATAAATGCAAAGAAGTGGTGTTTATGCAGAGTTAAGATGAGGAAATCAAGCGCTAAAAGATGGAGGCCACTCCTGCCTCATGGGATCAGCCATCTTCCCCACCTTTGGCCACAAGCAAGGAGCCATCCAGGCTGGAATTGGAGGAATTGATCAGAATATCAGTGCTGGAGACGTGGCAGGGATTTAACGAGGGGGAGGGCAGCGTGAGCACCATGGCATCCCATGGTGAGTGGAAGGCAGGGAGAGCAACGAGGCACCTCGAGTATCTTGCCAAGATCCTCAGGATGGGAATTGTTTTACTCTGGGCAAAGTGAGGCACTGACTCTGCTCCAGGATGAGGGCAGCAGATGCCAGAGAGCTTCCCCAGGATGGCTGGGAATATTTGTCACTGTGTCAAGAAGGGGAAACCAAATTCCTTTGGCTCTGAGCACGCCCACCCACTCCCAAACCTGTAAACAACTGCTTTGCTTCTGCATATCTGACCCCCATCCTGTGCCTATGGACATATTTATGGTAAAAATGGCATTTTACAGGGGAACAGCCTCTTGGGACATGGTGCTAGGACCTGTCACAGGTGGGGGGCACAGGGCAGGGCAGGTGTGGATGCTCCTGGGGTGGCAGGGAACTTTGAGGTTCAACTGCTGAACTCAGATCCACACCAGTTTTGTGGTTGTGTTCGAGGAACAAAATCTGAGGTAGAGTTTGATTAAATTTTTAGGAATATAAATCCATTCATCCTGTTGCCCTTATTTGTCTAGACAGAAGAACTGAGTCATTTTGGCTGAGGAAAGGAAAGCACCTATGGCTTAATGTCTATTAAAAGAGTGAAAAAAATCACATCTTTTTTCACCATGTTACAGCCAGCTCCTGCCTTGAGCCCCTGAGAGCAGGCAGCAGGGAGACAGATGGGTTTAAGGAAAGGTTCTGCTGCTTGCTTACCATGTCTGCTCCATTGCAGTCCATGGGGAAGGTGTTCTCACTGAGCCCTCCTCCCAAAACATCGGCTGTGATGACTTTCAGAGCACAGCTGAGCCATCCCCAGCCTTTGACAAAGTGTCAGGGGGTGTCCAGCAAAGAGAGAGCACACGTGGGGCTCGGGGAGCAGCCCAGGAGCAGGGCTGCACCAGACTCTGGAGCGGCTGCTTCAGAGTTACAGTCTCAGGAGACATTTCTGTGCTTGGAACACGCCATGTGTGGGCAGTCAAACCCTCCTTTGCTTCTGCTTTAACCACATCAAAGAGAGAATCCCCTGGCCAGTGAGGTGTTCAGTGCCAGCTAGGTTGGAGGTAAAAGAGTGGAGATGATGTGTGGAGTCGTTTTGGCTTTGGGAAGGGCTCAGTGGCAGTGCCACAGCGCTTGTTTGGGACTCTAACTTGTCAGAGGAGCCATCCTTTTCTTTCTTAAACCACTGCTTCCCACTGATATTGGTGCCTTTTTGGGCATCACCCAACGTGCAGGTTGCCAGCACCACTGCACCAGGTGCACTTTAACACCTGAGAGCACTGTTCCTTTGCCTCTGCCTGATATCAGGGCAGCAGGCAGAGTGTCAGCCACTCTGTGCATCAATTAAATGAAAAATAAATAATAGGAAGGAAGTAATATCTTCAACAGTGCATTCACTGGCACATACATATTTATTAGATGGCAAATAAAATGCTGCTTATATCATGTTTATGTGCATCATGAAGCCCTGAAGTAATCTGTGGTGTCATGGTTTAAACGATGGAAGATGGATGCAGTGGTGTTGTCACATTCCTCAGAGCAGCCTGACTGATAAAGCTCTGCTTTTTAATTTTTCTTTCATGCCCTTGTTCCATCATTGCTGTGCATCCTGCACGGGACACCAGTCTTTTCCAAGGATTTAAAAGGGAATAAAGTTAATTTCTAGACGTTTCTCGGTCTGAAAGTTTTATTGCAACTTTTCCCCAGCCATTCCATCTTCAAAGACAAACCAAAGGGAGGCAGAGGGAGCATGGCTTTTTCAATGGACTTTCAATATGTGGGTGAGGTGAGCCAGGAAACAGCAATAAAGCTGTGTGGTTTGCTGGGTGTGTGAGTAGCAAGGGGACTGTCTCCTGAAACATGGTTAAATATGTAAACTCTGCCTAGGGAAAATGTTTATTTACCTAGATTGACAGCAATTGGGGTAAAAAGCACTCAAGATAAGTGGCTCTTTAGCCAGCTTTAATTTGTTGATGGATGGATTGATGGGAGGATGGTCAAAGAAATGACAACATTACTCTCTGTAATGGAGATATCTTGTCTGCTGTAGTTTGCAGTACAGTTCGGTCTAATTATTCCCGATCCATCTATGAGCAAACTTCTCTCCCAGTGAGACAAGTTGTCATTCCTCTCCTTTAAATAAAAAGAGAAGGAGGTAAAATCAAGAACAATTAGAGCAAAGGATGACGGTACCTTCTGAAGTCAAAAATTTATACAAAATCATCTGTATTGCTTGAAGATGGTTTACTGTATTAATTGAAATAGTTGTGCATTCTATTATGCAGTTTGTATGGGAACAGATGGCCCATTTCACAAATTAAGCCTTGTCTTTTTACATTGCTTCAACAGAATAATAGTGAATGAACATGGCTATTGTAAATGATCCCAAGTTCAAACCTTGTAGCATCACAACAGGCTCCACTTTTCTGGTGGAAACTTGTGGAAAAGCAAGGAAATAGATCATTGAATTGATTCACCACGTGCATCTCACCATGGCTGAGGCAAAGAGCAGCTCATAAAGCTTCACTCTTGCTCACACCTTTCCTGGAATACAGCACAGACCAGGCTCCTGGTCCTGCAGCATGGAATAAACTGGGAAATGGGCTGTGGGTTGGGATAGCACATGAATTTTGAGGGCTGTAGTGAGAACAGCTCCTCAGGCTCACAGCAGCAGTGGCACAGTTGAGAAAGGGTTGTGTGTGAGCTCTGTTCTGCTGAGCACGGAGGTCACTGCTTGCAAAGCATCCTGAGGAATATCCTGCACCTACTGCAGAAGCAAAAGCTGCCAATCAGCAGGACAGAGGTGTCTCAGATTTTCTAATCTGGCTGAAATATGCTTGCTCCAGCAATAAAAGAACCAGGAGCTGCTTCCCTAGCCAAGGAGAGGGAAATCCATGGTAACACTTGTTTTCCAGATGTGGCTAGCCTGCAGTTTTTGAAGGATCTGTTGTCTTTAAGCTTGGATTCCCCAAATTTGGGTTAATCCATATCAGTGCCACCACTGGAAACTGCATCTACAGTTTTATTTTATTTTATGTGGGCTGGCATAGGGTGGGTGTCACGAAGGAGGGCTGAGTTAAGAGGAGCTGCCTGTGAAATGGGTGCTGGTGTCAGCTCACATCTTTGCAGAGCCCAACACCATGAACAAGCTGAGCATGGGCCTCTCAGAGAAAAATCCATCGTGGGTGGGAGGTGGTTGGGGGCGGGAACTAAATTACTCTGGCACCAAATTCCCTTGGCCTGGACCCATTGAATGTGTGGGTCTGGCCATCAATGTTTGATTTGCTGGGAGCACGATCCCATCCAGTGTGATTCTGCATGCCTTGGACCAGCCCCAGCTGCATGACAAGCACATATGCTGCTGCTGGAAATTTTATGTGGAAAAAAAACCCCCTAGCCTAGATGGTAGTTTATAGTTCTTTTCAGCAGGGCTGCATGAAGCTAATGACACAGAAAGCCATTTGGGTTAAATTGTGAAACTGAAAGATGCAGCACCTGCTTTTATGCTTCATGTGTTACTAAAAATACTTCTTCCTTTCTGAAATGCAACACAAATGACAATACAAAAGAAAGCTCTACAATGACATTGGTGACATTATTAAGAGGGGTTCCATCAGTGTCCCTGCACACAGAAAGATGAAAATAAAGATAGCAGGAACAGCAGATGTCATTATGCCATTGCTTGGTGCATCCATACCTGAGATAATTCTTTGCCCTCCCGATCTCTCACTGTAAAAAAGGGGAGAGTTATAAGTTTTAGACAAGAGACATGAGAATGTTCCAAAGTATGGAAGAGCTTCCATAGGAGGAGAAACTAAATAGCATCTATTTATTCTGTAAAAGAAACTCCTGAGGGAGAGAAACACGGCAAAAAGGTGTGGAGGAGGCAAATCAACCCGTGAAGTGCTTTCGACAGACAGATGAGAGAGAGAGAGCTAAAGAAACAAACAGAAGTGCTGAATTTAACAGAAATGAAACTTTTCAGGGAAGTCAGATGAGGTTCACACAGGAGGCTACGCTTTGGGGTCATCTGTGGTGGGGCAGAGCCATGCCCTTGTCCCCAGCCCCTGTCACCTCATGCAGGTGACACTGGTACCTCTAAGGGCCCATTTTTAATGGGTGCAGCTCACAAGATACAAATATCAAAAATACCATCCAATGTTTTCCTCTTCACTCTTCAAAATCGAGAGAAAAGCCCTGACTCAAGAATTTTTTCTTACCAGTGGAAAGGGAGCATTGGCAGAGAGTAGGAACCCCTGTAGAGATTTTACTTTTGCTATTGATTTTATGCGTGAGATGCTAAGGTACTCTGATAGTATCTGACAGTATGAGGAGCCAGAGAGAGAAAAGAAAGGCTAATACAGTAACAATGTCACCAGAATAACTTGAAAATTTTTTGGAAATTGTGTGTTTAAATCTGACTGAAATACCTCCTTGTTTATCAAGCAGAGAAGTGTTTTGACAAAAAAAAAGAATGATCATCCCCTTGAAAAGTTTTAATTTTTTTATTTCTGCAAGAAGGACATGGAAGGGAAAATGGGGTGTTTTAGAGAGCTATAAATGCCTTAGAAAGGAAATAAAAATATAAATGGCAGCAGTGCAGGTGGCAAGCTGAGGCATTCCCAGTAAGGAACACACCTTCCCTCCCTTGCTGCCTAACTTATGTCACATTGGTACCATGGCACTTAGTCAAATGTTAAAAACCCTAATTGAAAAGAGTGCTATTAAATGAAGGGGTCTCCTCTGGGACAGTGCAGCACAGGGGATGGGGGACACCGTGTCCTCAGCTCCTCTGGAGCCCCAGAAGACACAAAACCAGCCGTGCCCTTTCAACAAAACACTGCTCTGCCAGGCAAGGCTGCTCCCTGAACACATCCACCCACCCCAAACAAATCCAGGAGCCAGATGTTTTCTAGAAGAATGGTCTTTTCAAAAGTAAATATCTTTTAAATAGGAATTTAGCTGGAAGGCTGGCTGTACTTTGGGTGCTCCCTGGGTTCAGTTGTTCTCTTGTGGGGGGCAATAGTTTGGATCTTTTGAGGCTGGGGAGGGACTTGAAAACATGTCAGTCACTTTTGGGGAAAGTGAACTCGTGTTGAGGGTCTTTAACATAAACCATAAGCTGATGCATGTTGGAAGTGCAGGTCTGGACAGCTGAGCACAACCCCACCCTTCATGTTCTTGGCTGTTTAATGCCTCAAGAGGGGCAAGGTGTTAGGGATTGTCCTTCTGGGCAGCCCATTCCTCCCTACACTCAATCCAGAGAGCCTGGTCCTCATGCTGGGCTTCACGCCAGCAGCCCAGCCCTAAAATAAAAGTGGTGAAGTCCTGTCTGGATTTCCTCTGCACTGAATCTATCCCCAGACGTACCTAACTTTGGGCACTTGAATTATGTGTCAGAAATACTCATTCACGAAAAATATGAGCTCTTTCCATACCTTTACTGCATGTCAAGAGACTAAAATATCTTTCATTTCAGTTGATTTAGTCCAGCAAGTGTCCCCACTGTAGCTGTAACCCACCCTGCTGTCAGGGAGTGCACCAGAGCTACTGCAGAGCAAGAGAACCAAAAAATGTACATTTGAAGTGACAGCATGAAGAAAGTGGATGGGGGTGAAATATAATTAGCTGAGGCAAGGACAAGTAGGTAAGCCTCCACAGTCATAATTTATGGGGGATATTGTTGTAGTTATTACCATGCAATTTAACAGGAATACACCAGAGCAATTTTCATATCTCAAAACATGCAGATGCACTCATATATATGAGAAAAGTCTCAGAACTCAAATCATCCAAAATAATCAAGAAAGTTATTATCATAAACCGCCACAATTAACACGGGGATCGCAAGGGATGAGTCTCCATTTCTGATAATCGTAAGAGGAAATGAAAGCATTATTAAAACTTTAGTGTGGAAATGGTAGCTTCATCCACAGCTCTGTGCACACCAGCACTCTGCAGCCTCCACCAGTCACTCCTCTACTGTTCCTTTGCCAGTCCCAGAGCCAGCAAAGTGTGTGGATTTGAGATTCCCCAAAGAAAGAACACCCATGGTAATGAAAAATACCGGGACTGACCTTGCCAGTTTAAATAGAATTTTTTTTTTCTAACAAAAGAGTAGTGTTCAATTACTGAAGAGAAGAAGGAGGAGATATGGACACTATCAGTACAAGCTTCTGGGGATTTAAAGTTGCAAAGTGCTTTATGACAGCCTGTGCTGCCATTTATAATTTACAGGGTTGCTGTCAATACAGTATTGCTCTTATCAGGTGCATAAATTATTTCTACCAGTGACATAGAATCAAAGAATGGTTTGGGTAGGAAGGAACATTTAAGGTCATCTAGTCCAAACCCCCTTCCATGGGTTGGAACACCTTCACCTACATCAAACTGCTTAGAGCCCCATCTAACCTGCCTTTGGATGGGGCAGTGATCACTTCTCTGATTAATCTGTACCAGTGTTTCACCACCCTCATTGTACCAAATATCTTCCTGCTAGCTAGATAAATCTATCCTTTTTTGGTTTAAACAATTATCCCAACAGGCCTGGCTTAAAACTTTTTTCCTTTCTTTCTCATAAGCCTTGGAAGGCCACAATAAGGTGTCCCCAGAGCCTCCAAAGGCATTTCTCCCCAAATTAGCAGAAAGGATTTTTGGGCACCACATCAAAGGCCTTAGAGAATTCCAGAGAGGTGAGATCTGTAGCTCTTCCCTTGCTCACAGATGTAGTCACTCCATCACAGAAAGCCCCCAGGGTGGTTGGACAGGACCTGCTGTGCTGGCTGTCCTGGATCTCTGTTGTCCATGTGCCTCAGCAGAGCTTCTGGGAGGATCTGTTCCATCATCTCAGACACAGAGCTGAGCCCGACATGTTGGTGTTTCCCAGGGCCCTCCTTACTTCCCTTTTAAAAATGGGTGCAAAATTTCCATTTTTCAGCCACCTCACCTGATAGTGCCACCATTTCAACAAAAGGAGACATTCATCATTTTAATTCACACTTAAATTGCTAAAGATTATCCACTGTCCATTAGATCTCAACAATACCCAAACGTTAGCTCTTCTAATCACATGCTAAAATACAATAACTACCAACTCTCACAGCCATCAGAAAAAAATCAATCACTCCCACACTGATCAAGTTGCTGCCTGTCTCAGAAGTCGTTTTTTTCCTCTTCTTTTCCTGTATTTATGTGTGTCCAGTGTGATATCAACTTAATACACAGCCAACCCTTATTCCTCATAGCTGCCTATTTAAGGTGACCAGCTTGTGTATACACCCCTTTCGGTCCAGTAGATGCAGTTTAGAAAGTTGCTCTTCTCTTGGGGCATGAGGATAGGCTGGAAGAGCTCCTGAGGTTTCCTGTTGTCTTTAAAAATCTTTTCCTCAAGCTTAAAAAATGTTGTCCCAGATTTGGAAAGGGAGCACGCACTTAAGAAGGAGGGATGAAGTACCGCAGCTGTCAGCACCATTTCAGGCATTTCTGGATCACAAAATCATTCTCTACTTGCCATGTCCTTAAATAAGAATAAAATGAATCTCCAGATAATGCAATTTAGTGGTTTTATCTTTTTCATTCTGAGGCTTGAGGTGAGCTGGGACCTTCTCTGAACCAGAGCAATGAGCCCCATTAGACCAAGCCTGCATTTCCAGAAAACGACTCTGCAGTTAAAGCAAGAGACCCACAAAACTCTTACAAATTGAGGCTTAAGTAAAATTGTTAAGATCCAAATTTTAGATGTACCAAAGAAAGCACATTATGTTATTCCAGGGTTGGTTCTGTGCATATTTTATTTTATTTTTTTTTTCTAATACTGCCAGTCCATGTCTGTAAAAATCTTCTTCCTTCTGTTTGCTGAATCATGCCTGGAATCCATATTAGAAGTCAAGTGTAAAAAGAAGGAGGGGAAGCTGTGCTACAGGCAGCTGTTGCTGTCAATGCCCTTTCTTTCCCTGCAATAAAAGTCACACAAAAACTTAAAACCTTGCTGGGCCTCTACTCCTTACTGTCAACATTAGCTCCCTTCAGATCTGTAAAAGGGCAAATCTTTTCCTAGCAACAGCATTAACCCATTCGCAGGGATTTGAAAACAGCCTGGCTTCCCTTTTTTATTTCCTGTAGCTGGCAACACCTTTTGCTGTTCCTGTGGTTCAGAGTGCTGTAGTTTCTTTTCAGGATTAGGAGCTATTCCACAGGAACCCCAAAAGGAGCAGAGAAACAGGAATCTCACCAAAGCACATGTTCTGCTCTAATCAAGGCACTGAACAACGCAGCAGAAAGTTTTCTAATCCAGTATTAATTTGAATATGTGGGATTTTTCTGACACTCAAGACATTTTTCTCAATCTCAAGGCAAGAATTAGGTTGTTAATTAACAAGACACTTGCTTTTGTCTCAATAACCCATGATTTTGCTCCTTAGTCAGTGTGGAATGCCCCTCAAATAAGAAGGAACACAGGTAAGTTTAACCACATAAGAAAGGCCTACATACAGTTCATTTCACTTATATAAAAATAGATACAGAGATAGCTATATTTTCTAACAGCACCTAAAATGTTTTATGCATGTATTTTTCTAGCTTCTGGACCAAATGGTACTTTATTCCTTTTTCACAGACTACCAACTCAATAATCTTATTTTCTGTCATCACTCTGAGGCACCAACGCAATTGTCTGCACAAATAACAGACTGTGGCTGTGGAGCTAAAGGAGCTTTTGGTCTAAAATGCTTGGGAGTCACAGGGCTATTCAGTTCTGCATCCTTAACCACGTTAAGAGTGGCCTGTTGAAATCCTGTCTGTTTCTGAGGAAGGACCTGCACAAAATAGAATGGACCATAACAAATGGAGACAGGTGGAAGTTTAGCTCCAAATCTGAATTTTGTGCTGAGTCCCTCCCTATGACAGCACATAACACTGTCAGGCTACACTGAACACCCCCTAGGACTTCAGATTACAGAACTGAAACAATGTTTGGTTTTTTTTCTTCTTTGCATACTTGTGAAAATGTGGTATCTGCTTACACAAATGCCAGGCAATTCCAATAGGGATAGGATGGAGGTCATTTAAAACTCACAGAGCACCTGCTAAACTGAGTTTTATCATAATGCTACCAACATTTTGTGAGCTACTGCCATGCCTGGCATCCACTGACATTTCTTGCACGAGACAATGGGTAAAACCTAAAGATACAAATTTGGTGATACGTCAATGTTGAAATTAAATGATCAACAGAAACTTTATGGGATTTTTAAAAAATATCTCCTATCATCTAAGAGGAATTTTATCAAAGCAGTTCAAAGCACTTTTCATTCAGAAATTACCAAAGAAAGTCTCCAGACAGCTGACCACAGTGGGTCTCCAGAAGGGTTTATATTTTTTTCCAAAAGGAAGCAAGATGCAGAATCTTATAATCTGCTTCTCAACCTAAGATCTCCTTGGCAGCAGATGATGTGGATTTGGAAAGGAGAGACTGGACAAGCACTTGAAAGAGATTTACTGAGGGCACTAAAACAGACAAATTGCATTAGACTCAGGCAGGCTCTCGAGTCAAGCCCAGTCTGAGCCCAGGAGAGAACATAAATATCACAGATGCATGTTCCTGTGGCCACTGCTGGGATGTGCCTTCCTCTGAGCCCTTCTGGTTGTTCTCATGTTCCAGTGGAGCCACAGGAAAAGTCCTGTTGGCAGGAAAGCCACGTTGGCTTCATGCTGGCATCAAACACGTGCTTAGCTGCCCATCTCTTTTTAAAATACATTTCCTTCAGTTTTCTCTCAAATCTATACCTACAAACTAATTAATTCCCAACACCACACAACTGGCTTTTCTGCTGGATTTTAGATGGATTACATCTCAGGTGTTTTAGAGAACCTAAGGGTGAGATGACTTTCCTTATACTTCTGTGATGCACCTGAGAAAGTGGTGACACATCCAGAGCAATTCCTCTGCCTCGCAGTTCCTTCCACACATGCATCATCATCCCTTATTATTTTTATTACTTATATTTTTTGTGTGTCACTGCTGTGAAGTTACATAAGGTGATTAATGCTCTGTGACTGTGTAATGACTTCGTTTGATTAGTGAAAAAATAATTAGAGAAGAAAGAAACCGCCCTTAGAAAAAACCATGAGACCGGATGGAACGGTATGTCTTGGGTGTGGGAATGGTTACACAATAGCTTTTGGGAAACAATCACTGGGGGATTTTGCTGTCCTGCTCTGCTTGCTCAGCCACAGCCTCAGTGACCAGTGTCTCTTCTAAATTATCAGGAAAGTTCAGGAGAGAAATTTGTAAGGGAAATTTGCCCTTCTTGGCCAATAGATTCACCTGAATTAAGCTCCTCTAAAATTTTTGACTGGCCAGGGAAGTTCTTCCCCATAACTCGTGTGTTTATCAGAGGGTTTGGTTCAGTTTCAGAGGACAAATCATCATGCTGGTATCTCCACACCCAGGTGGGAGTGAATACAGACCAACCTCTGCCAAAATAATAACAACAATAAGGAGAGATGTGTTGAATAAGTGCTTATGCTCAGCCACTTCCTCTGCTGATGAAGGAGGAAGGAAAGGGGAGATTTTCAGAAAACAAAAGCAACCCAGTGCCATCTATTAGCACCTTGCAGCAGGGACTTCACACTTCAGTGCTACAGATTTAGGACTTGCAACAGACCTCAAAACCCTTGGAACCTTTCCTGGAGGATTCAGCAGTGAGGGCATGAGGTTGTTGGGGTGGGTGACTGCCACTGTCCAAAAGGCTGTTTTGCCTGAGCTTGAACATGAGGAATGGCTCGATCCAATATACTGCTGCACCAGCCATCCAGAACTGGAACCAGCCCTGTATGGTTCTGAAAAATGTCACTGAAGTGTTTGTGCCTAACCTGGGAACTCGGGTAGCAGCTGAAACAGAGGTGGAAGGGAGGTATGGTAAGGCTAAACAGGTCATTCACTCTTGTGTTTCACTACTGGAGCCTAATTTTGCTAAAACATCAGGTTGGTTCTATTAAAAACAATCCCCCCTTCAAAAACAACAAATCCACAAAAAGTGAAGAAACATTAGGAGCTATACTTTGGGTCTGATCTCACTCTTTATCAAAGTCAGAATGTGCAGAAGATGATTCCTTTTGGTCTTAGAAACACCTGTTACTTCAAAACCCAAATGAGCTACACTGGCTTGTTTAATCAGAAATTAAGAGAATTTTAAGTCTTTGAGGAAAAAAAAAAAAATCTTAGGATTTTAAATTCTGAGCTTTCTCTCTTAACTTTCCCTAAAATTCTTTAGCTTCTCCCAACATTAAAATCAATACACATGTATTTCTGACCCCAAGAAAAATGTGGGATTTCAGAAGCCTCTCAACATTTGCTGGTAGAGAGAACCAACCGAGACACAAATCTAATCTTGATTAACTGTAATTTTCACCTACTATTTATATTTAAAATTTCAGCTTAATTAAGTGGCTAGTTGGGGTAGAGACCACAGGGAGATCATATGTTATTTCTTTATTTTAGATCATTATTTCTTTATTATGAATAAAGCATGTTCTCAAAATATGATTTAATTCTGAGAACTGAATTGGGGCAGAGTAACGAGTGCCAGGGATGAGTAATCAGTGCCAGGTTAGGCACGCTTCACTGCCTTGCGAGGGATGGGAAGCTCCCTGCCACAGCAACTCCTCAGCCCAGACTCACCCTCTGCCTGGCACAGCGTCTGCTCACTGTGGATTCCCACTGTGCTGCTTTTCACCACCTCAGATGGCCACTTCAGTCGAGTTTGGATCGACTGTTTTTGGCTTTTTTTGAGGTAGGTGTCTCCTTGCTCGTCTCACAAAAGAGCTTTGGTTGTGCCTGTGACACCGGCCGTAATTCAGACTGGCAAATGCTACTCAGCTCCATCAGGCATCACTGCCATGGCTCAGGAAGATTTCCCAGCTCTACCTTTCTTCTTGCTGGGAGATCCTTGGCCAAGAGCTCACGAGGTGAGCAGTGCATTCTTTCCAGGGGAAAAGGAGGCCTGTGCTTTGCCCAGGTAGAAATTCAGATGTTGGAGGGGCGTTTCAATCAGGGCTGGCCATGCAGACACAATTAGCGGGCGTTGCACCTGCCAGACCTGCAGCAGATATTAATGCTGCTCAGAAGAAAGAGTCACAAACAGAGATGTCAGACTCTGGAGCTCCTGAGGAAATTACGCTGTCAGCAAAAGGCCAGGCAGGCCCCCGAGACGGGGGAGCGCGCCAGGAGGTTCCTTTTGCTGGGAATGCAGAGTTTTCCCTGTGGGGAGTGGGGGATGGCAGCTGCACACCTGCCTCCTCCTCAGCTTCCCAAGTGCCTCCCCAGATGGGAGCGTTTGCTGGAGATGGCCCACGCTGCTCCCAGCAGTTTCCCGAGCCCTGTGGCTGCTGTCAGGGGAAGGAACAGTTTGTGAAACGTGGCATCGTTTCATCTCACTGAAAGGAAGCAGATAACACAGCGGATAAAATAATGTTACAGCTCAATACTGGTGCTTAAAAGCATTATTCAAATACTGTAGACCCACAGAAAGCACACAGAGAAGAGCTGTTAAATGCTTCTAAATTACCCTGCAATGAATTCCCTGTGTTTGCTACCAGTTTTTGCAGCCCCCATCACCGTGTTGGTTGGTGTCGTGCCTTGCTCCACAAAACTTCCCGCTCCTGAATCAGCTGGGCTGTTCTGCACTTTGGGCATTCTCCTTCCACTTGGACACTGAGGGACATGTGTTAGAGAGCCAAAGAGCTTGGTTGGAAATTCACCCATCCATGAGAGGGGACAGGAGTGGAGCCACAAGCTTTGTTGTGGCTGTTTTCAGGAGGTCTGGCCCAGTAAATGCCCTCAGCAGCTCTGTCTCCAGCGCTTGGTGAGCACAAGGGAGCTCGGAAGGGGATCCAGCCTTCCCTGCTCCCTGCCCTGTGGCCCTGTGTGGAGGCAGGGCCTGGGGAAAGAGCTTTCCTCTCCTGCCTGCCCCTCTACCTGAGCTGTTTGAGGCAAAACTTGGGATCCAGTGCCAGGAAACTTCTCCTCCAAATAAGAACCGTAAGGGAGGTCAGGGAGCAATCTTACCTTACCTCCAAAAATGCTGGGAGGAGGTGATGGAGCTGTGCCAGTTATTCATCACAAGCCAATTAGAGCACTCAACAGAATGTGAGGGATCCCCTAAGCAGAGCCAGTGTCTTTGGAGTTAAATCCTGAGTAAAATTCATCACAAAGCAGGTAAGTTATCCCAGGAAGAAGACCAAAGCTCAGGTCTCCTCCTGGACTCCAGTGAGCACTGCAGATGGTAAGTGCCAAAAAGTCTTTCTTCTTCTCTTTCAGCTTTCTGGAATGAGTCTTGGGGCTAAATCCAGCCAAAATGTCACCTGATCTGCAAGATGGGAATGAACCAGAATAACTGGTAAAATATGAAATTAAGAGTTCATTCCTTCCTCCTGTTTCCACCTCCTCTCCTCCCACCTTGTTTCCCAGAACAACTTATTTGTGTTCTGTGACTGAGGGTCACTGCAGGAGCCGCACTGGGAGTTCACTGGGAGTGCTCGATGAAACACCTCTGCTACCCAAACTTCAGCAAGCCTCTTGCAGCAGCAAAATACATCAATACTCATTCATCACTGAGAGAGAGAGAGAAATCCCTCATGCACTAAAAAAAACCCTTCCTGCTCTCCAGTGGGCCTGAGGTGAGCAGTGAGAAACCTGGAGGTTTGTCCTGCAGTGAGGCAGGGAGGGAGCAGAACATCCACAGGACTCCTCAATACAGTCACAAAATTAAGCAGAGGGCACCAAAAGAGGGATATTCTGTCACCTATTCACTTCTCCTTTCGTGAAGCCACACGTAACACAAAGTTAATTAAAGCCTCCATTCTGAGGAAAGGGAATGTTCCATTTGGTAAATTTAGAAACAGCTGGTTAGTTTTATCCATTACTTTTTGTGCTAACATCAGTTGAGCTCATTCAACTCTCTCTTTTTATGAAGCTGTCCTTCCTATGCTACCTGATAGCTACTAATTGCTGCAACTACATTTCTGAATTGCAAATTTTCTGCACTGATAAAAACTTTGATTGCCTGTCAGCTACACATAAGGAAAAGATCACCAGTGCTAAATGAGGTGTTCCACGCTTGGATAATAATGCCTAATGAATTATTCAAAAAAGAATGCTTGAATGAAGCAAACAATTTGAAGGGTTACTAGCAGCCGTAACAGTTCAACAGCCAAAAGAACAAAAGTATCATCCTGAAAATTACACTAATGATTAAAAAATGCGTATTAATTCTACATTTGGAGAAAAAAGAAATGCCAATCTGATTTTAAAGGTTAATCATTATTTTTTCACTAATGCTCTAATCTCTGGGAAAAACACCCTTTACCAATATTTTGGGACATATAATATTATGACATAACATATTTATATAATTTTCCAGGCATTAACCCTCTCTGCAAATTTCAGATTTCACTGTGGAAGAATCAGAAACCCAGTTTCAGAGCCTATGGCTGTCTACAAGATTCTTTCTGTTGCTGTGAAAGAAGCTGGGATCAGGCCCAGCTTGCAGCATCACACTGGATGCCTTGGGGTCAAGCACCACTAAAGGTGCTCTCAAGAGAGCCACTGCTGAGCCACAAAACACAGCCCAGAGTGCCCAAATAACTCCAGACTGGCTTTGGTGTGCTGCAGCCAGAATCTGGCTCTCACTGAGATGAAAGATTTGTTAAATGAAAAAAAAAATGGGTGAAGGAAACAAGAGCAGCACATTCAAATGATATTAAAAACAGCTATATCCACATAACTGCTGTAATATGTTACTCTTTCCATCCCAAAATTGATTGTACCTTGGAAAAAAAAAGGTGGATGGTTGTTAAGGGAAGAAGTGTTTTCTCTAAATGCTCCTGGCTAAAATGAGAAGGATAAAAGAAAAAGAAATCCTTAACAAACCATGAGAATTTCACGGATGTCCAATGCTGACACATTTTCAGCTTTCATAAAAATATATTTCCAAGACCAAAAGCGATAATTTATTATGACAGACACTTTCTGGTTGCCAAAAAAGACAGGAAAAATCTGAGAACTAAATCCTAAGGAACAGCTCCTGCAAAATACTAGCCTTATATGAAATACATGAAAAATAGCAGCACAGTGGCAGCATCACTTTTATCTGCTGTGCTGGTAAAACACTCCTGGTCTGTGTTTGGAGCTAACACAGCCACACTGTTACAGCAGAGAGGTCTCCCAGTGCCAGCACAGTGTGGACAGCACTAAGGAAGGATTTGGAAAATAGAATTTATTAACCCAGTCAACCACTTAGCTACCTCTGCTGCAGTTTTACAGCTATAAAGCCTTTGGTATTAGACACCAATTAGTGATTTTATTATAAAGATGTTCAATGTCAAGATAACACTTCTTCTCATTTCTGGCAGTGACACTGAATGGTGGATAGAAGAAATGACTTCAGGAAAGCATAGCTGACCATCTGCTTAGGCCTGCTCACTCACTGATGATTAATCCTTTCCCTCGAGGACAATGTCTCCATGTGTTTCTCTTGCTGTCTTTTTAATGTCACAAAAAGAGGTTGATAAACACATTCAAGTCACAATTAAAAAACATTTTAACTGACCAGTTGCCACCGATGATATTATTAGACAGTTTTAGTCACTCTTGTAACAATGTGTTTAGCGGTGTTGATGTCAAGTGGAGATGAAGTTTCTTTAATGTGCCTCCTACCTATTTTTATGTTTAGGTGACATTTAAATGTTTACCTTGATGCAAACAAGCAGTCTGCAGGAGGCATGGGGAGAGGGACTTTTTTTACTCTACAAAAGCAAAAACTCTGGAGGACTGCAAGGTCACTGCTGTGCTTTGTGGGAGGAGGAGGAAGAGGAGGAGGAGGAGTAAAAGCCCCATCAGAGATTGTGGGTAGATTGTCCTGCAGACCTTAGGAGTTAATGCAAGTTGTGACTCCATAGGAATCCAAGGAGTTATGCAGGAGAGACACAGAAAGTGGTTCCTTGTTGAAGGCAGGTTTGGCTTCTGAATTTATCCCTTGTGAAGAGGAATTTTCAAAAGCCCTGGGGTAATTTGGAAAACCAGGTCCCATTGACTTTTAATCAATTAGACATATTTTTGAAATTCATGTAGATAATGAGTGAGCAAGTTTACAGCCCAGTCTGACCTGTGGTGAAATGGATGGCAACGTTTGCTTTATGAAGGATAGCTCCAGTACTTAATTAGATTTCCTGTGGGCATTGCAAGAAAAAAGAAAAAAACAAAAACAAAACAAAAAAAAAAGGGGGAAAAAAATAAAATGGTAGTTTATATAAGAAAAAGGTAGTGGCCTTGCAGTTTACCAGTTCAGAAGGAGCATTTCATGGGATGAGAGCAAAGTCACAGAAATGGTAAGAGAAGACAAGCAGGATCTCATAATCACTGGTGGACATTGTGTGGCAGAGAGAAGAGCCAGTGGAGGAAAATCACCAAGGAGGACAGGTGATTACAGAAGCAATCTTCTTTCAGGAGATTTTGTCTGAAGAATTTTTTTCTGGATGATGGCAGCAGGAATGGATACTGAAAGCTTATTTCCTCGTTAGCCCAGAAAATAGGTAATGAGGAAAAGGACAGGATTTTAAATGCTGAACCCATGAGGAAAAGTTGTTGCCTATAAATGATTTCTTTTCAAATCATCAGGGTATATATGCACCAATTTTCAGAGGAATTGAATAGATGCTTTATAAGGGGAGAGGAGGAATAACCCTTGAAGAGGCTCTCAAGGGATGGTTGCTGACATGGAAAACCATTTGCCCCAGTCAAATTTTTGGCTTTAATCTGAGATGAAGGGTCTAAGTCATTTAAGGGTGTTTCTGTTTACCCCTCAAGCTTCCTGGAGGCAAGAGAAGCTTCCGTGATCAATATTATCAAATGGCATGGAGAGGCACAGGGCATTACATACAAACATTCTTTCTTCTCCAAATGCTGGGGACATCTCAGCTACTAAATAACGAGGCACTTTCCACATCAGAACCTACAACAGGTCAAACAGACCAATTCAGTGTAGTGGTACAGGATAAAAAAGTCTGATTTCTGGTTTATTAGAGTTCTCAGAAAATGAAAATTAGGCAGTAGGTGGTACCTTGAGCAAAATTTTGAGGATGGATTACCACAACAGATCTAAGCAAGTATCAGCAGGTAACAATAACTAAAACTTAATTTAAAGACTTCTTCCTCAAAAATATTCCTATGTATAATACAGAACCACAGTTACACCGATGGACTTGTGACAGAATCTTTATAGAGCTGGATGTGAGAGGTAAATCCATCAATTCCCAACATGTAGGGAATTGATATTATATATTATATATAATATTATAGATAAATATAATATAATAAATATAATATAATAAATATAATATAATAAATATAATATAATATAATATAATATAATATAATATAATATAATATAATATAATATAATATAATATAATATAATATAATATAATATAAAATAATTCTTATATTTTCTGTCTTAAAAAATGCTATACTTCATCACTTTATGATACTGTTTCCAGTGATAATCTATCCACTTTCTTTTTCCTATCCCCACATTTTCTTTTTACTTAAAAAAAAAAAACCTTTCGTTCAAAGAATGTTTAGCAGAACAGTAGACAAGATCCTTCTTCTTCATTAAAAAAAAAAAGTTAATTTTTTTCAGACCAGTGATAAGTTCCAATTAATTTGTTATGACCAAAAATACCTGACTTAAAACTTTGGAAGCCAAATTATTGAAGAATCCCAAGGAGGCTGCTCAAATATTGAGACACCAAGAGTGTTCAGACATTCAGAAAAATAGGCTTTTAGTTTAAGTCAGCCTGCTAAGTTCAGGAGAGATCCAGCTTAAAATTAAATCATAAGCAAATTGCACTGAAAATTGCAAAAGAGGGAATGGATTTGGCCTATGCTGTTGAACTAGAAACCCATTATTTATTTTAAGAGTTGAATCAAAGGCTGTTTTATTTGCAATTGAACTCTGTCAGGGGTAAATCCAGAGGAAAGAAAATGTGCTACAAAAGTAAGCTTCTAAATTTCTTTTTCTTTGTGTATTTGGTTTGCAAAATGTTTTCAAGTAATAAAAAGATGACTTGGTAAACAGAATGTGTAACATGATCCTGAAAAAGGGGCAATTCCTTGCCTTCAAGAGGCACAGCTCAGATGGCAAAAGAAATGAAGTAAAACATTAGGAGGATAGTGACAGATTTTCATAGAGATGTTTCAAAATGTTGACATCCAAAGTAAATTCAAAGAGATTAAATGGCTTTGAGTAGTCAAGAGAAAAAAGAAATAATAAAAAATAAAAAATAATAAAAAAAATCACATAGATGTGTCATCAGCATAACACTGGGAGCTGGAACTCAAACCACCCTGATGGCCAAAAATCAGAAGGAGAAGCATACACCACAGAAATACCCAGCAGCAGCAAATAAAATTCCTGATTCTCATATGATGTTAATTTTAATGAATTGAATAGTTAAGTGTGTTTTAGTTGCAATTAAGGTGTCAGCAAAGCTCTACAGGTGTCCTGTGGTCAGCAGGGCCTTTCAGAGAGACTGCTCTCCTGTGGCTGTATCATGAATTTGAGCACCCCAGACTTCTTCCCAAATATCCCAACTTAACCCTTCCTTAAAAAAGTCCCAAACTAAAAAAATATTTTTTTTTCTGTTTCTTCTGTGTCAGTTGGCAGCTCTGATCTTCTGCTTGGCAACTGTCTGTGTGTTTTTCTTACCCCTTCTCCTCCTTCCATCACAGGTTCCCATGGCCTTCTCCCAAGCACCAGATTCTAATTCTCAGCAAGAAACTGCCTGCCACATCTGGCAAAATGAGCTGGAAACTGAGAAGCTAAAATAGAAAAGTAGACTCCAGCTTGACTTAAACCAGTGAATTCCAAAATGCAAGACTGTAAGGAGGTGAAAATAAAGTGTTGGGAGTCACAGCAGCCACACAGGAGGATAATGAGGAGTGCTGGTGTTAACCTTGGAAGACCAAAACAAATCACACGACACTGCCCTGGGCTATTAAATGTGGATTGTGTTATTAGTTAATCAGATCTCCCCAGATCCAGCTGTGTGCCTCAAATCTTAGCCATAAACTGTTTTAAAAAAAACACAGAGTGTGCATGTTGTGAAAAGCCAGACATGTAAGCAAACCCACATCACCCGTTTCACTTGAGTCTTGCTACGCCGTCCTATGAAACATCTATTTTAATTTCTCTTTACTGCACCAATAAAAGGATAAAAGAGATGGTGTCACCAGGGTGGCTGTCCCAGCACATTTTAAAATTCAGTTGCTGCACTTTTTAAGCTCCAAGACTGAGGGACTTTTCTTCATGCATTCAGCTCGTTTCTTTGGTTTTTATCCTAGCAAATCCACGAGGAATGGAGAGGGGATTCCAGAAAACCTGAGAAACTGAGGAGATGAGGGTGGAGCTGGAAAAACAAGTAATGAATGAACAGGAGAAATACAGTGTAATAAAGAGAAAATTAAATGCCAAAGCCAATCCCTTCTGTTTTCAGCTTTTCCAGTGTTTCTCTCCATGTGTACATTGCCTAGGACAGCCATCTTCTAATAAAGACTATTTTGTCAAAATATTCTAGAGGGTCTTTATGTTTGTCATCCCTATATCAAGAACAATGTGCATTATTTCACATTTCTCAGTAATAAATTTAATTTGCCATGTGTCAGCTCAATTACTGAGCTGATCTAAGGCACGATGAATGTTTCTTGCCATTCACTTTGTGCTCAGTATGCATCATAATTTAGTATCATCAGCACATACAGCGCATTATGGTGGGCTTTTCTAGCTAAGTAATTTATTTAAAATCAAACTATGAAACCAGGTATTAATCACACTTAACTCTTCCCTTTTGGGGAGAACCCTCAGCACAGAAAATTCATTTTCTTTCTTGTATTTCTGTGCCATGTTCTTCTCAGCCCCTGTTAGGTTCATCTTCAGGAGCAGCCTGTCATGTAGATCCTTATCAGAGATTTTCTGAAAACCTAGATAAAATATGTCATATGCACTGCAATTATCTACTTTATAACTCCTAAGCTCATTAAAGAGGTCAATTAGTCATTATTGCCTTTTTTAAACCCCCTCTGGCAGCCTCAGGTTAGACTTTGGCTCCTTAATGCAGGCAGTACTCGAAGAGAGCGAGTGCTCCCAGGAGCCAAATGTTCCTGCAGCCAGAGCTGGGCACCAGCACTTTTAGAGGCATAAAAAAGGGAAAAGAAAAAGAAGGTAACTGCCCACTGTTCCACTCACATATTAAATATTGATGAAAAGACCGAGAAAATAGAGCTGGAAATGTAAAGAAATCACATCTGAGTGAAGGGGAAAAAAAAAAAATCACGGAGAGAACAGGAGGAAGGGCGGGGGAGTGAACACTGCAGAGCACTTTTGTAAGCAGAAGCTGAAATTAGCAGGGGGGGTATCTATTTGCAAGCAGAACAAATACAATTAGATGGTCCCCCTGCTAATTTTGGCTTCTGGTTGCACAAGAGCACTGCAGGGCAAACACCTTCCTTCCCATTTCCTCCTGTTCTGTGCTTTCCAGGTGATACCTGTGAAACAGCAAAGGAGCAGCTCTTCCATTTTGAGTGCTGACTGTAAGCACCTGGATGAGTCCTAGCACTTCATCACAAAAATAATCAGAGAGATTTGAGGATTTTTGGGATTTTGGAAGACACCCAGCTCAGTGGGGAGGACAGGACAGAAATGTGCCCCAAGCCCAGCTGAATCTCCATCTAGGATCCTCTGCAGAGCATCTCTTTGCTGCTGACCACGAACTGTTCACAACTCATCTCCTCGATGGCTGTTTTAGCTGCCATTGTTGTGGTGCAAATCGAAGGAGAGGAATGAAATGGACTAAAAGAATGAAAGAAGACTATCCCTGCCTCGATCTCATTATCTCTGCTGAAAAAAAAATGAGCAATCATGGCAGTGGGAAACAAAATCTCTGAGGAGTGCTACTCCAGGCAGAGAAAGCAGTGTCAGAAGGAAGGAGAGCATTAATACGTGCTTTTCAACCAACTGCATTTCAATTTACTGCTGGACTCTACCTCTTTTATTAATTTAGGAGTGTTTCTAGTTTATTCTCTAGTCTGTGCTCTACATTTTACCAGATTAGATGTCTATTTTCTTTCTCCTTAGTTTTGTTTGGCAGTGTTCCATACGATCCCATTTCCTTCTGTTTGCAAGTTTGCTTTATCTGTATTTCACAGTTGCAATCTGGGCTCTCCAGTATCTTATTCCTGTGTGATAAGTGATATCTGCTAAAACTGCACAGGAACTCATTTTCCTGTGCTCCCCTCAAATCCCTTCAAAGTTGGCTCATCTGAAATAACAAATTGGTGTCTTGTGACTGGCAATTATTAATTGTGGCTTATGGGTTTTGATCTCTAAGGTAATTTCATGTGTAACCTTATTATAGTTACTCATAACCCAGGACTCTAGCTAAAGTCCAATTTGGCATTACCTTCTTAGCTATTAATTGCAACTCAGCTGAGCTGTGCATGTATTAGAATGAAACAATACTTTGATGAATAAACCTCTGCATCATTTCCTAATACACACATTTTAAGGGCATCCAGCTAATGAGGAGAACTGAGATAGGTCACACACACTATACTATTTGTGATAATATCTTTTATATTTACTAGAATTCAGGTAAATAAATATATAATATATATATTATATAAAAGAATGGATGTTTTTGTAGACTAAGCCAATCTTGCACTATGACAGGCTAACAATTATTAATATCTTTATATCTGTAGTAGCCTGTATTCATTTTATTTTGTACACAGTTCTGTTTATGTCCCTGATCCTCCTGTATCCTCCATGCAATTAGAACTTTATATCCATGCTGAATCCTTTGAAAGGCAGGGATATGTCCATTTGCAGCCAATCAAACCTACAAAAAGCTGAGTTATTCTAGCAACTCAATTTTTTTGCATTGCTTCCCCAAAATAGATATAATTACTAACCTTGTTTCCAAATGACCTAATATGCACTGGATATACTTGTGCTAAAATTTCTGATGACTTGAAAAGCTGATGTAGCTGAAATTTATTAATAACTTGGAGGAATCTACAATAACACAATGCTAAGAAAAGCTTCATCTTGAAGAAAAAGTGGAGTATAGACATCTCTTTGGATGATCAGGAAGAGATAAACATGGACAAACAGTTTAAAAAGTAAGTTATAATAAATATCTTCATGATACCAGATGAGAAATTGGGTGTTTTGCTTTACAACTGAGAAGTCAGCACAGTAGCAGAGAACTTGTGACCTATGAATCTGACCATGCCAAACAGATGATGCTTTACTCTTCTTCATTCATTTGTTTAAAAGTCTCCCTGTTTTTGAAGACTTGGTGTCTTTTTTTGGGGTGGATGTAAGAGTGTTTTAACATGCTCCTCTGCTCAAGAATATGATCATGCAAATTTGTTAATTATTGACAAATAACTGGGCAGGTATGTTGTTGTCAGAAGGGTTTCCTGTGCTGGTCACTGAGGAAACAATACAATTTCAAACTTTGTTCACGCTCCTGGATCCTCAGCCACCTCCTCTGAAGTAACTCTGGTTACTGTGAAACAAGACCACCATGGATAGGAGCACTTGAAGACCATCACACTGCACCATGACTATTGCAAATTGTTCCCAAACCCAGACTTTTAGACTTCCAGCAGTTCTCAGAATCTCTGGAATCTCTGGAATACTAAACCCACTAATTGTTCTGCAGCAAAACCATGCATCTGGGAACAAAAATCTTGTGATACTCAGTAAAAGCCATCCTACTGGCATCAGCCCTTGCCAGGACCGTAGGCATTAAAAGAAAGTGCTACGTAGATTAAATGTGGGCTCACCTGCCAGGCAGCATATGTTTCACTACTGTCAAACCCAAGGGCTCAGAAAAGGATTGAGACAGATGCTTATCTCACCTCCTGCACCTTTTGGAGAGATCATGTCACAGCACCCCCATCACCAGAACGCTTTATTGTGAAACACAGCACCCTTTTTAACACCGGTTTGCCAGCAACCTGAGACTCGCTGGTAGAGGTTTGCTTCCACCTCAGCTGGTCTTGGCTATCTTCAGTTTTCCTAAAGTGACATGCTGGAATTCCCTCCACGCATATCAACCTGGAGATACGTGAGGTGCAGTGAATTGTAAACTTTCACAACTGATTTACATGTTCCAGGTTTTAATACCCTCTCAATTCTTAAACGGATTAAGGAGGACAGTCTTTAGCTACATTTGACAGAGATTATTCTCGACATGGCCTATTTTTCATGGTAGTCATTTATTGTACTTGGTAATTATCTATATGGCCTTCTGCATTGGTTTTTTTTTTTTTTTTTCTTTCTGAATCTACTTTAAGTCTGCTTCCTAAGTGCTGGATATGGGGTTTAGTGACACCACTTTTGTTTATTCTGCAATCTGGCATATCTGATAGTTCATTCATTTCTTCACGAGACATAAATTGGCAAGGAATAATCTAAGTTTAGAAATAAAATGGATTTAACTTTCATAAGATGGATAAAAGCTCTGGAGTGGCTGCCCAGTAATAAGAATACTGGAAGCCAAAAATTCTACTGGTTTTTTTTTTTTTAGATGAAGCTTACCCAGTTTCTGAGAAGGTTTGTAAGACCTAAAATATTCACTCTGCTAATGAGGAAGTGGATCCCAAAATACAAAATGCCTATTTCAGGCATTTGAGAGATGAGTGTGCACACACAGGATGATTCATCACCAAACAAAACATCCCAGCATTTTCTTGTGTGTGTACAAAACAAACAGAAAATTAATCACAGCTTGTTACTTATAAGCTCTGCTTTGAGCAGCACTGTTTCCACGGGGGAAGTCTGACTTCTAAAAAATTTAGGGGCACATGTAGTTGACTCCTTGATGCACCACATACTTGCAGTTTGGAAGGCTGCCCACACTAGCAGTCAACCAGATCCTGCTTTGTGATATTTTCCACAAAGATCATCCATCACATCAGGTGTTTATTTGCCTTGCTGTTTTGATAGCCAAGCTAATTTTTCCCCAGGTTTTTATATTTATCTGCAGACAGATTTTAAAAGGATGCTCCACCACACCATTCTGCTCTCCTGCAGTTCCCTCTTGTTGCTTCTGTCTCCCAAGTCTTCTGCTGCTCCTCTCCCCCAGCTGTGTCTCACTGCTGAAGCTCCTTCCAGCTTTGCTTGCATCTCTGGTCCCTTTTCTTGCTCATAGCAGGTGACAGAATTCAGTGTCTGCTTCCTTTTGGTGCATTCCTCACCTTCACCATATCTCTGATATTTCTGGAGAGGGCTGGGAACCACAGAAGCCCAGAGAAATACCCTCCTAAATACAAGTTACCTTAGCAGAGGAGTCATATGACATCCACATCTGCAACATCTAGACTACATCTGCAACCTCTGTGCAGAGCTCCAGTGCAGCACATGACAAGTGTGGGTGCCAAAATCCCTGGAGGAGCTTCAGCAAGGGATTAGCCCAGCCTCACATGCCCTGGTGTGATGAAGCCCTGTAACTGCTGAGACCACCTGAAAGAGAGCAGAAATACATTTCCTTTTCTGTGTATCTGTGAGGAGAACAGACACCAAGGCTGTGACAGTCTGGAGAGAGCCCCGTGGGACTCGTTGCACAGCACTGTGAAGGTGAAAGGCAAACCCAAACACAAAGGCAGAAGGAAGCAGAGCAGCACAAGCATTTAAACAAATCAATATGCTGCTCTCCAGAAGCGAGCTCTCCATCAGAGCAGACTCTGTTTTACATACTCCATGCTCCAGTCACTCACTCCAGTCATGGCCAGCAATGATGTTTCTGCTGCTGCTGCAGTGGCAGGGGAGTAAAACCTTCCAGAAGGTGAGGGGGCTGGGGCAGGGCTGAATTTATGTGACACAGCAAAACAAGTCAGGAGCCAGGAGGGACAGTCAGGTGAGCACCTACGTCTAATAGTAAGGCAGATTCTGCATCAGATGGGGTCTGTAAAGCTGCCATTGCCTCATGCAATGATAAATGTGGGTATTTGTATAGCTCTTTATATTCCCAAAGTTAGTTCTATATACTCACACAGTGCATGTGTGCTCTTTTACAGGAGCTCAAGGAGTATGGAAGGAGGCTCTCAGAGCCTTATTCAAAGCCAAGTCAAAGCCACTGAAGTCTCAGTTTGGTTACTCACAATTATTTTAAATATTTATTGTTGGAAGTGTGAGGAAAACATGGAAGCTGAATTGAAAATTGATGTGAAGATGTGACAATTAAAGTAACACAATGTATTTGTATGATGGACCACTCAAAAAATGCATTATAGAATCAGATGCACAACAAAAATATCTGAATGCATCTTGCCATGTACCAGATAAAACATGGAATACCTATTTGGCATCAAACCCAGCTGCTTTTTCTTCAGCATCCATCCCCCCTGTAATAGCTTTAGAGAGAACAAGACACAGAAGCATGAGAGGGAAGAGAAAGAAGACAATGATAAAGAATTGAAAAATGCCTGTTTAATTATGCTCCAGATTTTATCTCTGTTTCATATCAACTCTCTCTCTTTGCCTTCCAAGAGAAATAACTGGCATATGCTTTATTTTGAAAGTAGATTGACACAAAAAATGAGAATTGGCCATGAATCCTGGCATTAATCTCCCTCCACAACAGCCTGTGATTGAGTCAGAGCTATTACCCTCATGTTCAGGTCACTATCAAAAAGAATGCTGTTTTTCCAGCAGGAGTATGCACTGTCTAGCAAGGATGTTGCAGAGCACCTCAAGTGCTACAGAATTTTCTCTGACTCTTGCTCTCAACCTGTTCATTCAAAAACTCAAAGCCAAAATGAGGGTAAGGAAATTGTACTGCTGATTCAGTTTCCTTATTATCTGCTCACTCACATCCTTCTTCAGTTCACTCCTAATGACAGCACCTAAAATGTTATATTCCCCACTACACCGCACTGCCTCATGAAAACCCTTCCCTACATAATTTGAACTCATCCCTTTTACTCTGCTCATAAAAACCCCTTTTTTTCCCACTGTGGCTTCACTTTAATATTCCCTGAAATCTTCCTAAATCTTCCTTGAATCTTTCTAAAGATCAGCTGGCATCTTTTTTCTTTTCTGAACTCGAGACAGTCCTTAACAGGCCACCCTAAATATTCCCACTAACTACTCACACAAGGAATTGAAATAACCTGCAGTGTCACCCTGCAGCCCAGCTGCTGAGCTCAGCACAGCACACCAGGGACTCTGGAACATGAATTCCCATCATATCTAATGTGTCTGCTCCCTGCCTCAGCTTCACCTGGGCAGAGCCCTGCACCCCACCCTCTTTTCCAGGAGGAATGATCCTGTGCAGGAGGAACATCCTCAGAACCACAACTGCCTGACAGCTGATGAGATGGTGCATTCTATAATGTAAGTATATTAAACTTTATTTAAAGTTTCAGTTTTTATCTCCCTTCAACGCTTTTCAGAGTAACCACAGAGCTTTTTACTTGGGTGGGGAGGTGGAGGAGCCTGACTTCAGATGCAGCACTTGTTGCCTGAGTTTTCCCAGCTCTCACTAAAGTTTCTGGACAGCTAGGACTGAGAGAGAAGCCACCTTAGGGAATGGGGTGGGGGGCACACACCCCACAGAGAGGGTATTGCACCCAGAACCAGTGCAGTGCTGATCCTAACAAATGCTCTACTCTGATGCTGAAGAGCATCTCCTCTTAATTGAAGATTTTATTTTGTTCTCTTCAGTAGAGTTCTTTCCTCAGCCAAATTTCCCATCTTACCACCTGCTTTCCCTGCAAACACCCATGGAGACCCAAAGGCAGAATTGTGCCTGTTGTTGTAGTTATGACAATAATGCAGGTCTCAAATAATGCTGTTCTTATGCTTGGACCTTTAATCAAGAAGCTTTTCTGGGTAATTTTATTGAGGTCTCTTCAGAAACAACATTTAGCATTGCAGATATTTGGTGGTGGGCTTGTGGCACTGGCTGGCAGAGGGAAACAGCTTCAGAAAAGAGAAAAGGGTCTCTTCTGGTCTTTTGGATTGGACTATTTCTCTGCCTCAGGAGCTGACAAGACAGCAACTTTTTATTTTTTTTTATTATTTTTTTTGCTGTTTGTTTGTTTGTTTACCTAAAACTTATTTTTTTCCCAGCCATCTGAAAAAAAAAAAAAAAAAAAAAAATTGAGGTACAGCTTAGGTACATTTTTTGTTTCTGGACAAATCTCCATGAGCTATCACTTATCCCTTCCTTCAACATCACACTTCACTTAAGTGACTTTTCAGAACTAAGCCTGTATGGAACTGACTGTAGTATTTTATCCTCACTGTGAAATATTCTTCACTTTTGTGACACCAACTAGTCTTGAAATGCTGTAAAAATGCTGACAGAAGAAATACCAGAGAACAGTTTTAAAAAGCTTGTGAAGGATCGGTAGGTCCAGAGGTGTTTTTCCAGCATCAGACCAGCCAGGGGACATTTAAAACCAAACAGAAAAAAATTCTAGAGGACACTGAGGATTTAGTGTATTTGAGGGAGTCACCAACATGAAAGGTAACATATTTTGGTGGAGGCTGGAGGGGACAGGATCTGATGGACAGTATGTCAGCCCTATAGTAGTTACAGGGGGCAGGCAGTGCTGCTGGAACATGGGGAAAGCAATGAAATGAGAAAGGTAAATGAAGCGAAGTGTAGCATCAGGCACAGGCCCCAACATCACAAACACAGTTGCAGTGTGCAGTCTCATAGATCCCCTGAGTTTTACATTGAAGAGAAGTGACAAAATCATCAGGAGAGAAATGAGAATGACCAGCAGAAGCCTGAGGAGGAACAGTGTGAGAAGGGAGTCAAAAACACTAAAGAGCTGCCTGAGGTTAGTGCTACTGGACTACGATTCATGAAGGGATATATTCAAAACTGCCTCAAAGGTTAAATGTGAAGCATGGACAGGAGAATGAGGGAAAAGAAAACCTTCGAGAGTCCAAGATATAAGCAAGATATGTGGAGTGTACAGCTAAGCCAGCACAAGTGGAAAAAACTGAATTTCTGAACAGCAGCTCCTTGTTTGGCTGTCTCAAAGTGGCACCCCCAGTCATGTCCTTGTCATCTGAACCCAGATGGCTTCCGCTGCTACAGCACCTCTATTGCAACAAAGGAAGAGCCCTCAAAGAAAGGCAGTGGAATGTTCATTAAAATCACATCAGCCTTCCAGGATTCCATGTTCAGCTGTGAGCACCAGTCCACATGTGTACACACAGACGTTTATATACACATATAGATGAGGTTGCATTTTCTGCTGCTCATCTGAACTTTTAAAAATCCTTTTTAGCTGTGTTTTAAAGCTTTCTCTTAGAAATCCAGATGCAAATAAAGGCAATTTATACCAACATGTTCCACAGTCTCACTTTGGAGAGCAAAGCAGTACTTCTCATCCTCCCAAATTAAAGTCACAATAGAATTTTGTTTATAGAGCCGCATCTCATTTGGGCTTTTCCCAAGTCTTTATTGCATTCCCATTCCAAAGCAAGTTCTCCTACAGGTTCTTTCCTGGACCTGGCTTCTCCTTTGCCTTTATCCAGCTGCATCAACAAGAGTCTTTCCCCCTTACAGACTGCATGTGGCCCCTGAAGGGTGGAGTTTATGGCCAGTTCATTTAATTTTTCACCCTCTACAATCATGGGGATTGTTCTGCTTTTAATTCAAATCATATAGCCCTTCTTCACTTAGCTTTGTTACACCTGTAATTACGACCTTAGGTTGAGGTGATATAATTTTACTTTAAGAGGTATGCCAGAACTCAAGTACTGACATCTCCAGGTTTCATAGAAATTGCAGGGATCATAGGAATTTAACCTGATAATTACCTCAATATTTCAAGTCAGACAATCACCTTATAAAATAATTATGGGTTGTTGTTTTTCCAAATTCCCTTTGTGGGTTACTGTAGGTGACTGCAGGTTAGAATATATGATGTTAGGTAGATATAGAAACAGAGATAAAGAGGTACAATAAACCTAAACATGAGATTATTCACCCACATGTATAAGAAATTCAAAAAGACAAAGAGAGGCACCTCTTTTAAATACATAAAATAGCAAACACCACATTCCTAATTAAAGAATGCTCAGATCAAGGATTCTTTTCCACGACCTCTTCAGCCACAGAAGTTTATTTTTCTTCATGGGGCTTGCAAGGGTTGGCACAAATGGGAGCAAAAACACCCTTTGAACACATTTTGCATGAACTGGCCCTTATGTCACCCATATAAATTGTCTTTTTCTAACAGAAACCTTCTTAGACAGCACTTCATCATGTTCCTTGGCACAACTGTGGTGATTTAAGCTACTACTTCCTAAAATTTTCTTCCTTTAATTAAAAAAAAGTAAATAAATAAAAAGATAAAAAAAGACAAAAAGGGGAACATTTGAATATCCTGTAAACTGATCACATTTTGTGGGGATTTTTTTTTTCCCCCTCTTCAAAATACCAGTGCTTTTGTTGTCTCTTGCACATAAAGATGCAAGGAAAAAAAAAAAAAAATTACTTGGCATGATTTCCGTCATGTTGATTCTTCTGGGTTCTCAGATATTATGATCCATGGAAAGTCTGGATTCATGCTTACTTCTACTCTTCATTAAGTCAGTTGTAGTTGAATTGCTGGTAGGGCAGGCTGCTGATACAGTAGGTGGGCATGCTGAATAAAATACATACCACAGCTGTACCTGCACTTGTCAGAGAGCCAACCTGCTTTACGCCAGTCTGTTCTCCACTGCTTCCTGGTCATAGCCCATCTGTTTCTGAATTTATAAAATGCTGAAGAACACAAATATCTGAACCTATTATAGGTAACATGCTTCAATTAAATTGTGATTGTGGAGCTGTGCTTAGACTATCACTGGTAATGTATCTCCCTCAAATTTGCCAGTAAAATAGACACCCATCCCTAGATATTTCTGTGGAATTCAGAGGCTTTTCTGTGCAGTGCCTTCTACAGATGGTGCACCTGGCCAATATTCTTGCAGTTGCAAACAAAATCGAAACCCCCCAAAAAAAAAACCAACCCAAACCTGCCAAGCCAGAGTATGGAAGGTTACTAAGACAGATTAGATAAAAACCTACATAGAGGGAGAGGTCCCACAGTAGGAGCCCTCACAGGTGAAGTAAGGCAGACAGCTATTAACCTGAAGTTTTCCAGTAGCTTAGAGCAGGGCTTCACATTTCAGTTGGATTCAGTGATAATGTAGAACAATAATGCACACAAAAATGATGTAACTAATAAGAATTTATCATATACATGTAATTTTTGCACTGGAGGCGAAACACTCAACTTTACAAGGTCAGTTCCATAAAAACTATGATTTAAAGGAACTCAGCAGGCTGTCAATAACTGATTTAATAGGAACAGACTTTAAACAGAAAAAATAGGTGAGGAATATATCCCCAGGAAATTTGCTGGGGATACCTAGAGTACCTATGATTAAACTATCTGTCCTCTGGATGTCATCATTGCTCTTTTTATATGCTGTTGGTTAAAGATGTATTTATGTAGAAGATAACCACAGTCCTAAGGAAGCTGGTTGGGGTGCATTATTTTTGGTGGCTCAGTGCATTTCCAGTTAGAGCTGAATTCACAAGAGTGTGGTCCATATCATTATTATTTAGAACCTATAATGAACCTTTTTCTATAATGCAGTGCAAAAAAAACCAAAAAACAAAGACCCCCTGCATACATTTAATTTGGTGTGAACTCACATCTCTGCTTCAAGAAGCACTTTATGCCTCTTCACTTAAAAATTTCCATCTTTCCATATGTGCAGCTGAGACATAGCTGCCAGTCAGCAATAGTGTTTGCAGTATTTGCAAAAATCTCTGCTTTAACCTGGAACCAGAATTTAAGATTTCAGAATAAGGTGCTTGGTTTCTCTGGCAAGGGAATACTCTCTTAACAGTGATGCACCAAAGAAAGGAAAAAATTGGAATACACCTTACTGTGACAAGGCTGACCCTGAGAGATTTGATAGAGAAAACAGACCAATGTGTGGTATTGCAGATATTTACCACATTCCTACAAGATCCTTTATCAGCTATTACAGCAAAATAGTCTAAGTAGAAGCAGATCAAGACTGAATCATTCTCCCAGCATGAGGTATGAGGTTAAATTCAAATCTTCTCAGCACCTTTCAGGTCCAGATGAATCCAAAGACAAGGAGGGGCTGCCTGTCCTGGAGCACTGGGGCTGATGGCAGAGGATGCACTTGAACTGGCCCCAGCCAGGTGGGGAAGGAGTTTGTCACCTTTGCACTTCTGTTCTTGAGATGTGCCAAATCATCATTGGTGTCAGCAGCCCTCCTGAAACGGTGTGGTTTTTAGCAGCATGGGGAGCACTTCAGAAGTCTTAGGAATACAAGTATGATGTGTCCCTCTCCCTTCTGCACGGCCATTGCACACAAAGTGAGTTTTCAGAGAGCTGCATGGCACCTCTCCAGCTTTCACAGAAGAATCATTATGGAGCTTTCAGACAGAGATGATCCCCAAGTAATACAAGCTGAGGCTTAACATAGCAATAAAAACCCCCCATTCACCAAAATTCCCAGATCTGTGGGGATAGGTGCTCCATTCCCAGCTTTATCCAAAGTATCAGTTCAGACAGCTTTCAGCAAATCACTTGCATTTAGCTCTACAAAAAGGACCTAGCCTGAGCTTGCAAGGAACAGAGCTCAAGCCAGCAAAGCAAGAGGCATTCATAGTCTGTTAGTTTTCTACGTGTCTCTGATTTTGGAAACACTCAGAAGCCTCATGCTGTTAGCAGGGCTGGGCAACTCAGCATTGTACTAATGCTTTGGTCCTAGGAGGATTGTCAAGTTTGAAAGTCTTGTAGGTAGTTCTCAGGTAAAGCAGTTACTTAGATGAGCTAACTGGAAAAATCTTACAAAATGAGCCCTTAGTTTTTTTTAATGGAAGAAGTGGAGGGTCTCCTCATCCTTATACTCAATGGCTGTGTGGTAACACGTAAGAGTCTATTTCCAAGCATCCTCACTCCTATTTAAAGTGAAATACCACAACAGGTGACAGAAGAGGAATGAATTACCCTCTGCTGGGAGCTGTGTGTTTCTCAGCAAAGGCCAGCCAAACCCCTCCACCTGCTTACACACCCTGAGGACACGGGCCAGCACAGAGCTGAACGTGGCAGAGCTGCACCAGCCCTGACAGGCTCGAGCTTTGGGGAAGGCTGATGGGTTTGGACATAGCTGTGCATTGCTGTGGCTTCATGGCTTATGGATCAGAGCTGGCCTGGGTTTCTTCTGGGACACAGACAGACTCTGCCCCTGGAGAAGCCTTCCATGCCCCAAGGGCTGTGCAAATATTGATGGATTTACCTCAGAGCTGCTGGAGTCTGAGACATAGAGTGTGTGTCCTTGTCTCTGATGCCTGGCTCAGGAGAACACTGAGTTTCATAGAACATGAAATTTATGGGCATGTTATCATGGTGATACATGAAAAGAACTGTTAAAGTTGGATGGAAAAGCTGAAAGTCTGAGTGTGTAAATTAGAGAGTTCTCTTAAGTCACTGGGTGAAAAAGGTAAAGTTTACAGTTTGAGCTAGTTTAGAGAGCAGAAGACAAGATGGAAGATTTAGAATGTTGTCTCTTTTCCTTCTTTCTTCTTCATGTTCTTCTCCTAGAGGTTTTTGGGTAGCAATGAGTGATTGGATAGAAAATGTCACAGTGCAGCACACAGGTGTTGGGTCATTGGGTCATTAAGAAAAATAATTTATGTGTCTATTGTTAATTGGATAAAAATAAGTATAAAAATAAAAGAACTGCATAGTTCAAGGGCCATTTTGAGCCATTAGAGCCGAAATGTGCCAGGTCATGGTGAATTAAACTTGTGCAGAAAGTCTGGAGAGACCTGCCAAGTTTTGAGATAACATCCTAATAAACAGGAGAAACAAGATCCTAACGAGCTTTGGAGTTTTCTTCTGACCCAGAGAACTGAGATAAGTGGGACTCCCAGTGAGGGAGCATCCAGAAGGAGCTCAGCTCAGAGAAGCTGAGAAATCCAGGAGTGAAGTGCAGAAGAAGCACAGCAGAATCAAAAAAGAAAGAGAGAAAAAAAACCCCAAAAGTGTTATACAGAGCCAACCCCCCTGGAGGATGTGCTCTTTATCTTCACCATGGCATCTTCTCCTGACTACCCAACACTCTCAGGGGAGCAGTGACAATTCATTTATTACAGCCAGTTCACCATTTTGAAGTACAAAGCAGAATTATTAAAAGATGTACTTCAGGATGTTCATACCATTGTTTTTAAGAATCCTCTGGAGATGCAAAAACATGGCCAGAAAAATAACCTTAATGTGCTGCCCCATTTCAACACTGGAGTTTTGCCTTGCATGTTAATGTGTATGTTTTCATGCTTCAGCTACACTAACTGTACTCCTTTCCTGTTTCTATTTATTTTGGAAGCAATATATGTTTACTAAATCAGTTGAAAAGTGTTAATGATCAGTTCATAGAATACTAATGTGGATTCAAATTACTTTCACATGAATCAGGACAAATTAAAAAATACTATTTGATCATAAACTGCTTCAAATCCATGTCACAAGAACTCTAGTACTTTGAAAAAAAGATTCCTTTCTTCCATTTTGTTAAGACCTCATTAGATAGTTAAATTGATCAAAAAGGTGTGGGGACAAAAACACGTGGATTATTTATTCATGGTTCATGTAACAAAGAGAATGGATAAACCCTGTGTATGTGTGGCAAAGAGGGTATCAAAACCAGTTGCTCTACAAGCAATGCCTCTTTCCATGTGCCTGAGAAAGAAGGAGGAGACATTAAAGTGCAAGAAAAAGATGCTGTGTTTCAGAGCTGCCTTTAAAGTATCAGGTATCTTACAGTCTAAAGGTAGGAACTTGGTAGAGTTTTCTCCTCTAATAATTCCTCCAGGTTTGAGTAGAGGAGAATAACCCAATTTGGTGATCTCCACTGGGGAAAAGCAGATGACAGAGGTGTTGTAGTGCTGCTCAAGAGCAGAGTGCTGGCTCTGCTAGCACTCCACCTCTGGCAAACCAGTCTTTGTGCTTCTGCTGTTCACAGAAAGCCCTTTCTCCCCATCTGTTAAAATCTGCCCTTCCCAGGCTCCCAAAATTTGGAAGTTCACCTCTTAGTGCTTCATGACACAGGATGTGATGTGCCATCCTAGCAAAACTCTTCTTACTCGGGTGCATCATGAGAATGCAGATGGTGATTGCTGGGAAGGTCAAACTAGCACTGCTGAACAAATCATTATTGGAGGGTAAAACCAATTTTGGGAGGTAAATTGCAGCTGTAGCAGGGCACTTGCTGGATCCCAGGGCAGTGAGGATGCACAGGAAGAACAGAGCTCTGCTCACCTTCTCCTTATTCACAAAGGAATAATTCTGGGCACAATATTTCCTTAACCATGCTTGTCCTGAATTGTGGTTTAGGAACCTAAGGCAGGATGTCAAGCTGGGTTTGTCTCTCACTGTTGTTTTGCAGAGACCAGCTAGAACAGCTGTTCCTTAACTCTTTTATTTTTATTTTTTATTTTAATAAAAAGATGTACTTCATCATGACTATTTTAAGCATGACAATTAAGACTTATTTAGGAGTCCATCAGAAAGAATAAGCTCTCCAGCCTACTCTATTTCATTCAAGACAATTTTGTCTAACTGATTTTTAACAAATTTAAAACATTGCCCATATCTACTCTAGCTATGAGGCACTGGTAATCAAGTCAAGCACCATTGACTGTGAGAATAGTGAACTGTATAAAATGACTTCTCAGCATTATGTAGTGTCACAGCACAATTTAAATAACACGTTCATTATTCAAGGTCTCATAATTCCTACGTATAGAAATAGATACAGGGAGGATACAAATAGATATGAAAGAGGCTTTCAAGCTTTGAACAGTTGAATAAATAAGCAACCTGTATCATTACAACTGTACTGTACATTCTTTAAATACCTGATAGGTTGTTGGAAAGTCCTTTTAAAATGAAATCCAGTAATACAAAGTGCTAATTTAAGCTGAGAGATGCATATACAGACTGCTATTACGTACTGACGTTGCTTTTACAGGAATGAAGAGAAGATTTGAGAGAAACTGTGTTTTCTGGGGAGGAATCTCAGACAGTATTATTATGTTGATGTACAAAAGGGCTCTTACAATTGAGATTACAGAAATCTAATATTAAAGTCATGCTCTTTTCTATAATTTAAGTGCATGTAGGTATCGGTTTCTGCACAAGATGGAATATATTGCAGATGTTATTGTCTTGATTTTCATATGCATTTAGAAGATTTTAAAGTGAAATCGTTGCAATCACATTCTATCTGACACTTCTGGTAGAGCCATGGTTGAAGAAGGGCATTCCACAGTTTTTTTACAGCACTCAAACCCAGTATCAGAATTTCATGCAGCTCAATAATTTTATACTATACATAGAGTAACGTGATTTATAAATATGGGACCATTAATATAGAAATAAAATGTACAGATATATTAACCCAAGCTGTTTATAAGTAATTTTAAAATAAACCTACCAATTTAATATTTGCTTTTGCATTTTGTAAGGCAAATAAATTTGGCAAAAACTGTTTCTTCACTATGAGGTCAGTGATACAATTAAGCACATTGCCCAGAGAAACTGTGGCTGCTTCATCCCTAGAAATGTTCAAGGCCAAGCTGGATGCAGCTTTGAGCAACCTGGGATAGTGGGAGTTGTCCCTGACCAGAGGAACTGGATGATCCTTATGGTCCCTTCAAACCCAAACACTTCTATGAGTCTGTGATTCTATTTAACAAAGACAAACACAAAAGAAAAAAACACAAACAACTTTCACCCATCAATTCTTGCCAAAGCAAAAGAATTTCAGAAGTATTTCCTGTACCTGATACTTGCCCACTTGGGACCTGTTATGTGTGTCTGCTGAATTTAATTTGTGAGTGAGAGATGAATTTATGCCACGCTGTTAGGTATTAAGTATCTCAGCAGAGAACATTTCTCCTCCTTTTCTGAGCAGAAAGTCTGTGTCTCTAGACAGAGCCAGGGCAGACAGCTGTGTTCCCTCCTTACTGAGGAGCAGATGAGAAACACTGTCCTCTTCTGACTGACACTGGAGCAAATCTTTCTGAAATCTGGCACTTCTGGGGCATTTCTGAGTTTACTATTCACTGTTGATCTCACAAAGCAGCCTTCCCAAAGGAAAACACAATTCCCCTCCCCTCAGAATGCACAGAAAGGTCCATGTGCTCCTCTTTCTGCATGCCCAGACACCCATTTACCAGCAGGGCAGGGATTGAAAATATTCTTGAAGATTTATACAGCTTTGCTTTGCCATTTGACATCTTTACTGATACTCCAAGCTTTTCCCTTTGTATTTCAGTCCCAGACATGAGTATATAGGCTGCCTTCATCACTCCCTGTGTTCCAGCAACTTCTCACTCCTATTTCCCAGGCCAGTCTATAAACAGACAGGCAGCTGAGCCTGACATGAACATAATCCCTCCTGAATCCCTCCACTGCTCTTTCCTAACTTCCATCCTTTATTTCATCACATATGTGCTCCATATTTTTGCCTTGGTGTTGTTATCATGCCATGTCTTATATTGAAAGCATCCTCTCTTTCTCAATACTTCCCAATGTTACAAAGCTACTGAAGCTTTAAACCACTTTTAGGCATTTCCCCCACTGGATTTCTTCCCCTCCATGCTGATCCTTTCTCCATACACAATCCTTCCTCAATCCTCATTTGTGACTCTGGGGGAGATATTTCATATTTGCCAGTGGATAAGAGCAGTCACAAACTCTCACCTGCTCCAGGAGATCTTCCTAAGGTATTGCTGTTTTACTTCAGCACCTCAAAACAGGATCTGTCCTGCCAAACACATATTTATCCTTCACAGTAGGTCCTCATCCTCCTCTGAGTGCTCCTGGATGCAGTTGGATGCTGTTCCTCTATACAGCCTGATTTCCTTTAGTGGAAAAACTGGAAGAGAGGATGCTTCCACGGATTCTGTGAAGTCCTACAGCCTGGATGGCCAGGAGACCACGATCACAGGATCTTGGAAAACGCTTCCCAACAGGACACCAGCAAAGTACCTTGTTGCTGGTGTATTCTGGCTTTGCTGCACACTGGTACAACCTGGTACTGCAGGAAGTTGTAGTGGATTTGGCATTTATCTGGCCATTAAAAACCACCCCCACCAGGCCATGCCATTCATTCAGTGAGCATATCCTGAATTCCTGTGTCTCCTCTGCTGCCTGTGATCACTTTTGGACAGCCAGCTGTGTACATGAACATACCCCTGTGGGTCAGACTCAAATCCATCCTGTCTTCGAGCTCTTAGCAGGAGATTCTTAGAGGACAAGAATAAGAAACAGGACAAATCAGGAATCTCTGTGTACATTCTCTCAGCTTCCAGCAATCAGCTGCTTAGGGGACTTTGAACTGGAGCTTGCCACTGTACCATCATGTTAATAGTCCCCCATGGACCCATCCTCAGTAATATATCTTATTTTTTTGAACTTGTAACATCCTGTGGAACGAGTTCCACAAAATAATTATGCCCTGCATGACAAAAGTTTGCTTTAAATTCCCTGTGTGATTATAACACTGGAACCCCCTTAGGTCCTGTATTGTCAGAAACAATGCATTAGTCACTCCCTAATCACTTTCTCCGTGACACTCATTATTGTGCACATCTCTGTCTTTTTCCCTTTAGTGGATCCTCTGAAGGGTCTAGATTATTTACTCTCTCTCTCTGTTATATTTCCTTATACTTTCCTAGTTCAATCCCTTGGAAACACAGAAATCAACCAAATACAAGATGTAAGTTGAAGGTGCATTAGAATTGTGCCTAGCATGGATTTTGACAGATTGATTTGACCAGCCTTAATCATGAATAAACTGTAGTTTATTCACAATCAGTGCAAGTGCAGCACTAGGACAAAAAAATCCAAATAAAAATTAAAATACCATTGGCTAACAAATGGTAGTAGTAATAAACAGACTGGTTTCCCAAGAAATAATGTATAGCAACAATATAATTTATATTATTATTATATAATATTATTTATTATATTATTATTAATAATAATATTTATTATTTAAATATCAATATTTATTATTAATAATTAATATTTATTATTTTTATATATAATATTATTTATAGCAATAAAATAAATAGGTGGAATAAAACATAATCCCAAGATAATTTCCAAAACTAAACTGGCAGTTCTTATCCCCAACATCTAGTGAAAACTCCTTTGCTCTGGAAGGAAATTCTCCAAGTTTACCACTTCAGGGGAATGAAAAAAAAAAGGGAAATGCAGAGTTGACTCTCGAGGTCTCTGTGATACAGCAGACAATTGCATCTGCTCTGCTATTGACCCCTTGAACAGGGTTTAGAAAATCCATGCATTTAAGAAACACTACATGACAGCTTATTACTCCCTAGAACTGTCACTTATCTCTGGCTGCAAGTGACTCAGCTGAACAAATATCGCCTCACCCATTATCGTGTATCCGTTAGCAAAAAATTGACTTTCTTATGCTTGGTCAGCACAAGACTTTTTATCATTCTGAAAGAAAATTTAAAAAAAATACATATTTAGGCTGAAAAGCCTAATATTTACATAAAACACTTCCTGAGGCAGCTGCACCTCTGGACAGTTTCAAAGTACCTGTATCAGGGGTTGGGCTCCTCAGCCTTTGCTTTGTGCTGGCAAACTCTGCCTTCCCTCCTCAATCCACAGTGGGCTGAGGCATCTCTTCACTAAGACAAAGCACGTGTGCAGTCAGAGTTAGCTGCCAGGAGGCAAAATCCTAGCAAGGAAGCCACAATCTGTCAGTCAATCTCATCTTCTGCCCAGCCTGACTCTCACACAGCCTTTGTGATCGTTGCAAACTGCCTTGTTTTCATGGTTTTTCTTACTTTTTGCCTGGTGAAACAAAACTTTCTCATGAAAAAGAAAAGAAAGGGCTTTGATACAACAGGCAATAATTAATTTAGTGCCAGTGGTAGTGGCAACTTCACTGGGATGTGGGATTGCCTTCTAAGTAAGAATTAATACCTTCAATGACCCACAGAGTTGAGCAACCAGGTCCTTGTCTGGGTGCACAAATCCTGTGCAGGTGACAGAGATCCAGACAAGCTGCCAATAATTATGCAAGAGTCCCACATAACCTGCCTGGCCTAACTGAAATCACTGCTTTCTTTGATCTTTTGAGTCAGTGGATATTTGGATATTCTTCGAGGAAACACGAAGGTGCCAAGGCTCTTCTGTTATCGTTAAGAAAACAACGAGCAGGTTAAGCGGGTGCCTCTCCTTCCAAGGCTTTTGCTAATCTAAAAGTTCATCTGTCATTTGGCAGGTAGCTATCACAAAAAATATGAATATGTGTGTGAAAATAACGCCTTTCCCTATGCTCCCAAACAGAGATGGAAAAGTGGAGTAAAAAATGGCTTATTAGTTACTGATCAGTGTTTCAAATTCCTTCTGAGGCAATAAAGAAGTCGTGCCTAACCCCAGTGAACACCCAGCCCTCTGCAGGATGGATGATAAAGTTTCTTTAGTCTGGTGGGAATTCCAAAGAGGTTTTTATGGAATTCTTTCACAGACTGTGGTCATGGGAGAAGGCAAAAAATAAAAATAGCCTGTGTAAACCAGTCTTGATGCTGGCTGGTGGCACAGGATTTCCAGAGGGGCAGGGAAGGAGGAGAAAAAGAATTTGGTAACCATCTGAATTTAGGTGGTCAGAGAAAGGGCTTAAATACAAACTCCAGAGTAAGTGGTGTGAAAAGGTGGCCAAATCAGCTTTTCACCCACATAAAATGAAGGAGCTGAAGACAGAGAGAAATTCACAGAACCATTTGGATCAGGAACTGTGGCTAAAGAAGTTACCACAGGTTGGGAGGAAAAAAAAAAAAAAGTTGAAAAATGAGATCATAATGCCTAATCAGTATATTGGAAGCATATATATTTATTTTTTTAACAAGGCAGACATCATTTTTTAATTTCTCAAGAGATTTGGTTGTAAAGAATAATTGCATTTGCATTTTGAAGTCATATCTTTTGGAAGTTTTTGCATTACATTCTGTTAAAGAACAGCACTACTAAAAATGTGCAAGAGTAAAACACATTAAAACCTGAAAAAGCACTTTTATTGGTCATCATATCTGAATATGGGTGCATCTATTAGCATTTCCAGTAAATAAATAATAATTTCTATTATTTTTTTAAATGCCTTTTGACTACATTCAGAACAGAAATTTATGAAAATATCCAAGAAAGAAAATACTTCAAATATTTTAAATTGGCTACTTTAAAGGTGTATTAAAAAAAATAGGTTAAATACCAATTGGAGAGGTTGGGATTGGTCAGTTATAATGTGCTATTTGAATCAGCTTGCAAAATGAAGTAATATTTTTAAAAAGGTTTTAATACAGGCTGACACCAAGTCAGATATGTCAGAAGAGAGAATGTAGGTCACACTAACAGCACAGAATACCATATCCTGAAATGCAGTGACACTGAAAAGGACTTCAGAAAATCAATTTACCATGAATTCCCTATGCAATCTATGGGTTAAGGTTAATGCAATACTTGCATGATTATGCAGGAGACCATGATATTACAGGTGTGTATCACTGATGGGACCAGCACTGCTGTGTCCAGTTCTGGTATCCAATTTTCAAATCATGATAATCCTGGGATATTGCAAGGGACTGGAGAATGAGTCATTAAATGATTGGAAATTGTGGAACCCTCACCTGTGCATAACACACTGCAGCAGCCCCCCCAAGGGAAGGGCACAGATAACTCAGCACAGTCAGTGGAGTGCTGGAAGGGAATGTCCTGACACCAGAGGAATCTGTAATTAGCGAGCAAAGCACCAACAGTAAGTAATTAAGAAAGAGAAGGTAAATGCAGGCTGGGGAAAAAAAAAAAAAAAAAAAAAAAAAAAAAAAAAAAAAGTCTGGTCATTTCAAAAGTAAAGTATTAGGTTAAAATTGAGTGCTTGAGAGCAGCAATGTAATAAGCTGATGTCTTTCCTGTAAGAATGAGTGCTTTTACAAAATATACTCTGCAGCTTGTCTGGGACCTGAGGCTGGAATCACATGGCTGGCATGATGCAAGAAATAACACCAGAGGTTCCTAATAACCATAAAGCCTCAAAATCATAATACATTCACTAGACTATGAATATTTTGACACAAAGAGGAAACACAAGTCAAGGAAAAATAAATGTTTGTGTTTACATGGTCAGCTGTTTACCAGTTATCTTCAAAGCAGAAGAACCCCCAGCAGGTGAAACTGAAACAAAACCACACATGCTGCTGTCTTAAAAAGTGCAGGGTAGAAATTAAGTCTATGAAAAAAAAATTTGACTGTTTGTGAAAAGAAGCAAGACTTTTTTACATGCACATGGACAGAGATACAGAGCCAAGAAGCAGGAGGACTGAAGGAGAGACAAATGAGTTATTTAATTTAAAGATGATGTTTTCAAGGATCCAAAATATTTTACTTACACCTGTATTCAAAAGAGGCTTTTAAGCTGCCATTTCAGCACATCTATTCTCCTGTGTAAAAAAAAAAATAAAAAATCAATATTAAAGTTATCCTATTGTCATATCATATATTAAATGTTACCAAGGCAGTATGTGCTGCAACATTTGCCTTTAGGAGCAATAGATCTCCAAAACTGGCTTGTGTGCATGCAAATATTTTCAAGGAAGTGTTGGAGAAACTAATTAAAAAGCCCCACATCCTGCTCATTACCATCAGCTGCTGGAAGCTGCTATGTGAGTATTAGCTTTAAAAAACATGGTGAGCCAGCCCTGAAATTTGCAGCTTACTAAACTTTACCACCAGGCAAACAAAACTCTTAAAACAAAAATAAAGTATGAAAAGAACCAGACCTTCATTATATAAAAGGGAGAGAGCGGTGCAGAGTTTTTAAAAAGAAAATAAGGCTCAGAATGTAAACTGCCTCAAGTACAAGCACATCTGATTAATCTACTGCTCTCTCTGAAAACAGCTGATAGCCTTCATCACAAAAAGTGACAAAGGGAACAAAACCAACTTGGGAAGTAAAAATCACCAAAGAAGAAGAACAAGAAGAAAAGGCTTTCAACTGCTTTGACAATGAGGTGACTCGAAGAACTGTGTTAGGTACAGCACTGTTTAATATGTTAGCAAACAGGAGAAAGGGCTTAAAAATTCAGCCAATAACACTGGAATTTGATACAATTATTGAGACTTGTCCAATATTATGAGAATATTATGAACCACTTCAGAAGGGTCTAATACACTAACTAAATGGGCAAGGAGATGGCAAATAAAGGTCAGTGGAGAGAGAGAGAGAGAGATGTGAATGCATATTAGAAGGAATCTCTCCCATGCATCTGTGCTAAAAGGCCAGCGCTGCCACCGCCTTCGAGCACACACAAAACCGTGTTTGGGGGTAGTGCCACTGCCAGTGCTGGGGAGCTGCAGTAGGAAACAGAGAGCTTGTGTGGATCAGGACCTCTCTGAATTTGTGACCGTTGTGGGGGGAGGTGGAAGGGACTAAAACAGTGGGCAGCTGGCCGACAATCTGTCCATGTGCAAGAGCAGGCAAAGAAATTAAACAAAACAAAACATGTTCCTTCTGCTTCGCCATAACTCGACCACGAAAAGAAAGGCGAGGTACAGACCAAACTAGGAGATAGCGAGGCCATTACAATTTCATTTTGTAAAGGAGTGACTTGGCCTTCCTGCTCAGCATAGCCCAAGGAATTGCAGAAATGAAATGCGTCCCAGAAGAGGCCACAGAAATGATTAGCTCGCTGAGGAGAGAGCAGAGGGAGGCTCACCTCCAGTGACGCATCCGTCCCTGCAGGAGCCCAGCTGGCATCAGGAGACCCTGGTAAGGAGCTGTGGAAAAATCACCCTGGGCAATCACCCCGGGGACCAAGGGAGGCTCGGAGAAGGAGAAGAAGAAGGAGAAGGTACGTGCTGGAGTCACGTTTTCCTGCAGTGCTGCCAGCCCCTGTGGAGAAGGCTTGGCCCAGGGAGACTGCAAACCCAGGGAGACCCCAGTGTGGGGTCTCATCCCCTCATGTGAGAAAAACCAGCCAGCACAGGAGGGTTTGAAGCCTATTTCAGTTTATTTCAGTGCCTTAAGCACTCCATTACTGTAGCTGAAAGAGTCCAGAGATGCTGGAATAACATTGGCTTCGTTTACGTGAAAACAGGGGCAGTGTTGTGCAGGCAACACAGCAAGTTTTAAGGCTAAACAAAATGGTTCTATCTTCATAATGGAAAAAAAAATAACATTTTATCATAACTAAGTTTGTGAAAATGTTAGTGGCAAACCACAAATTGTTTAGTGTTTTCTGCTGTAACAAGCAGATACAGAACAGAATAAGAAAATCTGTGTGTTTCACATTATGGTTTTATGTATTGCGCATCGAGCCGGCCTGAAAGAGCTAAACAGCATTTGATTTGTGCCTAACAATAAATAGAAAAAGGATTGCCAATTAAGAATGTGGGGCAGCTATTTTTAACGAAATGTTTTTAAACTTTGGGCGAAGTAGGAGAGAAAGGCAGTGCCATCTGTCGGGGAAACCAGGCCGGTTCAGGGACCGCTGCTGCGCCTTGGGGAGAACAAAAGCCCGGCCGGGCTCAGAGCAAACCTGGCTTGATGCGGGATAAACTTTTGCTGATGGACAGCAAGGAGAAATGAAACAATCCATGTGGATTCAGCAGAGGGATGTGCCAAGCAGCGGCGATGAGAATGGTTTAACATCTCAGTTCAGGTGTGCAGGGCAGGACAAATCCAGCAGGCACAGGAATGGTCCTTCCTCTCCATCCCGGGAGTCAGAGCTCCTCATGTCTTTGCACTCAAAGTCCTTGCTTGTCCTGCATGGGAGGAAGAGAATATGAGCTCCACAAAGGGCTAAACTGCCAAGTTGAGGTGGTCCGTCAAGAACTGGGGCTTGGGTGGATTTTACTCAGCATTTCCACGCTGCTTGCGATTTCACTTTAAATTTGCAGCAGCAGAACAAGTGTAGAAAACGCAGGTTTCAATAGTTGCACTGAATTTGAAAGCCAATGTATTTAACATTTAAATACTCTGCATGCACCTTATGAATTATTTACTTACACCAGCCTTTCTGGAGATGTAGGGATACTCTCACACCCACACATGCATAGCAGCACTAACACATCCCTGTGCATCAGCCGAGTCTTGCAGCTAATGATGCTTTTCTGTAGCCATTCAGCATGTTGCTGTTTTCATTTACAGGTCAGGGTGGGCAGTGGATATCAAATATGGACATTTTTGTGCCCAGTGAGGGACTGACACATCGGATGGGATCACGTTGATGGTTATTCAACAGAACTGCAGTAGCCGCTATTTTTGCTCCATTCCCACAGCAGCAATAAAACAGTAGCACAAAACAGAAAGTGACACACCAGATACATTGAACAGCAGCTGCCCTTAAAATCTGAGCAGTCCCCATGGACTGATTTGCCATTCACAAACACTACCTTTTTTTTTTTATACCCTCCTTCCTTATTGAGGGGGTCTAATTAAAGAAGAGGGAGGAAAAATGGGATCATAACAGAAGTAAGAGCAAAGAGTAAGCAGTGAGACCAAAAATACATCACCATGCTGGGGGAGATATGTGGGAAGGAATGCATCAGTGAGGTGTTCCCTTTAAGAAAAAATTATCAGGAATAACAGGTGGACAATTTCCTTCTACACGGTCCAGTCTTTGCCTAATTAGTGAAAAAAATCACTTTTTAGGCAATATCAAAGCAAGCAGTTGTGTATAAAAGCCAGGCAAGTAGTGAGAGCACATAGCAAAAGTGCCCTTGGGCAGGATTAATGCACAGACAATGCTTTTGGAAAAGCATATTTTTCTGTTTCAAACAGGTAACTGTATTTTGAACTAAGGCAGGAAGACTTATTCTCATGGTGCTCCACACTGCCCTGCTTTAAGTACTGCATGTCATAAGATGTGGAATGGAAAAAGCACTTTTCTGGTGCCAAAGGGGAGAGGGACTTAAAGAACACAAAAGTATCATTTCACTTGTAAGATGTGCACTCTGATATTTTTTCCAGCTGAACTCTGTAAGTGTGCAAAGTCCAAGAAACAGAATATTAATCTTTGATGAAGCAAACCTAGAACTGTATAGGCTTGGATCACAATCATAATTATATTGTATTCAAATTCCAGGGCTCCTTTCTCAATAAATGCACTTCAAGTATTCTGTAGGACAGTATTCCATGAGGAGACTGAACTAATCTGCACTTTTAGACTCAAGATGATATAGAGGCCAACCAGAACCAGAACTGGAGCTAAAAATATTCAATGACCCAATCACTGCATGGCTTGTGATAGTAGCCTTTTTTTCATAACATATGTTCACAGATATGTCATCATCATCTGTTGTCAGACTAGTGGCAAATAAAGACTTGCAAATTTTCCTACATTTTTCACATCTCTGCTTGTTCCAACAGTAACATTGCCTGCTTGCCTTTTATTCACCATGTCTGGCATGTTCTAGGAAATTTCTGTCATGCTAACATCTTGTGCTCTCAATATTTGTTTGCCTGGCTTTTTAAAACAGATGTACAGTAAGTTTTCTTCTTTTTTTCCCCCTCCTATTATCTGCATTACATTTACTTCTGATTTAAGAAGGGCAGGAATCCCTCTCCTGCACACACCCCCAGCAGTTTAAGACTTGAGTCATCCTTTTATTTAATATCAACAAACAAACCAGCCAATTTTGATCCTGGATGAAAATGTAGCTACCAGAATAGCAGAGCTCAGCTAGAAGGACTGTCCCCAGCACTGCCAGCCAGGGGACCTGGCAATACTTCCCAGCTTCTCTCACTGTTCTGCCTGTGAGTCAGGAGGAGTCCCGAGTCTTAATCTCCTTTTATTCTTTGATATTCCCAAGGGGAAGGCCAAGGTGTGTGCAGGTTAGGAACGTGCCAGAGCATGATGTACAATAAGGCACTGGGACTACAGGGTACAGGCATAGAGTGTGACATGGATTTTGCTATTTCCAGCACTGGAATGGGGCCTTTTTTGCCCAAAATATAGAAATTCACAGTACAGAAAATTAATTTCCAAAGTGTAAGAGCTAGGGAGCATTAACTAGCATTAGTGGCTTGCACCTGCTACTAGAATTTTGTTGTCATACCCGATAAGATTTTGAGTTTTGCTCAAAAATCTGTTATTCTACATAGTCCTGGATCAGGAAGCAAGGTAAATAAATATGTGCAGAACTTCCCAGCTCAGTGGCATGACCCAAGTGAAGAAAGACAGAACTGTGTTAAGACATGTGTGCTGTCAAAGCTCACAATAGGTCAAACACATCCACTAGGTGAATTTTTCATTTACCTTAGGGATGAAGCACCAACCAAGCAGATTTTAAGGCTATGAGTTAAGTTTTCCTGATGCTGATGGGAATTTTAACCTCAGTCAAGGAAGTGTCTAGGCCTGAAGGAGCCTAAAGACACCAATAATCACTAGCAGGTGATGATTGTCTGTGTTGAATGATCCCATTTAAAATCCTGCCAGGCATCTATTTGCCTCTCCAGCTCCTTAGTTACTTTTGTGTATCTGGCCTTTGTTATTTGGAGAGTCTTTGGTTTATTCTTCTTTCTATAGTCTTTTGTCTTTGAAGGATTGATTTATTGCTATCTGATATGAGCTACATAATCCAACAAAAATGCCTTGTCTCAACAGTTTATAGTTCTGCTTAAGATTTATGTTTCACCTATCCCTCCAAGGAAAGTACTTGCTTTTTCTTCTTTACAATTTTAAATGTTTGCCTATTCAAAAATAAAATCCTCTCTTAGGAGAGGAAGTTAAGCCAAAGTCTGAATTGTTTTAAACTCTGAGATGGCTCAATTTAGGATGTGCTATTTGTAACATGAAAACATACACATTCCCTGCTACCTGTGATCCCCAGTGCATTTTTCCTAAGCACTCAGATTGTTCCTACCCCTCACTCCAGCTCTTCCTCAAAACTTTCTCATTTTTGCCCTTTATTTTTATTTAAAACACTGGCCAACATGATTTTCATTTGCTCAACCCTGTCTTTGACTCCCTCTTGAATCTCTAGGATTCTTTCTCCCGAACCTTAGGGTGGAGGTTCTACCTTCAGCTTGTGCCTAATTATTTCCTTGGATGTTCAGTCTCTTATCTGACACTTTTCACTCATCCTTGGTCACACACTGAAATCCCACAGTGCCTAGACCCTGGTTTGGAGCCCTCAGTGTGCTGGAGAATTGTAACTTGCACCAAGGGCTGGCACCAAGCACAGAACATGGTCCTCTAGATGTGAATGGTCAGTGAACCAACTTTGAGAGGTGGGAAAGGGGATATGACCTGGGCTTTTCTCCTGCAAAAGTTCTGGCCCCAGCTGCTGTGTCTGGGAGCATTTTGCTCTGAAAGATGGTCACATTTTAAGAATCCAAAAGAAGTTGGAACATCCCCCAGTTTGGGGATAGGCTCACAAGTAAATGCAAGAAGAAAGCTGTGTATGCAGCATTCACACCCATAGAACTCACACTCAAAATGCTGTGGAGGTGAAAAGCTTCTGAAAAATCAGGTGACCTTTGTATGGACCCTTGACCAACCTATTTAGCTATTTAACTTTTCTTGCCTCAGCTACCTCTCCTCAAAGGCACCAGAAGTTCTTCAGCCTCTACATACCTCAGCAGAAGGGACACATACTTGATGTTTTTTAATGATCAACCTATTAAGTTTGATACCACTGACCTCTGCAGTAGTGCTTACTAAGCACAAAATATGATAATATTAAACATTTTATAGAGGTTTTTTTAATGTTTCATTTCAAACCAAGTACCTCTGATTAAGGCAGTCAGTTCAATTCCTACCACAGCTTACATCTAAACTTTTTGAGGTTTATAATAATCTCCCACACCTAAAAAGAGAGTGGTGACTAACATTAGGTGTGCAAGCAAATATTTTCAGCCCCAGAGCAAAACCAAGCAGGGCAGGTAGGCTTTGCTGCTCTCAACTAAGCTACATATGGGATTTGTGATGTGATCATTCACATTTACAATGAGTGTCAATCCAACATCTGCTCTTACCATATTGGACTGCAAATATTTCAGATCAACAACTGAAATCCAGATGTGTTTGTGTCATGAGCTCTAAGCACTCTACTTTAAATGATTTGTCTTTAAAAACAGAATTATGGATGCACTCAGGCTTGCAGCAGCATCCTGAAATGTTCCTCCTGCGCAGCAGAGCTTTTGTGGGAGAATTCAACCACCTGGGTCCAAAGTCCCTGACATTCTGGCCAAGAGGCATGTGCAGATGGGGACTCCCTCCCTTCTCAGGGCAACAGCTGGAAGGAGAAGAAAAACCACCATCACATTCTACACCATTAATTTCCCCACTTCTAATCTGATTTTTGCACTAACAACCCCCCAAACTTTTGCTATTCAGTCTCTCTTCCAAGGACAGCATAACACTTTATATATGGTCACAAAATCAACAAAAGCACTACTTACTTTATCCCCATGTCTCTCCACACAGCTGAGTCATTTTAAAATAGTTAATACAAGCACTACATGTGTGACCTGCTATACTTTATCAATTACCCTGTCTTATTTCTTTTATTACTATTCAAGTTGAGGATTTCCATCCTGATCACTCACCTTCCTTCCCTTATTCAGGGAGAGGGATGAGAGCAGCAGGGAGCAAAAGAGGCAGGATGGACTATGGAGCACATCTCACAACCTGGACATAAAGCTGTGAGGATTTTTTAAACTGATTTTATAATGAGGAGCACGGGGTTAGTTGAAATTCTAAACATGGGGAATTTTCTAATGCTGTAACATCCTGCCCCAAACACAGTGAATATCTCTGGCTGTAACATGGGACAGTTGTTGTTAAGGTTTAACTCATATCAGAAGGTCTTAACACCAATTATTAGCTTTTTATTTTGTTTTCTTCTTCCACCAAGCCTGGATTCTAGCTGGTGCTATAGATGGGATTCACATGCACACATGCAAGAGCCACACATCCAGCTGTTCATCTGTATATGGAATCAAACATGGATTCCTGGACACTGGGCCTCAACTTCCACAAAAAAAAAATTAGATATTCAGATTTTTCCAACTCCATTTGGAGTTTAAGGTATTGCTGCTTTCAAAGGAATATGGAGGGAGTTCATTGTGTGTGGTAAAGCACAAAGAATTACTCTCTCTTCCATTAGCATGGTCCAGCATAGCTCTCAAACTCCCTGGCCAGAGAGCTTGAAAACCCTGCACTGAGGAGGGGGAAAATACAGCAAAGAGCTACAGGGAAGTGCTCATCATAGTCAGGGAACTTACATTTATCCATCTGGGTTCCTACTGCAGTCATTTTCCTAATTCTGCTCCATAACACATTTATTGGATCACCTTGTTCAGATGTGTGTAACTTCAGAGGCACATCCCTTGTTTGGTAAAGGTACCTGGCTCTTCCACAGTCTAAGGAGAATTTATATTTTTAGACATGAGCCTAAGCAAAGGTGCTCTTAAGAAAACAGCTATAATCAATCAGGAGTATTCTGACAAATAAAAAAATCTCTGGAAAATACTGATTCATGGAATCCTTGCCCTTCCCATGCTTTTTTTTTTTTTTTTTTTTGTGGTAGGAAGAAGGTCAGAGAAATATTTTTCAGAGCTCTAACTTTTTATAAGAAAAAAGCTATAAAGATATTACTGTATTCACCTGAGAGACAGGAAATCCAAATTCAACCTGGAGCTTTATCTGATTTTATTTTGGCCTCAGCAAATCCCAGGTGAATGTCATGACCAACTGCATACATCTCAGCCTTTGGTATTGGCCTGGGGAATTCAGGGAGTCTGAGACATTAAAAATCTTCCTTGGAAACTCATCAAGAAGTCAAGACAATGGCAGGAGTGGGATACAAATCTGCACAAATAATGAGAAAGAAAAACAAGTGCAAAAAACAAATTTGCCAAATTGAAAAGAGATCTTATTATACCACATGTCAGTCAGAAAATGCTCTAAAACAGTAAAAAGCTGTGTGTGCTCCTCTTCTATGAAATCTGGTAAAATAGAATGTCTTCCATGAGCTCGGAAATCCCCATTTATGGTGATAAATAAGCTATAAAACATCCTCTTAATAACCAAAAAAAAAAAAAAAAAAAAATATATATATATATATATATATAAGGACCATTAAATTCTGATATCACCAAGTCTGAGTAAAACTCTCAGTGACTTTATTGAGAATTTTGCCTTGATGAATAGAGATTTAGATCTCTTCAGTACCACAGCTGAACACAAAACAACCAATCTCAAAGGAATCACCCAGGACTCTGAAATTCTTCTTCTACCCCTAAGGCATGGTGCAGCAATGTACAAGTCACAAATATCATGTGAGATTTGCCTTCTATTTGCCAAGTTCTGGGTCCAGACTATTGTGCTATCACACTGAATGCCACTGTGGGCTCAGGAAATGCCATAAGGTGCCAAAAATCCCTGGTTTCTCAGCCTCTGCATTTCCCACGCTGCTTAGATTTGCTTGTCACTATTTTCCTGCTTGATAACTGCAGGGATGAGAATATTAGGAGTGGCAGTCTAATCAGTGACCACTCTGGGCATTCAACCTGTCAGAGCTGAAAACTCATGAATGAGCTGCAGTGGGTCAGTGAGAAGCAAACACATCAACCAGAGCACGAGGTTCCTCTGCAGCAGGGCCCTTCCTCCTCACTCACCCAGGACAGAAATGGAAGCCATACAATAAAACAAATTTTCAAGCCAAAACCAAGCAAGGATAAAAACCCACACAACAAAGATCTATTTTCAGCATAGTGAAAATATAACAAAATATTTGCTTGTTCTTTAGACACAGTATCAGGCACATATTGCACTAAAGAGATTTTTTTTTTTTGCAGAGTCATAGTGAGGATCTGATCCTTTCTCTTTCAGTGAATATGCAAATATCAGATGTGTACAGATCCTTATAGCTCTCATCAATAACTATTTAAAAAATCTATCTATCATCTATCTATCTATCTATCTATCTATCTATCTATCTATCTATCTATATCTATCTAATCTCAAACCCCACAAATACAAGCAAATGAATTCAAATGTTCTCATTGCTCAATTAAATCTCATCCAGAGATGGGTCTGGGCAGCCATGGCCCCAGTTCAACAAACCACTTAAGCATATGCTTAAAACAAGCTCTGGATCAATTCCCAGTGAGGATTAATGCATATTCGTAAATGCTTCACTCCTTTGGAGACCACAGAATGAAATATTGCTGGAAAAGCCTTGAAAAGTAAAAGCACAATTTTACTCACTTGTTCTTAAATTAGCTTAAGCCACACTGAATATTCCAGACTCAGCAAACTCTCCACAGACAAATGTTTATTTTCATTCTATAGCACCTTGTGCAATGAAATTAAAATTTCAGAATGTAGCACGGGGAGGCCAGAGGGAGAGATGAGGACAGAAGGTGGAGGTTAATGAAAAAGGACTGTCTGAGGTTTCCAAGTATATTATAATAGAAAGCACATAAATAGGATGGCAAAGCCAGTAAATAATGATAGATCAATCTACTGCTATTTCTGTGGCTCTGCAAGATGTCCATGTCCTGACACTCCTGTTTATATATTAAATTGAGAATGTGAATTGATACAAAGTGAAATGTTTTCTTTCCCTCAAGCTTCTTCTGTGCCTAGATGGACCGATGTTCACACTCCACTTTTTTTCCTTTGGTTAACCAGAGAAATAAATTCTTGATTAGACCCACATTATTCATGTTTTGCAGAGAATTTTTTGCCTACACATACAAGTCCTGCTGGGGTAAGCCAGCAGAGACCTATTGACTTAGTGTCGTAGCAAATTACATGGCCCTATAGTCAGATGAAATATTAACTCAAGGGACTGATATTTTCACTGGATCAAAGACCCACTAATGAGAAACAGAACACCAGGTTTTCAAAGAGGGTTTAGAAAGTTAGAACAAAACACAGATCATTTAATATACTGCAAAAGTTGCAGTAACTTCCTGACAGTTTGCTTGCCTACAAACCTCTTAGCCCTGATTTATTAACATGAGCTGCTGTGCCAAATTCGTGTCATAAAGGATAGATGCTGTGTGCCCACGCTCTGCTTGGAACTGCATAAACATGATCATCAACTAGATTTGACATCATAATCAAAACAATGAAAATAAGCTAAAAGTGGCAGGCAATATCCGAGAAAATGTATTAAGAAGCTCCATCTACATTAGGAAAAATAAAATTTGTCTCCAGTGATGGAGGGAAGGACCTGGTTTTTTAAAGGAATTCAGGTGCTTAAAGGAGCAGATGGGTGCACAGTGGGAATTTTAGAAGCTCTTTGATGGCAACTCCCACTGAAATCACTGTGTATTAGGCAGCTAGGTATTTTGGAAAATTCACATTACCTGCATCTTTAAGCACCTAAATACCTTTAAATATTTGGCCCAAAGACAGCTTACTGTAACGTCATAGGAAACAGAATAGTCCCTGCTCAAGGGAAAATAGTTTATTGTATGGTCAATTAATTTTCTAGCATGAGAAATCCATATAAGCAATTTGTAAGAGAAATTAGGCCAGAACTCCTGAGCTATGACTTCTACACAGCATTTTGTAATTGAAATAAGAGACCTTGTGCACCAAGAAACTGTGGCCATTATTTATTTTTTTTTTTTGGCAAGATAATAACAGCGATGATACCTGTACAGATAAAGTGCTCACCTTAAACTGGAATCCATGGGCCTCAATCCCACCAAAGAGGGGGGAAGATAAATGTGGTACCTCACTGTTTGTGAAGGCAGTCAGGGGCTGGTAAGTGCAAGGGCTACAGGAGGGACACACTCCCCGTGGAGAAGGCAGGCAAATGGTCGGAGGCGTCATTTGTCTCTTTGGTCTGGGAGAACGACAATCCGCAGGTTTTGTCCCGAGGAAGCTCTGGAATTCCAAATGTGAACGTGTAAGATTTTTGAGGACATTCATGTGCAGCACTGTGAAGGGAAGGGGGCATTGCAGGTGTCACAGAAGTGAGGCACTGCTTCTAAAGTGGCTCGCTGCCATTTAGTTCTCCAGTTCCACTTGTCCAAGGACACACTGAAGAGACCTAAGATAGCGAATCCAACACAAATCCTTTGACTCCTAATTCAGGAGTAAGAATCAGAAGTAAAGAAGCCCATCCATAGCCTGGCTTGCATCCAGGCTTTGCCCTGCTAGCCTGAGGTGCAGGAAATCAAACAAGTTTCTTCTCTTACCTTTCACAGAAGAGGCAAATAACAGTTCTAGTGCCACACCGTGCCACCTTTCAGACACAGAAGAAGATTTCTCCTCCATCACCAATCTGTGATCCCATCCAAGTCACTTCATTTAAAGTGGAAAAAAACAAGCAGTGACAGAACAGGGCCCTTAGAGTAAGGCTCCCAGCATAATGCAGCCACAAGAATTTAACAAGTGGGATTTACTTAACTGGTCACTAAGTGTTAGCATTGCTCTAAAGATAGATGGCTGAAAGTGTTTCTCTGGCTATAAAGAAACAGAACTGAGGGAGCAGAGAAAATGCCTGGCAAGCAAACTTTTTTTTTTCTCTTGTTTAATAGCTCTCTTCAGAATTGTAAGCCTAGGAAAAAAAGCTTCATTAAAGTTAATGGACAAATCTTCCACAAAAAAAAAAAATTAAGCACTTGATTTTTTGGTCTGAGCACGCAAAATTTCCCTTCCTTGCTGGAATTCACCCCAAGATAGCAACCTTTAGGCAGAATTACATAAATATTGTCAGCTCTCAGGCTGGCTTTGGATCTCAGAGCTGATGGGTGACTGGCAGAGTTCACGGGCCAGGTTCACCAGCCTTGTAAGTGGGAACAGCTTCACTGAAGTCAGTGGGAGGCCTGAGCACATTACAGGAACCTTCCATAAATAGAACAGAGCTGTGTCCATTTGTACCAGAAACGACTGCAAATTGCTGCCAGCAACGTTGCAGTGAACATTTTTCACCCTGTAGACTTCAGGCAACCCATTTGGGAAGATAGCACACAAAAATACTGCCCCCAGGTCACTTCTTTAGCTGCTGCCCTTTAACATTTAAAACCCCTTTAACACCCCAGTGCCAACCAGCTTTGCTGTGTCCCCAGTGTGCTGCTGTGCTCACTTTTCAATAGGTGATCAGGCACAGATTGTGACCTCCACCAGGTCCCAGTGAGTGCATGGGGAGACACAGCAAGGTGCTGGGACAAACAAAGGTGAATATCATCCCTTATGTGATGTATTTAACACTCAGTCTTTACCCACATCAGGCATTTTGCAGAAGAAATACTTTAAATAGGTTCTTTATTCACAGTACAGACAGAAAACTTAACATTTAAAAAGCTCAGTGCTGCCATTTTAGATGGTATCTGTGGCCAGATAAAAAAGGCCACATAATTCCACCCTAAGCCAGGCAAAAATGCAGCTAAGGATGGGACTCTGCATAAAAACAACTGCACTCTAGTACCACACCTGAGGTGAGACACAGCAAACATAATGTGCAGTTCCCATTTGGGTGTTGCAAAGTGTAAAAACAGCATTTGAGATGTCCTGTTCTTGCCAGACACGAGTGATGCCGTCAAAAATAAAGTATCCTGCTGTGAAGTCTGCAGCTCATACAGGGAGCAAAGTGTAACAGAGACCACTTTACACAACATGACACTACTGAGTGCCCTTGGAAAAAGGTTGGCAGAGACCCCTCTGGATGAATAAGGAGCAACAATTTCTCATGGTTGGACTGTCTTTAAAATTTTACATATTATCTTATTATAATATCAGTATACTATAATATCATAATATACTATACTACACTATATATATCATAATATACTGCTGCTATCTGCTGTTTATTCAAACTCATACAATCAAGAACAGAAGGATAGATGGATTTTGAAGTATAAATGACCTGTTTTGGCAATTTCAACAGTACATGAAAGTGCATTGTATCATGGTTCCTTTCATCACTTTTTTCTTCAGGTGCAATAGCAGAAAATTCAGTAAAATACTCCAAAAGAGATTTCAAAAATCTGAGAGAATTGAAGGGATCTATTGGTGGCACTGTCAGGCTGCTCAGTAAAACATACAACATTTTAATACTGACTCTCAGCTCTCTGGCTTATAAACAGAGACCAAAAAGTGAATTTGAGCATCCTCCTATGAGGAGGCTGAACAGAAGGCTGAACACTTTCATAGTCACAAGGAAAACTGACTCTCTTTGACAGAAGGAAAAAATTAAAATTTTGGGAGGGCTCAGCTTAACCAACCTCATGTTTTTCCTATCAAAATTAAAGGCAAGAAATCCAATACTTTGCTGTACAAACTTAGCAGTCCAGGCTGACAGCTCTAGGTGCACAGGGACCTGATCTTTGTGGCTTTCCATTTTGATCCTCAGCATCTGCTGAAGTTTCTGCAAAGTTATTCTAATTTATTCCCAAAACACACTGACCCAAACAGGCTGTAAGAACCAAGGCTCAGTTACTACAGAGTTGTACAAATTCAAGTCCTGACTGCCCTCCTGAAGAGAGTTGATTGAAAAGCTGCCTTTCAAAGTTGAGCTTAATGATTTAGGCAGAATCTCACCACAATGTACAATCTAGTTTATGTAGACTCTAAATGTTTCCCATTTTACTTTCAAATTCCCCAAATTTGTTAATACTGACAATATTAATAAAATATCCATGGTGGTGACATTGCAATCCTGGAAATGAAATGAAGTTAGGCTTCAGAGCTCCCAACAGCCTTTAAATATGGAGATGAGTGTGTATGAGCCCACGACACACACAGGGAAATGTTATTAGCTGAGAACAGCTTTCATTCCACATCCCAGCTCAGGACTCTACTCCTTATGAACAGCTGTGGTTGCTGCAACTTTAATGTTCAATATTCTTGCACTTTGAGGTAGGAACCTTAACCTTAGAATTTTATTTTGCTTGTACAGCACCTTCCAGAGGGGCTTTCCTAACTGAAATAGGAAATATGTAACCTCCACGTCATTAAAGAGAGTCACTGGCCAAAGGAGGGAATGAGCAAGTGCTAATACCCATCATGCTAATCTGTGCACTGAACACCACAGTGAGCCAATGGAATAATTAAAAATGATCAGTGTAATTGTTTCAACATTAGATGCAGAATTTCAGATCAGAAGCTGAGCAGCCACAGAGATTGTTGGAAAGCCAGTGTAAGTATCACCATCCTTGCCTGTAGGTAAAGTGCTGAGAGAGAAGATAATATTCTGATCCATGGCAGGGTAAAAGTACTCCAGCATTTTCCAGTAGGCTTCTCTGCAAAGCTACCATGCCTAAAGTGAATTCAAAAAGGTGTTCTTTGAGAACTCCACAGTAAAAGTGAAGGGGGAAGGATTTTACTGCTTTTTTCCAAAGCATGCTAGCACCACTTGACAATTTTTTGTCACATTGATTCAAATCCACTTTTTCCCCTGAGAAGTATAAGAATTCATCAGCCTTCCTTATCTGATTTTTGCTGTCAAACACATCAGGAAGGATGTACCTCTCCATAATTCAAATGCTTTCCTGCCCACCTTAATTGTGTGTCTCTTTTCTGGATGTAACATAGGAAGAATGGGCTGTCTTGAAGGAAGACTTGCCCTGGATGTCCTTTTAAGGCAGGTGTACACCATCACTGAAGGGTAAGTCCCACACATAATTCTTCTGTCATCAATTTACTTCACATCTCCATGCCTCATGACAACCATTTCAAAGGCCTTGTCTACAGGGGATATTGCCATGAATTTCCTTAGACTCTGCAAGGAGTGAGAGGAAATCTCTATCTCCAAGAGTAAGTAATTCCAGCTGTTTCAGGAGAAAGCAACATGGTAAATTCATGTTCTTCAGAAGCAATAAAACAAATCACGATTTAGATAATTGTCTTACAGGAGCTGAGAACAACTTCACATTTCTGTGAAAGCCAGTTAAAATCTCACCTATTTCCCTTTGCCTTTAAAAACTTCCAGTGAGCTGATAAAGAAGCTCTGTTGATAACAAGAAGTTGGTGTGACAGACAGTAATTGCCAGAAAAGAGGAGATATTCATCTCTCTGCTCCAAGTTTCATAGAGCTCTAACACACTGTAGACCCTGGAGTTTGGATGTGTGTGGATTTTTGGTTATTCTGACTGTGTCCCCAGTGTTATGCAGAAAGCATTATTTGTGCTACATCTTCAGGGATTAGGGCTCTGCAGCTCTACCCTTTTAACTCCAAATGTCACACATTGCTAAATAAAATCTTTAAAAGGGCCTAAAATTCTGTCTGTAGCACTGGATTCCTTCTAGATGGAAGCTTTGTGGAATACCTTCACCCTGGTGTGCCGTGGTACCCACTGAAGATTGTAAACAGCAGTAGAGATAAAGAAAAGAGGTACCATCAAAATATTGAACATAAAAGAAAAGGAGAAGGATGTAAAGGGAAGTAAGACAAGCCAACTGGAATGAGGAAGGATGTTCTTACCCTGATAAACTGGGGGCTTCTGCTAAGAATTCACAACTCAGCGATGTGAAAATATGTCAAAGTCAGTGAACCCAAGGCATGCTTCTGGTAAATAACTGTTGCTTACTTTGTTTGCCCAGCTTCCCCAGGACTGGGTAGAGTGTACAGAACACACTCTGTGCACTGGATGACCAATTCCCATTGTTCACTGAGCAGCCACTGAGCTGTCCCTTTGCTCTGCTCCCACATTTAAACCAAACCAACAGCCATCACCTCTAAAATTCATTGTAAACATATGGGTGCTTCAGAATAAAGTTATATACAGGTAGATGTACAAAGGATGTGCTAAGCTTGTTTCTTTCCATACAGGATAAATAGGGTGGAGGGGATAATGTGCATGTGTCTGTAGTGGTGTGGAAAGCTTGGTTATCATTTAAATTAAATGTCAATCCCATCAACAGAAAAATAAATAAATAAAGGAAAAGGAAAAAGAAATAAAAAGTTTTTCCAGTCTTTTTTGTATTCTCTCAGCATGGCAGAATTTCCATAGCAGAGATTTACCCTCTTTTAAAAGAGGAAACTTCCTAAGAGACTTTTTCAGGTTTCTGAAATTTTTCATTCAGTTAAATAGCTGCATTTTTTAGAAACCTGGCACTGAGTGCTGCATATTATTCCTTGATGCTCTCATTAAATATAAAGTTATGACTGTATGGAAAAAACCCACCATTCTCCAACCCCAAAATATTCCCTCTCAAAATCTGGAAGAAAGTAACTGTGCTTGAGAGGTGCTACTTTTGCCTTTTTTTTTCCTTGCCCTCTTTGGACAAATTCAACCTTGATATAATCCTGCCACTGTCTACTGCTGGCTGAAGCCCCTTTTGTTAAAGTCAGAGAGAATCAGAAAAAAGGTTTGAAAAAAACTTGGGCATAAAAACAAAACAATCACCCAGCAAAGAGGGTAAAAAGGAATTGCAAGCAAGTATTTGTATCAGTAAACTTGAAAACCATCATCTGCTGTCTCCACTTAATGTCAATAGTTACTGATGTCCACTTTCATAAATATCATCTTGTAACTGGATTTTCATCCCTTTCCACACACGCCACCCTTCCCCCTCAACAAGCACTCTGTTGTAATACATGGGAAAATTGAGCTTGGTAAGTAAATTCCAGACTCTATTGGCAAATCTTATGAGATTTCCACACAGTGCTGGCAATTTACACTGATAGCTAATTTGACCATTAAAGAAGTTATTCTGGTCAATGAATTAGTTTGTTTACAAGTAAAAGGAAGTAGTAACTGTGAACTAAAGTGCTGTTTGAATATTCCTTATTTACAAACTCTGGTTCAGCAAAGCTTACCCTGGTTACATTTGATTGGAACTGATTCTGTGGTGCAACTTGAGTGCAGGTTATTTATGAATATCTAACTAAAATAACACATTTTACTGATAAGCTCTAACACTGTACTCTACCTCTTTTCCCCCAAATCTTTCAGGGAAAAAAAAAAAAAAAAAAATCCATAAATATACATACATTGTTGATATGCCTGAAGGCCAAGTGAATATACTTAGTGCTACTTGAAATAAGACAGTGGAATGCTGCTGAAATCTCACTGAAGAAGCTAGCAAAAGGCCTGAGGAGCAGAACACAATAAGCGTTCAAAACCATCTCACAATGTAATAATCAATGTGTAATATGAGCTAGGGGTTAGTTAAATAAAATGTGAAAGCTGTATTAATGAACCCTTTCGCTGTCCAACACAGCATTTCATTTTCTTTCATAGGCTGCATAATGCAGGGCTTGGGAATAAATTATAGATGAAACCCCCATCATATGTTTATAAATACACTAACATTAGCATTTTACTTCCTCATAAATCTGCACCAAACATTCAGGCACAAGATAGAAAGCCCTGTAAAACAATGATATATTCTCTGCTTGCAAGACTTGCCTAGTGGCCCATTCATTTTTACCGCTGTTCTTCAAACATTACTTTCTTCGCTCATGCCCCCTCATTTAAAATCCATTTTAATTTAAAGATGTTCGATGCAGTCCTAGTGGTACATTTACTCATCCTGGTTATACATCATGGAGCAGGGAAAAGAAAATTGTTTAATCTAGAGATACGGTTCACTGTGGTCACCACTGAACAGTGGAGTAATTACCAGATCAGCTCCGCTAAAAATGCACTCAGGGTGCTCTGTGACCTATCATCTTCTAATCTGCATAGTGAAGTATAGCTTCATAACTATAAATTGCTGACTTAATTAAAACCAGGACCTTTCTGTCATTTAATTACAGGGAGAAAGGTTATTGCTTAAATGCAATTTTCCAAATGTGATTTCTTAACAGTTATTAACTGCTTCACCATCATTTATTGTTTCAGATTTTTCAATTTGAAAATAGTCCCTGTGACAGAAGTAATGACTTCATGAAAAACTCAATCTAGATGGAGCTGAGCAGACCCATTTGTTTCTCGTAAGTGGAGCAGACAGAAAACTTGAAAATGTCACAGGAGGATCCTGTGATTGCTCCACTTTACAGGAGTAATTAAAAACCAAGAGGTTGTATTAAAGGTGAAGAGAGGAGGTTTATGACAATTTCAAGGTTTTTCCCCTTACCAAAATATTGTCTGTGCCTTTTCAACTCTGTTAGGAAAGGTTTGGATTAATAATTAATAGTTGATCCCAATCCAATACACAATAGTAGTACCAGTGCACTAAGATAAGCCTGTTAGCTCTGCAGTTTTCTGTTCATCTACCAAGAGCCTCCTTAATTCGAACATAAACAAGTTCCATATAATTTCCCTCTGCATATAAAGCTTTTCATTTCCAAGAACTGTTGTTTCCATGAAGTGTGCAAGTGCATTTTAACTAAAATCTGACTAGCAGCTCATTGTCCAAGACAGGCCTTCTTATCCAAGAGTGCACTCGATTCTGTGAGGCCAGTTTTGTACCAGTCTCAGTCTCATGAGAAAAAAAATCAGCATCAAGATCTCTCCTGCAGAGTGCTGCGTGAAATTGTGCTTGAGGGACTAACCCTGACCATTATAACTCACAGGAATGGCTAAAACCTGAAAGTCCTCTTGCAGGGTACTGCAAATACAAAGCAAGGTCCCTCTCCCAATAAAGGAAAAAATACAGAAAAAAGAGAGGGAAGAAAAGGGGGAGGGGAGGGGGAAAGAAAAAGGAAGAGAGAAAAAGAGACGAAGAGAAAAAAGAGGGAAAAAGGGGAAAAAAAGGAGGAAAAGAAAGATTAAAAAGAAGAGAAGAGAAAAACACAGATGCTTGTTGTTGCCAGGACAACAATTTCTTGCACCCAGTAAGAACATATTTTTAATCTGAGTTTTCCTCGCATCCCCTTTTGTCTAATTAACAGTCCTTCCAAGAGATATGTGAATTTTACATGAAAGATGTTTTGCAGATCAAGGGAAGCTTATTGTTCAAGAATACCACAGGAAGATAAGAAGCTTTCTACCAGGCAGTCACACTCTCCTTTCCCCTTGTGGTGAGACTCTACATTCCCACAGTTTCCCTGCCCTGGCTGATGGGGGCTTTAAGGTGTTGGAGGAGCTGGCAGTGGATACAGCAGGCAGCACTGTGGATCCATCCATTTGAAACATCTTTGTGGCCCCACAAGCACATTACAGTCTCCAATTCATTAATCCTTCAACACCCTCATTAGTGAGGAGAGAGCTGCTGCCCCAGCACCCTGGAGCTGAGGGACAGAGGCCACGTCACCATGGCCCAGAACCTTCAGCTCCAGGTTAAGGCCAGGAGAAGAGAGAACTTCTTTCCTGAACAAACAAGCCATAAGGATTCCTTTTCTGCCCAATTTTGAACCATTTGTGAGACTCTGAAACTCAGTGGGAGCTGCTCCTCAGCAGGCAAATTCTGTGGAGTATTTTGGTGCAGATACTCAGGGCAGGCACAGCGCTGGCTGCATTGCACGAGCCATGTGGCAATGTCTGCTCTCCCTGCAGCAACACAGCTGAGTGCTGCCCACTCAGAATTTGCTCTGCTTTCACTATTAACAAAACAACCAAAATATTTTCAAATCACTTGTCACCTCCGTTCCAAATTGCGTTACTAAGTGGAATACAAGCTTTTGACTCTTCTCCTCCCACCCTTTTTTTTTTTTTTTTTATTGTGAGGACAAATCATGTTTTTTGGTCAGTCACCAAACATATGTGGCATTGGTTTTGTTCCCTGACTGGTAGACTTTGCATAACTTAGCAATGGAATCAAAGCTGTAAACAGACAACATATGTGCATGTACGATGTGCAGTTTGCTTTCAGCTAATGATCAAGCACTCTGGGTTACAGTTTGCCCTTGGCAAGCATCTGTACTAGCATAGCTTGAATCCTTACATGTTTACACTCCACACTGGCAGGGGAGTGGCAGTGTGGCACAGGAAATAGCACAAGGGAACGTGAATTAGCTATTTTCAGACTCTGGAGATGGCCTTTGCAAGAATAAAAACTACAGGGATAGAAAGTAAAAGAAAGAGAGAGAGAGAAAAACTGGAAGATTGTAAGAGAAAATGGGAAAAATAAAATGCAGCCACTGCAGGAAGAGAACAGGGAAAGGGACAGCAGGATACAGCCCCATTCTCTGGAAGAAAAATGCAGCAGCTCTGAGCAGAAAGGTACAGGCAGTCTTGACCAGGACTCAAAATCTGGACTTTCCTGCCAGGCCAAACCAACATCTTAGAGATATATACTGTGGTCCTGCCTGTTTATTCAGTTGTTACTGCCACTGTCATGGAATTCTATGGTAGGGCTAATAAATTCCACGAGTTTTGTGACCTTTTCCTTATGCAGAAGCAAGTCTCCCCTCTTCCCAAGAGATTCATCAGAGTGCAGGATTATCTCCTAAACACAACAACACACCTTCCACCCCTTTTAAAATGAGGCTTGAATTTAAAATGAAGAAATTGTACTAGAAGGACACCAGTGCAACTAGAGGAGTTTACTACCAATTCTCCAGTCTCAGCTCTACACTCCAAACGTTTCTGTGTCCTTCCCCAATGCCAACAGCTATTCTGCAGGTGGAGGAAGGAAAACCAGTGCCTGGCACTGCAGACTTCCTGCTGAGTTGTGTCCTGTGTGAGTTACAGCAGAGCTCCTCACTATCACATCCATGCTGGGTATGAGCTTTCATAAAGCCCTTGTACTTGCACAGAGCTCTGAGGAAAATGACAGTCTCTAAAAGGTCCCAAAACACGCTTACTGAATATAATGATGGGAATCTTTTGTTTTCAAGCCTTCTAAAATATTTTTTTATCTCTGATGGCATTGCAAAAGGGACTAATGTGAGAATCAGAGACCAAGTTCCTAATATCAGTGTACAGGCCCCCTCCAAAGGAGAGAGAACTTTCCAGGCTTTGATCCCTCTTACCCACGTTTAACTCACATTCAAAAGGAAGCAAACCTAATAAATTCTATGTGGCATTTTTTATTTCCCCTTGCAGCTGCCGAGGTTCACAAGGCAACAGGACACTGAACAGTTCAGAGAATTAGAAGAATGAGGAGAGGAAAGGACAATGACAGTTACTTTACAAATACTTTAGGACTCAATTCAAGTGAACCCACTAATGCCAAATCTTTAAAACATTCTTTAGATACCTCAGGTGTCTAACACCTGAGAGATTCTCACAGGTTTCTGTAAAGTAGATACTCTTTCAGTGAATACCAAAATAATAAGGGATGCCCACTGGTCATTTTAATTCATCATTTTACCTTGGATAAGCTGGGGGGCACCAGTGATCTGCTGTGAAGCAAACTCCTTATGCTCACATATCCAGAAATATGCAGTGCTGTTTCACAGACAGAATTGGCTTGATCATTCGAAATAAGACTCGTTTTAGGTAGGGTCTGCCAAAGCAGGTGCTTACCAAAATCATCAAGCCATGCTGTCTTATGAGCTTTCCACATTTTCCTATGAATTACAAAAACATGTACTCCCAAAGAAGCAACACATGGATTTCAAACCACACCATTATAAACAGGACATAGCAGCCATGCAGGTTAATAGCCTGAAAATATAGAATGAGCCCTTTTTGTAATCTCCTAGGGTTTGTTCCTTTGATTAATTGAGCCCATTCAATTTCCATTTAAGACTATTAAGAAGTCTGTAGCTTTAGCTATTTTTGTCTGCGAGACTCAGCCCGGAGATTTCAGAAGCTTAACATTCTAGCTGCATGTCACTGCAACCATTGTCTCTTGTCACAATTCTAATTCTATGTTCTGATAATAAAATTTCATTAGTGTCTGCACATCCTTTGCCTTACCTTTGAAGTACTGTCTTGTGCTGAAACGATTAGCAGTACTTTACGTCATATCACTTGACTGTTTGACAGCCATTGTGAGTGAGCTAAACGGGGAGAAATTAAAATTTCTGACAATTTCCATTACATCTAAATTGCTGAGGAATTAAGGGATATTTACTTTTACAAATATTAAAGGTTGTTTAAAATGTAAACTGACTTCATTTTATTAGTAGGTTCCACAATGTGCTAATTCAAAATGACTACATGGCCTTATGTGAATAAATTACCAACTCATTTTCCAAAAGCGAAGGACATTTCCTCCAGGCTGCTTTTTGACTGTTTGTGTCAGTAGAAAAAGAAAACAAAAAAACTTATGAATATTTCAGAACAGAAGATATTCCTTGGTGCCTGTATTCCGTGCTTCATCTTAACATAATAATGAGGTTATCCCTCTATGATATGATTTTTTTAACAACTTAACAAAAAGCATGCCATGAAGCACTGAGTTTATCACATGATGTTAATTTATCTTAGGAGGGGTCCCTCCCTGATCAATGTCTTGAGCCCAGCTAATCCAGACCACCTCACCCCACAAACCTGTCCCTACAATGGCTGAGCTTAATTTTGAAAGTAATTCAGATTTTTGTGTTCCTGAGGATTTACATGTCTGGTGCCACAGTTTCTTCCATGATTTGGTGTTTCCTCAAACCTAAGTGGTCATTGTCCCTGCAGACTCCAAAGGGACATGAGCAAAAGAGGTGGTGAGACCTTTAGCACACCAGCACGGTGTTTGTGGGGTCTCACCAGTCAGATTTCAGGCACAAATACATTGCTGAAACTCTTTTAGCTGTTCATTGAACCACCCAGAGCTGCAGCTCAGTTGTGGTGATTTAAAAACTGAGTTAGTGCAGCTGCCTAGATGTATTTAGGTTTCAGGCTGGGAATGAGCATGGTTAATGATGTCATGACTTTTTTTTATATCAGCTGAAGTATTATGGGGTCACCAGATGCTCCTGTATATTTTTAAGTGCAGCCAAACAAATCTAGTCATGGTGCCTCCACTCTAAAACCTTCCTTTGATTCCACAGACCATCTTCCACACTATTATTCTTTCTAGACTGGTGAACCTTCATTTCATCATTTATTAGAGCTTTTCACCTTGAATTATTTCCGAGACTTTTCTTGGTGCCTAATCACAGTTTTTTTCACTTTTTTTTTTTACTTTTTTTTTTTTTTAAAGCTCTCTGCATAAGGTCCAAAGACAAACACTGCTTCTAAAAGTCCTAGTGCTTTGCCTTGTATGTGCCTCTTTTATAGACTCCATTGTAGACAGTATTCACATGATTATTCTGGGATGAAACCCCGAATGGCTGCTCACAGTGTGCTGGCACATCAAATGCAGCTTATTCCACAAAGTCTGCCCCCATAAAAGGGGCATAATAGTTACCTACCACATAGGACGTGGTAAGGCTTAGTTTATTAGTGCTGTAAAGCATTTTAGACCCTTAGAAGAGGGGTGTTTATGAAAACATAAAGCGCTATTGCCAAAAAACATTTGTCTGGCTGAAAGCCCTCACTGGTCTGCTTGAGAAACAAAGAGGGATGCAGGGAACCAGAGTGTCTTACTAGGCAATTTCCATTAAGAAAAAAAAGTACTGCTTTCATTTATTTGGTGTCAGCATACATATTCTAGGACTCTTGGTGATGGAGAAGGAGGAAGAGCAGTAAGTCTATTGCATGAAACATTACTATTTGATTAAAAGATTACTAGGACATGGAAAAGCACACAAGCTATTTCCTGTCACCCAACCACACTTACCAAGAGAAACAGATCTGCAAATGCAGGAACTTTTAAAATTTTAACTCCTTCTGATTAAAGCAATTCATTATGAATAATGCAAACCGTGTAAGGAATGCTGTGCAAGGATGTGAAAATGAAGAAAGATTACAATATTTTTGATGGCTTCATTGTTGGCAACTGTTTAGTTTGGTTGGGATTTTTGAGAAGCAACAATCCCAGCAGTAAATGCAATCATGTTCACTGGCTGCCACCAAAGCTCACTGTGTCTGAAATTCTTCCTTACATGCTTTGCTGAATCAGGACTCCAGTACATGAAATATACTTTGATCTTGACAGTGGTTCAAGTCTTTTCCTTAAAGTCAAAGCCCATTTTGGTTTTTTTGCTTTGATGCACCATCAAGCTCATGCACATTCTTTGTCAAAATATATCCATATAATAGGGTTATAATAAATAGTTCTTTTAACAGTTCATTTAGGATTCCAAAATGATGAGGTTTGCAAAATGCAAAAAAAAATCACCCAGATTTTTTTAAAGCAAACAAACTGTAACAACCACTGCATTAATACTACAACTGATAGGAAATTAAATCTGAGATAAGTTTACGTGACCAAAAGGCTTTGGGGCAGGACACTGCAATATGCTAAAGACAGACTCCTAACCATAAGCTACATTTAGGACTCAAACCACATATGAGTGGCACATTTCAAATGTTCTTCTCCTTAAAATAGATATGTACTTACCAGATGCTGACAAATGGCTACTCTGTAAATGGCTAAAGAAAGATTTCTTCTTGTTCATATTTCATTTTCTTTTCCATTCTATGTCATGTCCAGCTCCTGCTCATTTGCTACTGAGTCAAAAATAGAGTTATTCCATGAGAAATGTTGATATTTTTGATCTGCCCAGAAGACAACGCAGCATGTGACAGCACATATTTCATACAAGATTTTTCACTGAGTTCACTAGAAACCCCCATATAGGTGCTCATAATTTGGAATCTACATTTCCATTCCAAGAATCAGAGGTTGTAAGTCTCAAATGGACCTTTAAGACCCTGGGCTTTGCCCTCTAGCCAAAAAAAAAACCCATCACAATATTCCTCCAGCAAATTGGAAAGATTCAGAGGAGCATCTCAACTTTTGGGAATATACTTAGATCAAACTTCCAAACCTCTTCCAACAATATAAAAACAGAAATAAAACTGGCAGGTGCATCTTTTGCTATGTCCTATAACATAAAAATCATGGGCCACTTCATTGAAATGATTGGAAGTCAAGAAGATAATCTAAATATATATATATATATACACATGTAGCCATTCCATGAAGTCTGCTACTTGCAGCTGGATTTCCAAAACTTTGCTATGAAACTGATAATAATATCTAAAATTAAAAAGCACAAAATAAGCTTTACTTTAAATGCCTTTTAGGAGTGGAATTCTATCTTAGAACACAGCCAGAGGAACAAATGATTGCAATAGCTCAGGTGAATTCACTGTGCAATGACCAGCTGCACAGCAACCTGTCTGTGCTCTGCTCTCCCTCCCTGGAATTGTGCTAGTGCTGCTCTATAAATAGATATATAAATGTATAGAGAAATGTTTACTAACTCCATACCTTTCCCTGCTGCCCAGCAATGGGTAAGGGTGCCTGGAGAAGGGATTATCCTGACAGACACTGACCTCAGGGCATGTACACGGAGCTACTCCTTGCATGGCTCTCTCTAGGTGGAACACGGGATATTGCCACCAGGAAAACGGCAGCACTGAGCTCCCAGGGAAGCTGCAGAATTTGTGTCTGTGTCACACCACTCAGCAAGTGTCTGCCTCAGTGACAGCAGATCTTTGACAAGTTTCTAAACCATGCAAGGGTGGGCAATTCTGTCCCCAGGGCACAGCCCTTCCCCTGAAAATATTGTTTATATAAATAAAATTAGCCCCCAATTTGGTTGCTCTGCTGCCTTAAAATGTCATTTCTGCGTCTGTTTCACGTGGACTAACAAATTTAACAAACCTCCCTCCCCCCTCTAATTGACTTTAGCCTTGAAAATTTCGATCTTAACAGAACAGTTTCCCTGATTGCATAGTGGCAAATGGGAGATTGTCACTTGTTTTTAAAGTGCTTGCTTTTTACAGTGAAGAGCATGAAGTGCACCAGCAACGTTAACCTTCCGGAAACACACAATATTTAAATTACACTGCTCAGAGCACAGTAATTGAGCCAAACAGACATAAGTTCACATCCACTGAGCTTTCAACGTAGCAAATGCTGCCATCAATCCCTCTAGAGTGCCCGAAGGATGGTTCACATGCCCAGAATGCTGTGTATTTTTTTTCCTGTAGCTGTAGATTTAATAAACTAAAAACTTCCTCTTGCAAGTCTTACCTCAGTCATGTAATCTAAGGATAGTCAGATTGTTGGCTAACTCAGACCTTTCTAACATGCTTAGCTAAAACCCTGGGTAAACAATGAAATACACTTTCTTTGCCACATTCTTGAGTGAGCAGACTGACAGGAGCCCGTGTGTAGATGTGATCATACATTTGTTTAACTGCCGTGTTTATTAAAAAATCTTCAACTTATTAACAATCCATTTGAAGAAGAGATTAATCAATCACTTCAGAGTCCCCTATTTGGCTATGAGCTGTGCCTAATAACAGAAACAAGATTTTCCACAAAGGCTGTCATGAAGCTTCATCCTTCAGAGGACCAGATTCCTGCTCATCAGCCTTTACTACATTACTTGGAAACAGAACTATAGCAAAGGATGACCCACTTGCCTACAGAATTCCTCACAAAAATATACTTTTTTCATCCCTTTTGCAATTTTCCAGACATCTGAACCTACTTTGCACTCACACAGGAATATTACAGACACCAAAACACTGAGTTGCCACACAGCTGTTGCTACCAGATGTTTCAGCCTGGGTGCTGCTGGATCCCAAGATAAATGAATCCAATATTCCTAGAAAGGGAAGGACCATCCTGGCTGTAAGGTAAATCCAGGGCACATTTTTACTTGTTATACACCACTGCAATGACTCTGGCACCAGAGGTTCCCACTATGATGCTTTATAGTAAGAAAACAATTGAAATTCCAGCTACTCAGTACTGAGTGAAACATCATATATATCTATATGTCATCTATATCTATATAGGTCATTTCTAATGTGTAGATATGACCTGTGGTCATATTTCAAAAGACATCAAGAAAAGCTACTTTGTTCCCTCTTTATTTTGTACATCTTGCACAGAGTTTCTGGACTCACTGCACTTTGTGGCAGCTGTGACATTTTAAGTTCTTGTGGGGTAAATTGTAACCTCTGTGGAGAACCTGCACATGGCACAGGAAGCACTGCTGTGGCTCCCACATCTTCAAAGCAAGGTACACTCACCCTGGCTGAGAACATCCAAAAGTGCTGTGCTTTCCCTGCTGGGTTACACAGGCACAAAGCAGATCAGGCAGAGAGACATGGGCAAAAACATTTGCTCATCTAAGAAATCCAAGCATCCTTTTTAAAAATTGAGGTCTAAACTATCTTTTGAGTGGAAGTGTCTTATATTCATGAATAAAAGAAATACCTTTGTGTTCAGAACGTGTGGTTAAGCATTTCTTGTTTTATAATGTTTTAAAATCTTGTTTCACTGATGATTCCAACTCTCAATGTGCAGGAAATGAGCAGATGCTCAACATTGTCTATTAACTGTCCTATCAACCTATCAAAATGACATATGGAGGCTTAATAACAGATTTTTAATAAAAATTTTATAGTCCAGGTGTAAAACACATGCTATGTCACAAATAAAAAGGGATTCCCAATGTCAACTGGAGCTTGCTTTGCTGGGTTTTTGCAGAGGAGGTATCGTGGAGGAAGCTTTGTCCATTTCAGGTAATGCCTGAACTTGAATTCTTGCTTTGGAAATAAATTATATCAATTATCCCCACACTCCCCCAAACTAAACAACACCATTTTTTCACTCTACTGCTACCTGTGCATGTCCTATCCTACAAGAAGGAATAACACATACATGCATGCACTCTGAATTCCACATTTCCAATGCATGAATCTATAGCATCCTCATAAACAAAGTGCTTGGAATCTCATTCCAGAGGCAAGTTTTGCTGGTTTGAGTCTCTCCCTACTCTCAAATGCAATGCAATATGTCACACTCTAGGCTAGCAAGCTCTTCTAAAATAAGATACTTGGGGAGATAGAGATCATTGGAACTGTAGGAGTTTTTCCAGGGGAAGTAAAGTTGATGATCTAGAGCCTGATTCAGCTACATCCACATTGACTGAAACGAAATTGTTGTTGAAAACAGGTATGAGCTGAAGTGTGTTGTGGAATTTGTCCTTAAATAGATATAAATTTCATTTATTTATTTATTTATTCATAAAAGCCTTTAGACATAAAAATATTTCCCTCCTCCAAAAGTACCCTCATCTCAAAGTAAATCTGTGGTGTAAGTCTTATTCTTGATCATTCATCTCAAACTCATAAAAGCAGCAGGATAATTTAAGAAAAAGCACCTTAATGCATCGTTTATCGTCAATTAAAAAGTCTCATTTATTTTCTTTCTTATTCTGAGCAGATTTGTATGAGGTGTTCTCATTTCTAAAGAGAAAAAAAACTCTGAAACACATGAAGTCACCCTCCTCAGTTTATAACAAAACCATCTCAAGAACCTTAGATATATCTTTGCCTTCATAGCTTTTTCTTCACTGGGAGCTCTGGAAATCAAATGCTGGTAAAAGATTAGCGTTGTTATTATTATTATCAAGCGCTCAGAGGTTGTGTAAATTTACTCAGCGGAGATAAGGTATCCTTAGAGTCAACACACGAGATGACAAACACGAGGACCGCAAAGAGCTGAGCGTACGAGGGAGCAGGAGGGTGAGAGAGGGCGATAAGGGATGGGAAATGAATCACTTCCATGGCACAGGCAGGCGGCAGGGAAGGAGGGAGCCGCGTCCTGCCCGTCCGACAGCAGGTGGGGCTGCTGCAGTGCGGGCTGCCCGAGGAGAGAGCAGGGAGGGAGGCTCCGGAGCTCCCAACTCACCTGCGGGAACTGATGGCTGCATCCCAGAGCCGCTCTGGCTTTTACATCGCTTATTCCATCGCTCCTGTGGGCCTCGGAAAGCTTTATGCAGTCCCGAGTGGGTTTTTTGTGTGTGAGGCTAAAAGACGGATTCAGAAAGATCCGGGCCAGACACTAATTCCAGATCTGGATTACATCTGTGGCAAAGCTCCACTGGCTGGCGATACACAGCCAGCCTACACCTATGGGGAGCACGCTTGAATGACTCCTAAAAATCTGCAGTGCATCTCATTTAGAACACACTGTAGACCAAATCCAGCTCTTTTTAATACAAGGGCCATCTCCATCTGCAGGTCATTCCCATTGCCCTACCAAATTTAGGAGCGTGTAAGAACGGTGCTCAAAGTAGAATGCTCGAAGTCCTGAGGACAAATCTTGTTAGCTGAAAGACTGAGATTGTTTTCAAGTCCAAAGGTCCAGTTTTGCTGGGCTGAAGGGGAAGCTGAGCCCTTTTCCAGGAAAGAGAACGGGCACAGAAAGGTGGTGCCTGGTTTAGCAACCCAAACCCACCTGCAAGGGTGAGAGAACCAAGCTCTGGCGGGCAGAGCTGAGTGAGGAGCGTTGGCTGGCAGAGCAGAGCCCAGGAGCTCCATGGGCCCTCATTCCTCTGCCAGCTGACACGAGCCATGGCACAGGGTAAGCCGGGGAGCCGCGGGGATCGCGCCGCGCCAGGGAACAGCCGCGCGTCCTCAGGCAGGCTTGGAGGCCCACTTCTCATGCTCTGCTTCTGCCACTTCTCAAGGCACTGGCAGAGTGCTCTGCTGTCGCCCTGAAAACTCAGCTTCTGAGCTTGCTGACATGGTTTTCTAAGGACTTTCCCAGGACAGTAACTGTAAACATAGATATGTGTACATTCTTTCTGTTCCACGTCTTGTGATGGGCATCTCTCATGGCCAGTGCAGTGGGAAAGTGTTATCCTGACCATCCAATCCCTGGCCGTGGTCAGAAGCCTATAAATCCTGTGAGGAAAAATAAACTCTCTCTTCCTTTCACCACACCTCGACCTGTGTCCCTGTGATCTGTTCATCTTCAGCGGCAACACTCTGCAGCATGACACAGTCTCAGCCAGCACTTTGCATCTTCCAGAATCAGGTACCAGAGGAGGGTTTTGACAGTTCTGGTCATCATTTTTCTGGTGTGGGCTCATAATTCCAGTGCTGGAGTGTAAACACTGCTTTTTCCCCATCCCTCCTCTGACATCAAGTTGCTCTAGATAGAGCTGGTCTTCTCTATGTTTGCCTCATTTTCCATCTTTATTCTCTTAGCACTGGTTCCATATGTGCTGAGGATGTGTCTGGATGGACATTCATACTACTCATGTAAAACCCTATTTCCTGCTAGCTGAAACAAGTGCATCCCATCCACAGCAGCACGGTACTCAGGACAAGCAGCAAAACTCACCCAAGGCACAGAATAAACTCTGTGACAATAATTGAGCTCAGTCATTGCTAAGTAACCATTCAGTGAAATTATTAACAGCTATCTCAAGGTATCTCTGCAAGCAGCAGTTGCTGCAGTGTCAACATACCTTGAGATGCACACACAAGGTCTCTGGAGACTTTATAAATTGGTTGCTGGCCAGTGCTGCTGCCTCCTCACTGCTGCTATTACCTCTGATGGTTAAATTAAGACAAGCCAACATGCTACAATCACACCTCCATTCTGTCAGCTAGACCTATGGAGATAAAGACAGACCCCAACCAAAAAAGAGTCCCTGATCACAGCAAGAGACAGATGCATAAAGACAGGCCAAACTGTAATTTTTCCAGAGAACCTAATAATTCCACTCTTTGAAGAGCAGCACACAGAATCAAAATATACAAGAGTGGGGCTGGCCATGGCTCAGACACCACTGAGGTAGTTACAGCTGCTTCTTAACAAGTGCACAGCACCTCATCAGGCCCAGGGTCCCTGCCTGCCGGCCACAGGACAGCAAGGGGATGCAGGGAACAAGAACAGGAAGAGGGCACAATGCCAAGCTGGGGACTCCTTGACTTTTTTTTTTCTTGTCACCGAATGATGCCACCTTTCCTCACCTTTCCACCACCTGTGTGGTGCCCCTTTGCAGGGCCATGCACAACTCCTTGATGACCACAGTGTCTGAACTCAGAGACACAGCGGGGTTTCCACTCACACAGGAAGAAATGGCCAGATAGAAGCATGAAGGAACAGCCAAAAGAAGAAAAAAATGGTTAGAGTCATTTTCAGAAGGAAAATACACAGAAAAAGCACTGCTCTATACCCAGCAAGTTTTGCACTCCCAGTAAAATGCCTGGATACAGCAGAGGCACTCCTCTGGGAGAGGAGGAAGAAGTTGCTGTCTGGAGGATGGTAAGGGCTGGAGACAGAGTTTCAGATTTGCGTACACCCTCCTTTGACCACTGTCTGCCTCACAGCCTTAGCAAATGTGCTCCCTCCAACACATTTTCTCACTGACTTGTGTTGCACTGGGACTGCAAGAAGCCTCTGAAACCAGGGGGTCTACTTCTCCCCCACAGCCATTTTTACACCAAGTTAGTGTCACTTTTCACAACAGGCTTAGTCCCAGTTTGCACTTTGCTTGAGAACAGCATCCTTCCAGATGCAGCACAGCAATGCTGAATTAGTGTCAACATTCTTTCCAGAAGCATCACTGCAAATAGATGCCTGCCCCTCACAGTAGAAGGGCACACTCTTAAATGTGGTAATTAACAGGCAGCACTACAACAAATGCTGTAAACATTAATAACATGAAATCTTTAGTAGATTTCTTGCATCTGCTGGTGGAGGGTTTGTTTTTCATGGGAGACAAAGCAGTGACTGTGTGTAAATTATGCTCATGTCAAGTGTTAAAATGGAATAATGCACCACCCTGGAACATGCATAGAAATGACTGCTTTGCTATGTATTTTGTACTAAAAGCAGTAACCTAATCATCAAAGTAAAGCTGAATGGGCTTTTATACACCCTCGTCACAGGAGCTCTTACATGTTGTTATTTGGAATCGGCAATTCACATTTCCCTCAGAAAACCAAGAGCAAAGGGCACAGAGAAACTTCCTCATCACATCAGATGAACACCTGCAATGAAGCTCAGCTATACCGCTGAGAATAAAGTCCCTGCAGCAGTCAGAGCCACAATATCCAAACAACAGACCTGGCTGTTCACTCTCTGTCCAGCCTGGATATTGTTTGCTCTACCTGTGCTGGACAAGGAGCCTCATCTGTGCATAAAATTCCTGAAGCATTCCCACCTCGGGACACTCCAAATTCCTTTGTGCACTACTTCATTACAGAAAGCTAACATGAGGTCTTTGCTCACAGAATTTCTTCCTTCTCATCATTTGTGCTATGAAGCAGTGAAAAAAAAAAAGGTCACAGCCTATACTTGGCTTCTGGTGAAGGTGTCCCTGCCCGTGGCAGAAGTTTGGAATTAGATGATCCCCTTAGAGGTCCCTTTCAACTCAAACTATTCTATGCTTCTCTTGCTTCATGATTTGCCAGTGCAGCAGCTCTCTTCCTCCAGATGTTTTGTCCTATTTCTCTAACTCTGTCCTCTGGAGTTGCCAGCACAGGACAGAAATTTCTGCCACTTACCTTCTGGGGAAATCCCTGCTGGGAAGGGTGAGGTGTGCTTTGAAAACTGTCCCAGGCAGCCTCTGACATTTCCTCACTGAGGTCACCCTCACAGGGGGAAGTTGACTTTGGCTGGAGCACTGTGTGTTCTGGCTACCCCAACTGGCAGACAAATTCCCAGGGACTCCTGGCAGGGTGAACCAGAGCAGCCTGAGGCTGCACTCCGATATTCAGGAAAGCCGGGGGCAGAGACGCTGAGTCCAGCACAGAACCCAGCCTTCAGTGCCCCCATAAAAGCCTGAGCCAGCTTACAGAGAGGTTGGTGCCAAGGCTCCTGTACGAAAGGGAATCCAGCTTGTTCAGAACAGTGTCTTCTGTGTCACTGCCAAGCCCCACAGGATCCCGGGTCCAGTGTTAGTCATGCTGCTGGTGGTAGTACACATTTACGGGGTCTGTTGTCGAGGCTCTGCCATTTAGCGCTTTGTTCAGTCAAGAAATTCAAGTTGGCTTAATCCTATCGTGTTAATAGATCTAAATATGGACATAAAGACCTTGAGCATACATAAGCACAATGAATATGAGTCTCTCATTCATTCCTGCATAGTACACGGTAAATTGCCAGTGCAGCCCTTTGAGCTTACTAACATCTTTAGACTTGGCCTCACAAAGATTACACTCCCCACTCAGCAATTCAACCTCCTTCTAATACTTTTAAAACAGAGGAAAGGCCAAGACCTCTAGAGAAGATGCCAAAGATTGAATGGTTGGCCCTGAAAGCAGACAAACTGCAACAGGCAGCAAAGCAAAGAGGCCATGCCAACAGTGGTGCTCTCAAGGAAAGGAAGCACAGTTTCTGTTCTGGCATCCACAGCACCCAAACACTTACACACACAATGCAGGTCCCTGCAAGGCAACAGCCAGTATCTGCTTGGAAAGGCTCTTTGCTACTTGGAACTTGTTCAGGCTTTCTTAATGCTGTGGCTTTTCTTAGGATTCCCTCATCCTTCTGGTCATTATGGAAGAAATAAAACGACTGGAGCCCAGGATCCCGCACTTACTGGGCCCCAGAAAGCTGAAACAGCCAAGAGATGGAATATACTGGGCAATACTTTTCTTTCTAACAAAACTTTCCTTTCCTCCAACCCACAGTAAGTGCACATCATGAAATGAGCATTTGCAAGGCTGAAATCTCAACACTGAGCATTATTTAAATTTGTAGGGCTATTTAATGTTCATCACACATTTGATCCTAACAGTGCGATTTCCTATCAGAACATTTTTTTTTTTTCCACTTCAACAAGGAAAACTGCCCCTCCAAATGTAAGCACTGCTTGTTATTTTGAGGCAGTGAGGCAAAACATACAGCACATAGACCACATTTGCCTTGCTTAGCAGATGTCTACAGATCACTTGATGTTAATTTCAACATAAAAGCTATTATATTTCTGGCCTCGCCCTATTAGTTGTTAAATAATTATTTATGCTTGGCAGATAAATTCTAGGAACCTTGAATAAAGCCCATCAACCCTACTAATCTAACCATATTTGACACAACAGTTTTCACTCACAGAAGACCCAAGATGTAATGTGTGTTGCCTGTATGATTCTGTTTCACAACCTAAAAGGTAATCCCATACTAATATTTAAATGTAGACTGTATATAGGATATGTTCCAATGCTACTTCACAGGCAAAGAATGAGCTTGTTTGCTTCACTGACATTTGCAACTATAATGTGGGCAGTTTCAGTCCATAACTCAGTTTATTTAAATCTGCACTTCACAATTCTGGCATTAGTTAATACGTTTTTCCATAGGTGTTTTGGCTTTGCCTATCTGCTTTGGCTGTTCTTATCATTGGTTAAACCCTGGTGTGCTGTGACCTTGTACAAAACAAAACAATAACTGGAAACTTAGACTTCCCTTAATTAATATTTTTAAGCAGCTAACTTAACTTACAGGAGTGCTATTTATACACATTCAAAAGTGTAGTTGCTGTGTATTCTGCATGAATGGTTTGAAAATTCCAAAAAGCCAATCTACAACAAAACTTGGAAAAGATATTAAGTGCAAGGGCCTGTATGAAAGGCTTTCAACCAAGTCTTTGGACATTCATATGCTGTTGTCTGAAGAAATTTAGTTGATGTGTTGTCCTTTGAAAGCCCATTTCAGTGTAATTATATTTTTTTATCCTTAACAGACAAGTTAGAATTTAAAGATTTGGAAAAAGTAAGGAATTTGAACATTCCACTGGGAAGAACTCACTCAATATGTCTATTTCTATTTCATCTGTCTGGTTAAAGGAGCACAACTTCTCTATTATCATGTAATGTACATTATGTCTGCGTTTAAGTTTATGTGCAGTTTACGATTTTGCGTGATAAATAAAAATTAGTGATGCAAAAAGGAGCAAAAGGAATTCACATTTCTTCCAGCATACTGCACTTCCTGCCCTAAAAGCTGCGTGGCTTTGCTTTGCATCGTCGACAAAATGAAGCTGCTAAGAGGCTTTCAGCGGATTTTGGTGGACATTGAACCTTTTGCCCTATGAAAGAGCCAGGAAAGAAAGCCAAGTTCCTCCATTCCCATGGATCTCTCCATTCCAGGCTGTTCTGCAGCTACTTATGCATCTCTCAGCCCTGTGATGAGTCCTTCCTACAGCAGACCTTTGCATATGGAGATTTTAACCCTGGGTTAAAAACATTCAGTGAGAGGCTGTGTTTCACTGCTGCTCCCAGGAGGCACAGGTCGTGGCCAAAAGCAGGGTTTATTGTAGGGTTGGTTTTACAATTTTCATTAATGACAAACTGATTTCTCTCCACGGATGTCTGTGATATTGTGATGTATCCTTGAACTTCATGTCATAAAGTAGCAAAGGTGAGCAACTGCTGAGGCAGAAAAAGTGAGGAGAAAAGACTGTAAATAAAATCATGTACATCAAATAATACTTGTCAAACGCTTGCCTTTTTGACATATGAATTTGATGTTACTATTTCCTTTGCCTGCTGATAACACATACCCACTTGTTAAATACAAACTGCCCAGCTAGCTAATGCAGCAGGGCTTCACATGCTGGCAGCTTCCCTTAGTGGGAAGTTTTGGTTAGCTAGAAGCAAACCAAAAAATGTGGTGGAGAAAAGCAGCACCCTCACTAGAGCAGGGAACCAGAGTCACTAATCCAGCACTAGCCCTACATGTGGCATTAACCTAGACAGGTCTTTTCACATGCACACTTTTGACCTCTGTGTTGGAATGGTATTGCAGCTCTGAGGGATGCTTTGCAACATCAGCAGATTCTGAGATGAACTTTTAAGATCTTCAATTGCTCCGAGTTTCATTAACAGCTGACACCATTGCTCAGATATTCCTAGGTTTTGCTTTTAAACATTGTTAACCGTACCTCACTCTGTGAATAACAGCAATAAATCAAAACCATAGGGAGATGCTTTCACAACAAAGCCACCAGGAAACAAAAATGATGCTGGTGTTGATACCCACTATCCCCTAGACTTGGGAGGAAGTCAGTTCAGTCCTGAAGAAGACATCCCAGCTATGGGAAGCAGGGGACTGGATAACTGCAGTCAACTGTTTTCTCTGACTCTGGCACTGGTCAGAAACTGGCCTATGAACAGGGTTTCAGTAGGTCTAGCAGTGCAGTTATTATAAATTTTATTTTGAAGAAGTGTGTGTTTAACTTGCCAGGGCCTCAGTTAGGCTATCCCTGCACCTATTGTTTTCTTTAATGTGATCTGGATTTTAAGGAGAGGCCATTCTCAGACAATCACATGCCAAAAATAGAACTGATAAAGAAATATCCTTTAAATGCAAAGTAGGCAAACAGGCAAGATCTCCTGCAGGTAATTAGATTCAATAGTTTCTGACAGATGATTAAAAATCCTGACCGTACATATTTCTTTCTGGTGCAGTTTGTTTTTCTTAGGTAGGCATCCTAACAGGTGGTTTTCTCTCAAAGAAATAATCCAGTGTAAATCAGGGGTGTCCATAACTTCAGGTCCTGTGGCACACAGGTTTGACCACAGCTGGATTACCTGAACATGGGCACCTTTCAAACTGGACTGCTTGGGAGGCTGGCACAGCTGAACAGTGCTCTCAGTGCTACCATCAGGCACAGTACTGAATTGTTAAATCACAGAGAAATTGGAGTAATTAATACTCTCTCTGTCTACTACATCTTGCACAAATAAAACTTCTCAGTGACTTCAATAATTTTGTTTGCACTCTCCCCTATGGTTCTGCTTGAACCAGACCATGTTTTTGTGATGAAGACTATTCAGGGCTGGTCCACTGGACAGCACAGCTGCTTTGGGATTGTGTCCCTCACAAACTGTGATCTAGCTGTGCCTGTGGTTGCCTGCACCAGTCTTTCTGTCACTCTCCACAAATCTCCACTCTCTTTCACTGGGGTATTTCCTCATTTAAAGGCTGGGGCAGAGCAGCTTTCAGGAATCAGCAGCTTCAGCATGGATTGCAGCACTAACACCACGTTCTCACTATTTAACTCCAAAGAAAAACAAATTCAGAAACAACTTCATTTTTCACCAAAAAAACTTCCAAAATCTTTACTTGACCAATTTCCTTGTCTGCTTTTTCTATATCTTTAACAAAAGACTCTAGTTCCAGGTTACAGGTGTACCTTACTTTCATACATCCAGGGTTCTAAGGTTACACAAGGACTAGTGTATATGCAGATCAGCTCTCCTACAGGTTTTTTTTGTTGCCCTTGCTTATCTCAAACAAGGGATAACAGTCACCAGCTCCTCCTCTGCTATTTCCTCATTTCAGTACCAATGCACGGGTCCTGATAAGTATTCAGCTACAGCAGTGTCTGCTTTGAGCAAGAAAGCTGCTCTCCCATATCTTCTGTAACTGATTTGAGGACATTTACACCTCAGTCCAAACATCTGTGGCTGCAATTCCACCCCCACGTGCCCACACCCGGCATCTGCAAATGCAGGACCTCGGTTTAAGCACAACACCGCCCAGCAGTGTATCCAAGTCTCTAGACTTTTATGCCCTAAATACACTGTGGAATTTCCACCGTGCATACAAAATTACTCATGACAGAAACATTGAAGGACCATCCTCCCCCCTCCCTCTGTGAATACCAATGAGAAACATAGCGAGAGGTTTTCTTTTGCTTCCCGATCGTAGTGAGGAAGGGGAATTTTAAAACAACATGTTTTGTGGGAGGGAAAGGGAAAGTCACTGCAAAATGTTGAAGACCAGGGGTGCAAGTACATACTTGTATTAACATTTCCCATCCCTGGAGCTGCAGTAATTTGCATGACATTATCTACCTGGGATGTTGCTATGGTTATCACCATACATAAGTAATTACCAGGGCAAATTGCACATACAGCACACGGATTCACACTGTCAGAAGCAAAGGATCTTTTTATGCACTTGAAAATGTACATGTTCGAAAAAACACTGATCACAAAGATTCCTGATACGAGAAAAACTTCAGGAGTGCTCCAAAATTCTTGTTAACTATGCTTATTGACACCTAAAGTCAGACCATGTCCAGGTGAAGAGAGACACTGCACAGGCTCAGTAGAAAATCAGCAGAAACAACACCAGTAGTAGTAAGCAGAAAGCAATCAGCAGGAACAGTAGAAATCCCTGCCAAAAAGCTTACAGGAGAACCAGATGAGAAAGGCAAAGAGAAGAAGTACTGTATCAGAGCAAATAGATTGTCAGCTCCATTGATAGCACAGGCCATGATTATTTTGGGTAGATTATGTCATGAAATTTTCTTCTGGCAACTAGGCACAAAAAGATGAATAGAAGAAGGAGAGGGTGATGTAGGCTTACACCCATGCTGAGGAAAAGACAAGAGATACGATGTTGTGATGAAGTCAGGACAAGACAAAACTAAGTCTAATCAAAGTGGTTCTCTGAAAGTTCCCCTATTTCCCCTCCTGCAAAGTTTCTGCTGCTGTTTGCAGGCTGGGATCTGACTGTGCTCTGAGTGGTTTCCAACGGGAGCTGAGGCAAAAGTTACAGTCCATCTACACTTGTACACCCAAGCTGGAGAGAGCAATTAACACCCAGCAGAATCTGGATTAAAGTACAAACACAGAGTATTCAATGCTAGGTGATACAAAGTAAATTAGACGTTAAAAGCTCATTCTGAAATAGTGATACTGTTCCATTTCCAATAAAATAAAACTGCACTGTAAACAAACAGTTTGAGCTGCAGTCTATTGGTGTCAGTGAAAACTTTCCTAAAGTTTGAAGAAGGTGTTCTTTGACCTCAGGAAAAGACAAAGCTTTAAAAAATGGTGCTGATACTGTGACCTGAGTAAAACACATTAGGCTAACTAGAACATAAAATATAATTATGGAATATAAAACAATTCTGAAAAGCACAAAATATGTTTCTATCATTTAATTTGAGGTGGCATTCACAAGTCTTATATCCATTCAAACCAACCACATTTTCTGTGTACAGAGAAATATTGCAATTATTCCGGATTTACAAACTATAGTAAAATCGAGGAGAAAAAAAAAGTTGTATTTTCCATTTGTAGCTTCTCTTAAAAAGAAGTTATTTTGTTTACTTAGAAATCATCTGCTTCTCTCAAACGTATCTTTTTAGCTCCTAGTAGTACCAGAATACTATAATGCCATCAAGTATTTTGACTATTTTAGCAGCTAGAACTAGAAAAACATGCTGATAGAGGTATGCTCTGAGAGGAGCTTTGCTTTGGAAGCGTGACAAGGGCAGGTATGAGCCAACAGGCAGTCAGCACAGCAGCCCTCAGGGATCACTTGCATGGCCTCAGGGAATTATTAATTACATTAATCACAATTAATGATGTCCAGAAACACTGGCTAAAGATGCAAGATATATGTAACCTCACTAGGAAAAAGGCATCCTGAAGACAAAGATGTGAAATAAGCCATCTCAGGCTTTATCCCGGTGACTGGACGCCCACGGTGACAGGAGTATTGTAACTCTAAATATATTTCATACAAAACAGTTTGTTGGCTTTAAATATATCAGTGAAAGGGAAAGTAAATATGTGAAGAGCAAAATGCAAGATGGAAAAAGTGAGATAAATATTGTTAGATTCAGAGGAAAAATGCTATAAACAGTAAGCAAAGCTCTTTGATTTGCACTGTTTTCCAGCCCATAAAACCCTAATATCTGCCAGCGTTTCATTAAAAGCTTATGAACTACCCAGCATGCCTGCTCCTGCAGAAATGTATTGCTAAAAAACACTGTAGATGTTGCAGATCTGGTATTTTGCAATGTTTCAAAGAAACCTTATGTGTATAGAACTGAGATGGATTATTGAAAGAAGTGTGGATGGTGAAAATAGCCCCACAAACTCTAAAACAAATTAATCATTCAAGAGCAGTAAGTTTCTCTGAGAGATGTTCAAAGTAGTATCTCTAAACCAGAAAATACAAATATTTTAAGAAACAGGCATTGTGGATAAAGGACTTAAGAGAAAACTACCATTTTGTGAGTTGAGTAAAAGGAGTCAAAGGCATGTCTTCACAAAGGATTGAGAATTCAAGGTCACGACAGCCCAACAGCAAAATCTGTAAATGTTAATCTGAGTGATACAAAGATCTGGCAATGCTAAGACTGACCAGATCAACAACTGTTCTGACTGAATGTGCAGCCTATTCTCAGCATTACAATCTCAGACTTCAGCCCTCTAAGGACAAGTAATGGCAATATCATTCCTTTTCCACAAAAAGTCATATTGGATCAATCAAATCTTTATTGTTATTACTAATGGTCCCGAACCGAGTCTGGAGGGATCAGAACACTCATGATTTCCCATCTTTCATAAGACCACTGCATTTCAGGGCTCGTTCTCACTGGCACCCAAACACAGGGCAAAATTAAAATGTTCCGACGGGCAGAACCCATATCCCTGAGGCAAAGCCTCCCAGTGTCTGGAGGCTTTCCAGTGAACGACCATGTATGCACTTAGCCCGTTCTGCACAGCTCTCACTGCAGTCTCCTCACAGAAGTGCCTCCAAATTGTTCTGACAACAAAACATAGAAATTCATTTCCCACATCCCTCAAATAACTTCATATCTCTCTGCTGCTAAGATCAAGCATCAAGCTGATGTTTGATTACAACACTGACGGGGTGAATGGACAGTGAAGCCTACCTGTTACTCATGCAAATGACTCGTCTCTTAACTAGCAGCACACTCCAGCACTTGTGGATATGCAAGCTAAAAATTCAGCACCTCAGCACAAACCCACCTCTAGAATAACATAATAGATGTAGGAAGCAGAGACAGAAATATCAGTAGACTGAGGCACAGAAAAGAGCCATTATTATTGCACAAATATGAGATTCCTGAATATGTTAATGAACACTTGGTTTTGAAGGTATATGCTTAGTAACAAACAAATAAACAAACCCAAACACAGTAGGATTACATCTCACTAGCTTTGAAAGCTCAAACACAGCTGGTCTGATCATTTTCAAGCTGCCACACGCACATCACAGCTCTCACCAAAGCAGTTGCTCAGCTGTGGATGCACAAACACCCCCAGAGGACAGACTGTCCAGGCCTATGGGGCAGCTCGCGTGACTGAGATCCAGGGGGTGCATTACTGCTCCTCTCTGTCCAATTAAGTCACAAACCAACATATTTGACTGTTTAAATGGTTGAAATCTGCTGTTGTTGCCAATGGTTCTGAGGCAAACCAGCACTAGCCCTGCACGGCCTCTCATTTACTCTTTGCATGAGTCACAAAAGGCAGAAGACAGCACACGTGGAAATCTCTAACACCACATTTCTGTGGTCATTACAATCAAATCCTCTACCAGGCGCAGCTCAGCTAGGCATGAGGTTTAGGTCAAAAGGAGTTCTAGCAGTGTTAACAACAGCACAAGGGGAAGCTGTGGTCTGGTGCAGCATCTTGCACATCCATGTTAGTGGTACACCCAAAGGCCACATCAGACGTGGTTTATACAGCCTGTGGGCTGGGGTGACACACCAGATGTTGTAATTTGAATAGTAACACCCTCAGTGTCCAAAATAACAATGGACAGCCCGGCCTTGGTGGTGGAGCACAGTTCACCACAGGACCCCTCAGCAACAGGGTCATTACCCTGCAATGTACTGCACAAAATGACAACCTGTATTTTTTGAGTTGTGAATGATGTGTATAACATAGGAAAAAAGAGTCACACTGGGAAAAGGAATCAATTGCCTCTGCCTGGAGACTTTCACAACTATGAACAAAATAGATTTCACTTTAGGCAAAACAAACTAAAACCTTTTTCTTTGCCATATGATTTGGGCTTCCCCTCTCCTACATTTTCAGGATCCCGAGTTCCCTTACAGTGATGGTGACAGTAACCCCTTCATGGTAAATATCCTTTGTGAGAGTGCTGGCAACCTTTTCCCCCCCGCACTTTTGGGGCACTGACACTCAAGACAGCATGGAGGGGTTTGTTTGTGTTAAAATCACACTTTTGCCCCAACCGATTTAGGATGACAGCACAAGCCATCATCAGTCTGGTACTCTGGATGAACGAGCAGCAGCGCCGGGACAGCCACAGCCGCACCCGCTGTTTCAGCTGTGTTTATCAGGCTGAACTGGGGGACTCCGGCGATGGCCGAGAGGATCGGCCCCTCCGCTGCCCGCGGCCCCTCCGCTGCCCGCGGCTGCCCGTGAGGGCTCTGCCCGCGGCCCCGGCCCCGCTGCTCGGGCCCCTGTGCGGACGTGGCGCAGCCGGGCCGGGCGCGCTGCCAATGGCCGGGCCGGGGGAGGAGCGGGCCCGGGGCGGGGCGGTGCCGGGCCGGGCGGGCAGCAGAGCGGAGCGGGGCTGTGAGAGCCGGGCCGGCGGGGCATGGCGGGCGGCGGGGCGCTGAAGGCGCTGCTGCTGCTGCTGTTGGCGGCCAGCGCGCTGGGCAAGCCCACGGTGCGGCAGGAGCGGGCCCGGCCCGGAGCCGCGCAGCACGAGGACCTGCCCGGCTTCCAGTACGACCACGAGGCCTTCCTGGGCAAGGAGGAGGCGCGGAGCTTCGACCAGCTCAGCCCGGAGGAGAGCCGTGAGCGCCTGGGGTGAGCGCCCGGCCCGGGCGGGAGACGTGGCAGGGGGAGGGCCCGAGGTGGGCCCGGGACGGAGGAGGAGGCCTGGGGCTGTCTGAGTGTCCGAGGGGGCAGCGGGACCCTTCCCACCCTGAGGGGCTTGTGCAGCGGGACCCTGTACCCCAGAGCGGTGCCCTGAGCCCCAGTGTGGGACCCTGTACCCCAGAGCGGTGCCCTGAGCCCCAGTGTGGGACCCGGTACCCCAGAGCGGTGCCCTGAGCCCCAGTGTGGGACCCTGTACCCCAGAGCGGTGCCCTGAACCCCAGTGTGGGACCCTGTACCCCAGAGCGGTGCCCTGAGCCCCAGTGTGGGACCCTGTACCCCAGAGCGGTGCCCTGAACCCCAGTGTGGGACCCTGTACCCCAGAGCGGTGCCCTGAGCCCCAGTGTGGGACCCTGTACCCCAGAGCGGTGCCCTGAGCCCCAGTGTGGGACCCGGTACCCCAGAGCGGTGCCCTGAACCGCAGCGTGGCCTATGGGTCGAACTTCTGGGTTTCGACTTCTCTCACACCCCGCTGGTTTTGCAAAGGAGCAGCCAACAATTCATGGCTTTGGTTTTTTTTCTCTCCTGCCTTTTCTTACTGCTCCACAGCAATAAGCCTCGCAGAGGGAGATGCTGTACCGGGTGTTGGACCTGCTGCCGGAGGGCTTTGCTGCTGCAGCCTCTGGGACACCTGCCCACACCATATCAGTGCTAATCGAGTTTAAACCATTCCTTCTGCGTTTACAGGTCCACTTCAAGCATCCTCCTGCAGCTTTCCCACTTGTGACTTCTTTGCTTACAGTCTTTGACTTGCTCTTTCTGCAAAGAACAGGGATCGTGCCTTTTCCCTGCTTTACATGTACAGGAAGCCAGATCACTAAGCAGAACCAAATTTTATAGGAGTTAAAGAAAGATCCTTTAATGTAGTTACTGCAAAGATGATTGTTTAAAATACCTGCCTGTTTTCACTAAGATTTCCCCTGCCTTCGCTTCCACAGGGAGTGGCACTTGATAATTTTCTGTCTGGTCCTACCATAAGCAGTAGCACTGTAATCTCACTGAGTAACCTCTTGATCCTACTGAAAGCTGTCACTACTATTTATGTGTTTTAGTGAGTAAACAGATAAAGTGATCACCAGAAATTATCAACTTCATCCTCGTTGTTTCAAGAAGGAGCAAGGAAACCATGTTCTCATCACATGTGATCTATGACCTAGATTCTCATGATCTTTATCACTAAAATGGACATGCCCTCCTAATATTGGTTTGCACTTACTACTACGGATAATTCAGTCAGGGATATGATTTAACAATAAAGCTGTTTTTAAATAATTTGTACAAATGTTAACTCTGCAAGGGAAGAAGTTTTAACTTCCAGTGATCTCACTGATTGCTCTTTGGAGGGGTACATTAAACAGGCACATTAAAGTACAGCCACAGTCAATAACCTTTTAAATGGAGGTGGCTGAAGTGGCCCTCTGTTGTGGGGTGAGCACAGTGCATCACAATATCAGGGATGTGGTTCCTGGGGGGCTCTGGGAAAGTGTCATGGCTTTAAGCATTTCCCAGCCTTGTAATTTTGGATAGCAGTCCACTGGGAAGTAAAGAGGGCATTTAAAAAAAACGTCTTGTGGCTTAATAGTCAGATATACTGAATCCCTTCCCCCCATTTTTGTTATGGGCAACTTCTGTAGTGGGTTACAGAGTCACTTCTCAGCAAGTGATTGGCATTTAGGAAGAAGGCAGATTTAATTAAAAGCTATTTTAAAATGATTTCTGGGAGAAAACAGAAACACACAGTCTGCTGCTCTAACCAGAGTGCATGCTGCTGTATTTATAAGCATATTAGGTATTTTACCTTGCCTAGGAAATGTGGCAGCACATTGGTCATTCCAATAATAACAGTAAAATTGAGGTCCACAGTCCATACAACAGCTTTTTATCTGTTTGGGAGCCTGTAGGCAAGACTGTTTCACTGTCCCCATCCTCAGCTGAGAAGTGGGGTGGGATAGTGCACATGGATGCCATGCTCCTATAAAAACAGATGAAAAGGAGGAGGCATGAAACATTTTCTGGCACACAGTCCCAACTTCTTTCATGTTCTACATTGCCAAGAGCTACTATCATGATCATTTAATACCTTAACAGTAGAAAGAAATACCAGTTAAATAAATGAAATGAAATTCATTGTGGGGAAAATCTGGTGACAAGTAGAGTCCATCATGCAGGGAAGGAGACCACTGGCAACAGATTGATACGAAAGAGAAAAGGTTTTCTAGTCAGTTAATTCATGCTTTACTAATTCAGAAAGGAAATTCAGCAGCACCTTTTTTGCCTCATAACTCAGAAACAGCGTGTTTATCAATTCAGTCTGATACTATCAGACTCACACAAGATTGCTGAAAGTTCTGCAGAAGCTGCTGCTGTTACTTCAGCAACCACTTTTGTAACAAAGGCTTGGGAAGAGACATTGTTTCCCTACTTGAGCAGTTCCAGTTGGCCAAGTGTGGTTTCTTCGTGGAGAACCAAGATGTGGAATTGAAAAGAATGTTTAAAAGTGCAGATCTTTTTCCCCTGTGTCCTGTGGCTGCCTGCCTGGAGGTTTAGGGAGTTCACCTGTTGAATGTCAAGTGAGGATTTAGACAAGCCAGCTCCTGCTCTTACCCCTGCATTCTGAGTTTGTTCCATAGGCAGGAGCTGGCCACTGCAGGAGGCACAGAGCACCTGCAGACAGTGCTCCCCTGCACCTCATGGGGCAGGGTGAAGGGTGCTGATGTGCCCAAAGGCAATCTGGATGTGCCAGAGAACCAAGGTGGATGTGCTCAATTCCAAGAGCAGGGACAGAAGCCAATTTTACAAGCTCAGACCCAAAATGGTGGAGTTTATCAATTGCAGAGAGATTAATTGCAGAGAGATTAGTTGCAGAGAACATAAATGGTATAGAGAGAATTGTCCTTTTTTTTTTTTTAACTGCAGCTGTGTGCAGAATGTTTCACTCCTGCTGATCAACAGTGCTTGAGGCTGGCAGCTTTACAGTGGACAGAGGTTTATAACCCAGCTGCCAGCAGTGGCTGCTGCAGACTTGATATTGCTTTAGTGAGAAACAGGCATTCCTGGCAGCACCAACACTGGTTTCCCTTGGGAATGAAAGAAAAGAAACAACTGGAGGGATGAGCTTAGAAGGGGAGACTACCTGGTGTACATCCCCAGCGTTAGACAGTCATATAACTCACTTCACCCTGGTGTCAAATCTGCTGGAAACCCAAAGGAGAAACTGCAGGTGTCCACCAAGTCCTGGATGTTTGCCCTGGTTGCCTCCAGCAAGTTTGAGTACAGGCTTTGTCCTGAAGTGAAATTGGTGTTTCCTGCTCTGAGCCAGCACTGTAGGCAGTGAAGAGCAGGTCCCCCTAAGATAGGAGGCACAGCCTAAGAAAGCCAGGTGATCTCTGCTCACTAATTGTGGTTGTGCAAGTTCCCTTTGAATTATTCATAGCAATGCTGAATAATGAACAGAGACATATTCCTTAAGATGATGTGTGAAATACAGGAAAGCCTTAACCAGTAGGACAGCTTTAGGAGTTTGGGGCACTCCGTTTTTGTGGAAAATCAGGGCCAGATAAAGATTACTAAAATTGGCCTGATATGCAGTTTGGTTTTCTGCCAGCTTAAAGATGCTGATCTCTTTTCACAGGAAGATTGTGGATAGAATAGATGACAACAAAGATGGCTACATCACAACAGAGGAATTAAAAAACTGGATTAAACGGGTACAGAAACGCTACATCTATGAGAATGTGGCTAAAGTCTGGAAAGACTATGATCTAAACAAGGATGATAAAATTGCCTGGGAAGAATACAAACAAGCCACATATGGTTATTATCTAGGTAAGAGAAATCTTCCAATTGTATGATCAAGGATTTTTCAGATTATAAAATATGATTTCTTGCCTTGCAGTCAACAGGAGTTTGATGTCACATTTAGGACTCTTGAAGCTCACATTAAATTTTATAGATGCTCAGAGGTCAAAAGCACTTTTTAGTTATTTATTGCAGCCCTTTGCACATGGGTCACCAGCACACAGAAGGTTTTGTAGAGGTATCATTAAATATACTGACACAGCTGAATTATTAAAGTCTCCTCCAGTTAGAAATATATTATTTTTTAACATAAAAAAGGGTACTTTAATTAAAAATAATATATTGTCTAATTAACTCTATTTGTGAATTTAGTCTCTAAAATCTTAAGTCTAGATGTTAAAAATTTAGTCTGTCTAAGCTATAGCAAAGTTATTGATTAAAATCATTCTTGCAGAATAACATGCTTCAGACTGTGATCAACTGCAAATGAAAATCCTTAACAAATCAGGCAAAAGAAACATTTATTAAAAAATATACCTGAATTCCCCTGCCCCCCTCCACGTTCCCTTTGCTTTTATAAGTTAATGAAGGAAGAGATCACTTAAGCTAAAGGGCAGTACTGACAGAGCAACAAATCAGTATTAATTGACCATTTATACTTACTGGAAATGAGAAGACAATATTTACCTACCACAGAGGCAGTTTCTAGAGCAAGCTTCCTGTAGCAGTAATAATTCTAAAGTCTACCTTAGATTAAAATGGAGTTTGTTGCATTTGTGAAAGGCAATATTTGGCACACAGTCCCTGCAAGAATTATCCCTGGAACCCTTCTCAGCCCTTTGTCTTTGCTCCCTCTTAATCCCAAGATTTGGAGAGCAGCATCGTGGGCTTGCATTAATGAATCCTTAAAATTTTCATCTGTAATTCCTGGTCTAGTCTTTTTCACCTGTGTTTGTCTCCCAGCATACAAATTGTGAAATTGTTATGAGTATTTTTCTTTTTTAAAGTCAGTTTAATGATCCTATTAAAAAAATTGTATCAAATACCATTCCTGTTATGCCACTGAACGCCCTGAAAAAATGTCATTGTTTTAAACTGAAAATAATTGTTAGGTTTCCTGTAGCAGAGGCGTAGCACTGAGATAATTTCAGTCAGTCTGCCCCCTTCTGAAACCACGTTTCCTTGATTTGCTCTTCTTGAAACTTAAAAGTTGTGTTCATATTAATTCCTAAAGAAGAAGGAAACTTCTGTGAATGAAGTCTACCCCAAATACTGCCTAAGTGATGCTTGTAAAGGCAGATAAAAAAAAAAATCTGTGAGGGATAATATAAAATTCTGCAAAATCCATTGCTCTGGATTGCAACAGAAGGCTTGCTCAGAAATCTATCTCTACTACTGTCACCTTTAAAAATCAAACCGAGTACTTGAGCCCTGAATTTAGAACTTCCTGGGGAAGAGAAATTCCATTTAGAACAACAGGTATTCTGGCAATAAACCTTTTTAGCTTTGTTTTGCTGGTGTGTTTTTAAGGAAAACACTTCTGAAATCATCTTGATTCATTTGCAGAAAATCCAGAAGAATTCCAAGATGCAACTGATCAGCACAGTTTTAAGAAAATGCTGCCCAGAGATGAAAGACGATTCAAAACTGCAGATCTGGATGGAGACTTGGCTGCCACTCGTGAAGAATTCACTGCTTTCCTTCACCCAGAGGAGTTTGAGCACATGAAAAACATTGTTGTCTTAGTAAGCAAAGCAAAATCAATGCCAGTGTTCCTACTTTTATGGATGAACTTTGAAGGCTTCTCTAACCTTTCCAGGCAGGGTTTAGAAAGAGGCACACACATAATAGCTAAATGGGGAACAGAAAGGGGTGCCTTTTGTGATATTCACTTGATTTAGAAGTCTCAATATAAGAAAGACTTTTTAAGTGCACTTAGACAGCTCCTAAATGGAATCAAGAAACAATCTTGGGGCACAGACTTAAACTAAAATAAAAGGAGAGTGTGTTTACATGCACACACACATGCAGCTGAGTGTTTCATGCAAGCTGGTGTCTGCCCCTAGCATAAGCAGTTCATTCATACAGGGAATTTTTCCAACATGAAAGGATATTTTGTATATTCATTGTGTAAACAACAGTCACACTGGGTTTAGTGAGACTACATTCACTTGTGTATAGGGGCAGGTCAAGGCCTCAGAACATCAAAGGATTAAAGGCAGGTAGTCAGAGCTCTCAGTTTTTTCTAGATTACTTTCATGCAAAATTGTTTTCCAGGAAACCTTAGAAGACATAGACAAAAATGAGGATGGTTTTGTGGATCAAGATGAGTACATTGGTAAGTGTTGTTACTTGTTTCTGATATAATCTCCAGTCCATTTTCCCATCTTCTCTCAAATTTGCAGCAGCATTAACAGCCCAGAGTGAACAGTTCTGTGTTCCAGTTCAGCTATTTCACACCAACCATCCCACCCAGAAAATTTAATTTCATTTTAGGTAGATACCAACATGACCAGGGAAAGTTCCTCATGCTTCACAGCACAAAATTCTCCTTTTATTGTCATTTAACTCAGCAAAGAGTTACATCGGAACAAAAGAAGAGAATCTGGTTTAATATTTTTCATTTCAGGGATAGTCTTTGTATATTACAACATGTTAATTGCTGCTTGAAGGCATTGTTTAGGAATGAAGGAGGATCAGAAAATGAATTAGTCTTTTCTCAAGTTTGGATGGTTCTTAAATATCCAAAACACCTGGGAAGCAACCACTGCAAAAAGAGAAAATTCACCTTGTTCCTACTAGTTTTTTCCCTAGTTTAATTAGTAAGTAAAGCTCATACTTCTGTAATGATGATACTATTGCATTTTGATGAGTTTTAAATCCAGAAAGTAGGACTAAGAAGGCATTAGTGCAAAGTTGGATGAACCTTTCTGTTTCCAGTGGTGCTATAAAGATCACTTCACATAGAATCAGGAACAATATACACACGCTAATTAATGGCAGGGGGTTCTGTTCCTTGTAAATTATATTTAGCCCAGAAAGTGAATGCTATTCATCTATGACTGAAATAACAGAGCAGCATAATTTCCACAGTAATTTCAGTTCATTCAGTGACATTACCTACATATAATTATAAGGTAATTGTCAACATTTGTTACCATGTGAATGCTGGTTTTTCTTGTCTTCTATAGATAGGAACATAGAATGTTCTAGTCACGATCACCCCACATTGGCAAGGATGATAAAAATCAAATTGACAGAACATGTCAGTTGCTTCAAATAAACAATATAATTTGCACTTTAAAAAATGAAAAAAGAAAGTGAATGTGTTGTCTGAAGTTTTCTTCATGAGTTGAGAAAACTATGCTTAAAATACTCCTACTTTCCTTCTTCAGACTTTTTTTTTTTTTTTTAATTTTGATGAAGTTGGGATTAAGAAACCAACAGAAAACAAAATCTCTTCTTTGCTACTTTATAAGGAACAACAAAAAGATGTCCAAAAATTTCAGTCTCTAGATATGGAGTACTGGGGAGATTTGCTGAAGCTTAGAGAATGATCCCACCCTCCTTTTCCTTCTTTCTTCCCATTTTGTCTTTCAAAAAATTTGGTTTAGATTTACACAAGCAAAATACCTATAAAACTGTTGAGCAGAGGGAACTAAATTCTCACTGTGCATGGGCAGGTAACAGAGTATTTCAGGGCACAGTGACAATGGAGAACCTCAGCCTAGTGTGTACACTCACACTGCAGGGTCAGGAGGGTTATTCCTGCCTTTGAATTCAGCATTTCTGTTTCCCACAGATACCAGCCTGCCTCTGACCCTCACACCATCCATGTGGGTACACTTTTCCTTAGCACATCCTTGAAAACCAAATACAAAAGACACTGGAGAGGAGAGAAATGGTATCACAAAGCGGGCTTTAATTCTAAATAGAATAGTGGAAGGCTTGAGGAATAAGCAGTCCTGATGAGCAGGAGAGGATTTGCCACAGTGACCAGAAGAATGTTATGGACACACCACTCCTGATTTGGAAAGCCCTGTGATGTAAAGAACATTTAGAAGTCAGTTGGTTTTAATAATCACTGCTACTCTCCCGTGTTTATGCAGAAAGCAGCTGCCACTGTGGCGTGGTCCTACCAAAGCCTGCAAAAATGTAGCACAGGAGTGATGTGCAGAGCAGCTCGTGTGTGATCTCTGCATCCTGTGTCACAAACAGTGCTCCCTGCCCAGGTACCAATCTGTGACAAGTGCACTGTGCCTGTGCTTCCTCACAGAATGCACCATGATTCATGACTTCTCCAGCTTTCTGGAAGAATGTCTTCTCCTGGAATGTGCTGTAGCACTGCATGGTTAAAAGAGAACTGATCTAATAAGCTGAATGTCTCTTACACAGACTTCTCTAAAAACACTACAAATGCATGCAAGTTCCATTTAGCAATTTTTATTTGCCTAAATTCCCCCTGTGCCTTTTTTCCTGTAATCACTCTGCTGGCTGGAGTCTGATCTTATCCACAAAGACATTTGCTGGCAGGGACAAGATAAAATGGCTGAGTTCTTTTCTCCCCATGTGACCGAGCCTAGCACTAAAGCTTGTGCCTGCTATTCAACCAGAGATCCTTAGAGGATTTTGTTCATTCTGAAATTCAGATGATGGTATTTGAGCACGTTCACCTCCCCTGTTAGCCCCACCAGCAGTGCACAGGTATGATACAGGGTAGTGTGAGAATGGGCAGAATCACCAGCAGTGAAGAAATAAGGCCTGAGAGAAGATACAGCTACTCTGTTTACATCCCACATTCTTTTTCTGTACAGAGACACTGTGCAAAGAGTGAAAAGTTCAGTCTTCGTGAAACACTGTGAAAATATCTTTAGTTTTAAAACATCTTTTCATTTGCAAAGTAAACAGGGCTCAAGTAAGACTTTTATTTCCTCTCCAGCTGATATGTTTGCAAATGAAGAGGGCGGACCAGAGCCTGACTGGGTGATTACAGAGCGTGAGCAGTTTTCAGATTTTCGTGATCTCAACAAGGATGGAAAGATGGACAAAGATGAGATCCAGCACTGGATCCTCCCCCAGGACTATGATCATGCACTAGCTGAAGCCAGGCACTTAGTCTATGAATCTGATGTAGACAAGGTATGTAGTGTTCCAGTATTGTTTTTAAAGAAGTTATATAAGGTGGTGTGGGTCTTTTAAAATACCAGCTTGCAAGAATTTATTCCTAATAACTTTAGGGGCTAAAATTGGTATTGGATTAATGTTTCCATGCCAGTTTCAGTTGGTAGTGTTAGAATTACAAAGTAGTTAAATACAGTTTATCAGCTCTTGAAGCTTCCCTGGCTTTCATTAGGTGAGAAACTAGCATCATAAGCCTGAACATTTTAACACAGCAAAAATACTATTTTTCCTTTAACAGTGGTCATGATTTTTGTATGTTAATATAGACTAAAAGTGGAAAATAAAGGTACATTTAGATACCCCTTCTACTCAAGTGTAGAGGTAGCAAAACCACTCTCAGTGGTTTCAAGCACTGAAACTTTTGACTTAAACACTGGCTCTGATGAGGGACAGTATATTCCTGATGATGTGTTTCAGAAGTATAATGCAAGCAAAGTGGGAACCTGAAAGCCAAAATACTCTGAACATAGAAAGTGTAAATCGCTAACATAAGCAACCATCTTCCATAAAATACACCAGAGGATTTTTATTTTTACTGTCAGGGAGGTGAACCAAACCACAGGGCAAAACAGTGTACCAGGTCATCCACTGTTACCCTGCTGTTCCTACTGCTTGGCAGTGAGTTCATTACAAAGAACTTTCAATTAGCAGTTTGACCCAGCGGAAGGCTGTGGGACTTCTGTCTTCCATTGAGGTCCAAATTTCACTCACTGTGACAGCTGCAAACGATTGCTGAACCTGGAGTCTGCTGCTGTGAAGAACTGTCTGTTTCCCAGGGCTCTTGCAAGTCTGTGCTGGTGTGTTTTGACTCCATTTTGAAAATATTCTTATAGAGGTTCTGTTTTCTTTCTACCAGGATCAAAAACTAACAAAAGAGGAAATTCTGGACAACTGGAATATGTTTGTTGGAAGTCAAGCTACTAATTATGGGGAAGACCTCACGAGAAACCATGATGAACTATGATACAATGTGCCAGCCAGTGTGCCACACATCTTCTGTCCACTTTACTGAAATCACTGTGTCCATCTCCTCTTAGAGGGAAGATGGGCAAGGGACACTCACATCTGAATGACTTGCATTAATACTATTTTTAACATGCCAGCTTATTACCTCAGAAACCACATAGAAATAGCTTTCTTACTCCTTTCACATGGTTAAATACAGTATGTAATTACTACAGGGTTTTTTTGAAAAAATAAGAAGGTAACTTTTCTGAATAGGTTAGAGCCTGACATGGAAAGGGCACTTCTAAAAATATTACAAAGAGCTTTAATAGCCAATTATTTTCTTCAAATACCCACTTTTACCATAGTGGAATGCACCTAGGATTAGAACCCTAATGTTAAACAGACTTAAGTTATTTAGTTGTCTTTTCTAATAGCATTGTAACAGTTCAGAGATAACCCTTTGAGCCTCCTACCCAGAGAAGAGTTTGATACCAGCTTTGTCTCCACACAGTTTCTGTGTCCCACTTGGGTCAGTGGTGCTGCAGGAGTGCCCAGCAGCCCCCTGGCTCCTGCTTTAATGTGCAAGATGCAGGTGGCCCTTGTCCCTGACCCCGGCATTCCCAGCCAGGGATGCAGAGTCCAGCGTGGCAGCTGCTCCTTCTGACAACAGGGAAACGTGCAACTGTTTGTGGGCCCTTGGCTTTGCTGCTTCCTGGGAGGAATTGTGCCACATGGAGCATAATTTATCTCCTGCTTTTCACACTTTACCCAAGCCCTACTCTTGTTCACGCAGTGTGAATGGCAGCAGTTCTGTGATGGAGAAAGAATGAGACATATCACCCCTCTGGGCCTTCTGTCTCCTCTGCCACATAAGAGGACAGATTTTTGTGGCTGAAGTTCTGGGTTTGTGTGTATATACATATAAGTACATGTTACTGAAGCAACTCTAAAGACAGCTCTCCTTCCAAAAAAGGGGGGAAGCTTCCACACAGGTGCTTTCTTTTTTACTGTATAATGTGAGTTGTTACATGTATATTTTTATATACACAGCTTAGATCTAAGTTTGGTTATTTTTAAATGTACTGGTTTTGAAATAAGCACAATAAAACCAATCCTTCTTTTTGATACTGTGAAGGTGCAATAACACTAACATAGAATAGCAGAGACATGATGTGAAAACACAAATCATGCCAGTAGTTCCCAAAGCACTGGGGTGGTCATTTCCAAGAGCATCTGGGCATACAGCACCAACTGTTCTTTGTTGCCTCATTAAATAAAATAAAAACCAAAAAGAAGTGCAGTATACATAGTTGCTGTAACTAGAATTTGTTCTGGATGTTAAAACTGGGAGATGAGGACTCCACAGCAGCGTTCTCTGGGAGGTTCCTGGAAGGTCTGGTGTAAACATCACACCCTGGTCCCATAACCATCCAGAGGGGAGCTTCGAGACTCCCAGGATGTGAGACACTTCAGGAGTTCAACACATTTGTGAAAATCATCAGGAGACAGTGCAGAACTGTAGCCTCTGTAAACAGTGTCATTTTTATAAGGTCATGGAACTGTGGTGGAATATTTTACATCTTAGAGTTGAAGATAATTAGATTGCTGAGTCTGACAGAGATTACATGTGCTTGCTGGCACCACTATTAAGCTTTTGGGGTGCACTTCTTATGACATTGCCAGCAATGTCTGAAAAATCCCTACTTCTCCCACTAACATGGAGTAGGGCAAATGTCATAAAAGTGAACTGGTTTTGCTTTTACAGTACCCTCAAGTTAAATAAAAGCCTAAATGCAGTGTTATCTGGGATGCAATAAAATTGTATCTTGGCACGTGTAAATGATGATATATTTTGTTTCTGGCTTGGATTTGGAAAGGTTTATTGTACTCAATAATCATGGCAATCTATATCAAACTAACATATTTTACTAGCACATTTTCAGTACTCTCTATGTACTCAGATTATCTTTGGCTGTTTCAGGAAACAATACCTTAAAAGACCTCGAAAAAAAACCCGCTTGTTTCCTGCAAGTGAAACTGCAGCTCAGACTGGATCCTAAGCCAAGGATTTTTACTGGAGCCCAGGGGAAGGTTGTTTGCTCACTCTTGTTGAAATTCAGTGGGAGTTGGGTGCTGAGACACTAAGCATTGTTGCCCTCAGCTAAACATGACACTTCCGAATGCACTGTGCACCGTCCCAACAAAAAACCACATCTGTGCTTTGACAAGCAATCACATTTTCTTCCACATTACTAAATGAATTTGGAACAGAATTAGCAGCACGCAGGAGAAAAATTGTGTTCTCGTATTTGTTCTTGATTCCTGTTACTGCTTGGAACACATTGGTGTTTTCCAGGATAAAACTATATTTCGTGAGTAAGAATGCTGAAATAAGAGAAGCTTTTCATGCAAACAGTAGCTGAAAATTTAGATCCAGTGGAAGGTTTTCTTATTTTTCCCAAAAGAATGGTACTCAGCATATATCCAGCAAGGAAAAAGGCAAAAATGCCAATTAGAATGAGGTTTAAAATAATCAAATTATTTATCAATAGTGGGTAATGGGGTCGTATTAAGATCAGGAGCTTTTTTAATAAAGCAGAATGTTGAAACAATTTTAGAAGACATAAGCTTCCCTGATGTTATTTAGTATTAAAGGCTCCCCTGTTTCTGCAGTTCTTCATGGTGTTTCTCTTACCAACATTCAGTAATGGCACAGTACATTCCATGCACTAAAATTCCCTTTCAAGCTCAATGCACTATGGAAGAGTAACTCCAAAAGAGACTAGAGCTTCTGGGTTTAAATTTAACACTATTTAAGGAAAGCAAACCTTTGCTAGGGGATATAACTGTTAACATTGTGATTTTTCAAGCCTAAGGTTTCTAATGGGGTTTGACTGTTCCAGAGATAACATTTTTTTTCCTAGGTAACATATTTCAACTCATATTATGAGCAAATGCTACAAAATTTTAGTGTAATGTGAAATACTGTAATGTCAGATAGCATTATTTATCTGCTTAATATGACTAAAACCATTAATTGCTGGGAGCCATACTTCATCCCAGCAACATGAAAATCCATTTTGTGCCTATCTTGTCAGTTATTGCCTATTTTCTTAATCAATTGTGACACAGGGAAATTCTGTTGGGAAGTGTGTTTATACATTTCCAACTGCAAGTTCTGTGTGGTAACTTATTACATAGATCCTCCATTAACTCAGTGTTTTCACTATGCCCCTGCTACAATACATCAAAGGTGCATTTTTCTTACTTAGATATCTGAAATAGCCATTATTATTGCCCATGCAGTTTTAATTATTGGAATTTATGAAATGAGCTAAGTGGCTGATGTTCATTGTCTTATAATTCCATTTAATGATTCAATCAGGTTGAATCTGTCTCCTATTCCAATAAAAGGTACTGTACATAACTCCCTGAAGGAAGGAGATCACAGCCCATCCTGCTCTCGTTACACAAGTACCTTACAGAAGTTGTATAATGTTTTGTTATTTGCTGTGCAGAAGCTGATCTTGATCCCAGTGAAGTTACCATGAACTCCTAGTTCTAAGGAGTGTAAGAACTACTCTAAGGCCTAGTCTAAGGTCTTGGCCACCCAAAGGCAAGCAGAAAAAGAGGGTGGTGGGACTGGAGGTCAGAAATAACCTTACAAGCATCAGATCCTGATCTTACTACCACTGAACATTAACATTTGGGAATTAGACTGATTCATGCTCCCATGAGATAGTTAGGGTGTTAGTCTAGTTCATGGAAGGCAGTGTGTAAAGCCTTTGTGGTCTGTTCAGGGAGCCTGAGGCATTTTATTGAGTCATGGTGGCATCACTCTTAGCAAATGCAGTGAGTTTTACAGAATGACAGAGGGATCTACAAAAAATAAACCATTTCATAGCTAAAAATTTTGTAAAACCTGACTTGGCCTATAGTCAAGCATCCACCACTTCTCTTTTAATCACTCCAATCCAGTGGGTGTTCCATCCACTATGTCCAGCAAGCAGCATATCAGCCATATTCACTGATTTCAAAGGGAGACTTGAGGATTATTTCCCACTGAAGTTTCAGGCACCAGGCTGATGTCCCTGAGACTCAAGTGCTGTATAAATTATCCCAGTCATGGTGAATTTCAAAGCAACCTCAGAAGCACAAGTTAGCAGCTTTCCCCTAGTGTGAAACAGTGAACAAGGGGCACACGTGTGCACGTGACACAACAGGAGATTTCACACCTGCATTCTGCCTCTCCACAGGAAAAAGGAAAACAGCTCCAACAGATGGGAGCATTTCCACACTATGGCAGTGATAAGAATACAATTATCCTGGGTATGAATTACTATTCCCGTTTATAAGGGATAGCCATCCTCAGCACAAGTGTTGGCTCTGAGGAAAGCAGAGGCTGTCAGGGTCATACTGCATGTTAGCTGTTTTCCCTGTGGAAGAATTTATTTCATAATCATAAAGGGTCCAAATACGGTCTGGTTGGCTAACTTTTGAAGTTTTGATCCTTTTAAGTGTCTCTTAGTTGGCCTCATTTGTAAAGTTGGCCACATTTGTGGTTTGAAACTACCACATACCTGAAATTCCAGAACAGCTGTATAGAACAAGTCATGGCATGATCCCAAATCTGAGTACTAATTAAGGGTGACATATACATTAGAAATGACAATGTTCCATCAAATCAACAAGAATTTACATGGAGAGGCATAGGAAATATTTGCTTCATGTGGGAATAGCCTGACAGCCTTTAAAAAAGGACCAATGGGGGCACCAAAGATGAAAAATTAGTATAGCTTTTGAAAATATACCTTGAAATAATTATTGTACTTACTGAACTCTCAAGAGCCTCCTGTTCTCAGGGCTTCTCAGGACATACCTTCTGTTTGGATAAAAGTCAGTGAATTCAATGTTTCAGGAAGAAATAAAAGTGGGGATGAGTTTTTATCATTAGATCAACTGTAGGATAATACAGATGTAAAGAACAGAATATTGACAAGATGGGCAGGTCAGAGAAATCCCCCCAAATTACTCCCAGTGCCCCCCTCCAGCTTTAATATGGCTTTCACTGCATCACACAGGGCCTTGGTTGCTGGGACACAAAAGGAAGGAATGCTAGCTGAGAACCCATCAAATGCCAAGTGCAACAGATTTCAGATGGTTAAAACTTGCTGAAATCTTTACATGGTAACATGTAAATGGTGAGACATTAAGGGAACATCTTTTTTTAAAGGATGAATTCACAAGGAAATTCCACAGGCAGCAGGAATGAAGCAAAAGGAGTCCTGGAGAGATATCCTAGGTTACAACAAACCCAAAAACTCTTCAGTTCTGCTTTTAGCTTAGCAGATTTTGCATCAATTCCTTTGCCTTTTTAATTTATCCTTAAGTTTTAAACTCAGTTAATAGTACAGATGTAACTAGGAACAGTTTCATCAATTTCTGGGAACCCCCAAATCTCCCCAAATTGCTGATAACTTTTAATTGTTTTCTGCCAAAGAAATGAAGTTTTCACAGCTATTACATCTGCTCCAAACTGGATACAGCACAGTATAGTTAAACAAACATTAAAAAAAACTCTACAAATGTAAGTGACTAAAAAGTATTATTCCATTATTCTCATATATACTTATAAATATATCTAACCTGAAACAGACTTATTTAGAGTTATACTGAGTTGGAATATTTAGTTTACTACAAAATAATTTAAAAGTTAGCTTTATACCAGAAAAAATATTTGTATACTGTAGGCTAGAGAGTACTGTTTTCATGGAGACAAAAAATGCAGTAATTTACACTTGAGTTTAGTCAAACTGGAAAATGTTTCCTGCATGCATCTTTCTCTAGGGTAGCATCATGACCCATTCTTGAGCTAACAGTCAAACCCCATGGCTCTGTGCCAAGGCTGCCTACTCAGCTTCTTAATAAAAATGTTTATGTTAGATCAGCTCCATATGTGATGTGTGTTCTGGCTGTGGACTCTGGGAACTTTAAATCATCACAAAACCATTATGAAATTATTTCAGTATAAAAAGGACCTTTCTAAAGTTTTGTTATCCACTTGCAGGAAGTTTACAGGACAATTCTGTAGACATCTGAATGGATGTGATCATTTATTTGTCCTCTTTTTTGCAAGGAAATCCATTTTCTGCACTTGTTACTCCAAAGATAAAAATGTAAACTTGCATACAAGATGTTAAAATAGGTCCTGTAGGATAAGAACTTGGGGATAAAGTAGGTTTTCTCCTGAATCAGACTGATTTGTGGTCCAGCTTTGCAGTGTTTGCAGAGAATTTTCTAGGCATGTAACTGTGATGTAAATAAATATTAGTTTAATAGTGGAAACCTGTGTCCAAAATGCAGGGACAAGTAGGGCCCTTCAGCTGTGGCTTCAGAAGGTCTAATATGGGTGCATAAAGCAGACAGTGATGCAAACATCCCCCCTCTATATTCCTGCATCCCTTCATAACATACACAAACACAGCTGAAATGAAATAGGCAAGATGAAGAGCAATGAGAAACGACATGAAATACTGCCTTTAAAATCTACTTTATTCAACTGGAAACAAAACATTTTAAAAGGTGATAATGCTCTAAAAGCTATTTAACTCACCAGCCAAATCAAACTGACCAAAATCTAATTTATTCCTTGTCTTGTTTAGCAGATGCTTAAAAGATCAATATAGTTGTCTCTGTAGATCGACATGAAATATTAACCAGCCTGAGTGTTCTGAAGCTTTTTACAACATATTCAGCCTCATTAAACATTAAGCAGCCTTGAAATATAAATATAAAATAACTATCAGCTTCCTATCCTTCAGACACAGAACAAAGGTAACTCAAATGTGGGAAGCATGAGGAAAATATATTAAATGAACTGGGAATTCACAGAGAAGTTAACTTAGGAAAGCTGTCAGGATAAATTGGCTCAATCAGATACACTTTACCATAAGGAAAGAAAATATTGTAACATCAGAAGAGTATCTGCTACGGAACAGAGCAGTAATGTGGCATTTACAGCATGACAAATTAATAGAAATAAGCCTCTGACCACAGCTATACTAACCTGGGGCCCAGTCGTTGTTTATATCCAGCTCCTTTCACCCCTCGGATTTGCTGTCAGACCCCCTCCCCAGGTTGAGCGAGGAAGAAACCCTCTTTTTTCTGCCTTTCATTACTGCCTGGTATGTTAAAAATATCTGGGCAATACAGCAGAAAGGAGTTTCAGGTTCACTAAAGGGAAATGTCAGCTTTGCAAATCACTGAAAGTAACCGGACATAAACTGTCAAAATAAGTCAGCGAGACAGTGTGGTTATTGTCAGCACGTAACTCAAGCCTGCAATCCAAGCTGTGGCTAAAGGTTACAGACAGTACAGCAAGACAGTCCTACTAGGAGGGACAGATCAACTCATTTAGCTAAAAAATGCTGTTTAATTTTAATCTATGCAGTGTGTTTAATACCTGTTTCTCCTGTTTAGCTGCTTCCTTTGGTAATTGGTAGTGAATATCCTTCATGGATCGCCTTTACCACTGCTGAGTCTGCCAGGCTTTACAGAGTTGTTTCTTACTGCTGCCTCTTGTCCAGCACTGGTGTCAGAGCAGACACACCAGTGCTACAATTCCTTGCAGCCACCTTCTCTCAATTTGGCAAGAACTGAAACTGAGTGGGATTCATTCCCCTGCAGAGAGAAAAGATTTTGTAAACGTTACGTGGAGCTGTTAAGTTCAAATTCTCCTCTACAACGTGAAGGTAGGAATGCCATCAATTAGTCAATGCAAAAACCACAAGGAGTTGAGAATGAAACCAAGAAACTAATTTGGTACACCAAGAGGCAATAAAATAAAATAAAATAAAATTTAATATAGGTATTTTTAAATTTTTGCAGCATAAGCAAGATAGCAGCAGGCTCACACAAAGAATAAGTGTATCAGACACATTAAGAAGTGATATTCAAATAGCATTTGACATTGGGCTATTTTTGCTGCATTCTCAGAATAGAACTGGAAAGATACTTTTTCATTCCACTGCATTACACCATATTTTTATACTTTCCCTACCTGTATGCCATGCTGTTAACAAGCATTGGTTTGAACAGCATCAAATCAAATGTTTTACACTCACTTGCATTCTGAAATTGCAGATATGCTTTGTAGACAGGGTTATACTATCTCCAAACATGTATTTTAAAATGAAATTAAAAATTATGTGTAATGGGAAAAGATTACACACGCTGTGAGTGAATTCTTAAGTCAAAGGGACAAATCATAGCCAACTGTGACAGGCTTGTGGAGGCAAGCAAAGCCTCAGATCTCCTGTACCCTCTTCAGTTCTGCACCATCCCTCCCTGCTTTTGGTAAAACTAGGAGCAACCCCAGGTAAAAGTCAGCCCTGCACTACCAGAACCACACTCATCTCTTCCCTGTTATGCCTTTTTTTTTGGTGTTTGGTTTTTTTTGTTGTTGTTTTATTTTGTTTTTGTGGGGTTTTTTTTTCTGCTTGGAGACTCTCAGAGCTGAGCTGCCTCCTCAGTTCCACTCAGCAGCGACACAAGGAGTCGCTCACATTTCTTACAGCCACGCTGGTGGAGCACAGTGAAGCTGTGACAAGGCACAGGGATGAGGCTGCACAACGCAGACAGAAATGCACAAAATCCTCACAGCAACTTCAGGAGCAGCGTGGTGCCTTGCTTGCTTCTTGAATCAGAGTGCTTTGCCTAAATTTCAGGTCCTGCAGGTTGTTTGGGAAGAAAGGAAATGTGACAGATGTGTCAAGCGTTTCTTTGATATCGTGGTACAATACATAGGAATCGAGCAAGGCAGTTTTCTTGCTGAGATTGTGACAGCTCTTTCTTCCAAAAATCCTCTTTTCTTAAGGGTGTGCTCATTTGTGTGTTATCCCTGTATCTCACTGAGCTGCTGGTGTGTAGGAAACGAGCCAAAGACCACAGTAGGAAGGTCACCTAAGTGTTATGAAATTGGCATTGAGGCTTAGGGTAGAACAAGCAGACACAAAGATGGGAATGGATAGACAGCAATAGTACTGTGAAGGGAGAGGAATCTTCCCTGTCCCACTGCTCTCCAATTAAACCTGGAAATCAAGCACAGATGAAACCTGCTCCACTTTTTGTGCTTTGCTCCCCTCAAAAACCTGAGTAACGTCAAAACCAAAATGAATGCCAAATTTACTGCAAATGTTTGCTCAGACAAGGTCTAACTGTTTGCTTTCATCAAGAAAGCATTTGATTGCAATTCAATTGCAATTTCAGCAAGAAATCTGCACTTACACTTCTCTTCTACATCCATCCAAACCCAGTTTCTGGAATGCAGTCCTTGAAGTCTTGCAGGTTCACAGCTAAGCTTTTTAGCCAGGCAGTCCCTCATTACTTATAACTTTATTACTACAGTGTTTTTTCCCTGAATGCACAGCTCCAAGCAACACTGCAAAGCAGAGCAATAATTTGCTCCCTCCAGTCCATCCAATTCCATGGGACTCATCTTCACTTTTAAAAACCCTCACAGTCCCCAGTACTGCTGAAAGTTTTATTACTGGTGTTCACCTAAGTTGTTTTTTTAAAAGCCAAATAGAAACCAAAAAAATGTGCATATGCTCCCATGCTGCTCCTCATATTTCAGAGGGGTTTCTAAAGTTCTGCTGAGCTCCCAATGCTCTCCTCAGCCACATCTTCAAAGAATATAACTGCCAACCAGCACATTAATTATATTTTCTCAATCAGCAGGACAAAGCAGAGAGGAAGAAATGAAGACCTAATGGAGCAATTGACACTGAAGAGGGTGGGGAGGAAGAAATTCCCTCAGACTCCCACCAGTCCCATCCAGGGCGTTGAACTTGGGCTGTGATTTCCTACCTTTGCCTCCACCCCTGTGCTTTCCTTTTTTCTTGTGCTGTAATTTCTTCAGCAATCTCTTCTGGTTCAGCACTGCTGCAGTGGTTAGGGCAGTGAATTTATGCCTCATGACTTGGATTCCTAAGAATTACAGTAATACAAGTAATAAAACAACCACGGTTTTATCTTTATTTGACTAAAATTCATACCTCAAGAGCACCAAACCATGAAGAAATAGCATACAAGGGAGAGAGAAAATAATCACACGGATCAGAATGGCACACCACAAATGCATCAGCCCTCAGCTTGTATTAATTGTATGGTTCTAAAAATGGTATTTTTCTCTCTCCCTTTCAGTGTACCTATGCTCATTTACATCCACGGGCACTGTTTAAAATAAATTTAAAATTAATTTGTCTGCAAACAGTCCTCCTAGAAAAAAAACAGCACTGAATAAAACAGCTCTGCACAGGATTTTTGCTGCTGTAGAGGACATGTAATGCAGCAGCACATAGAAAGATAGATGAGGAAACAAATTATCAGCTGTTTGGTTCAAAGCAGTACAAAAATGTTAAATGTATATGCAAATTTCTCTCAGTGAAAATTATAAAGCCATCTTGGCACAGCTCTGGCTCTCCCTTGTCTCTAGAAAAACTGAAAATCTGTTTAAGATCAAGAAAAACACTGGCACACACATAGGTGTGGGCAGTGGGAAAGCCATCAAAACATGCCAGTAGGAAAGTGTGCTGGTTTTGACTGGGATAGAGAGATTTTTCTGTAGTAGTTGGTGTAGGGCTGTGCTTTGGCTTTGTGCTGGAGCCAGAGTTGATAAGCCAGGGATGTTTTTGCTATTGCTGAGCAGAATTGCACAGAGCCAAGGCCTTTTGTGCCTCTCAGCCCACGAGAGAGGGACTGGGAGAGGCCAGGGCTGGCCCAGCTGAGCCCAGCCAGCCCAAGGGATGTCCCAGACCATGGGCCCCGTGCTCAGGACAGAGAGCTGGGGAGGAAGGAGGAAGAGGAGGATGTTGGGGGTGCTGGTGCTTGTCTCCCCAAGTCCCTGCTAGGTGGGATGGAGCCACCAGGCTGAGCCCCTGCCCGCCCATGGGAAGGGGGAATGAGCTCCTTGCTTTGCTTTGCCTGTGGGGATTGCTTTGGCTTTCCCTGTTGAAATGTCTTTATCTCAATCCATGGTTTTTCTCACTCTTCCAGCCCTCTCCCCCATCCCAATGTAGTTGGACTGGGTTATTTGGGGCTCAGTTTCTAACAGAACACCTGAACTCTTTTAGAACACCCTAATACAAATCTATGACCTACTCATAAGCCTTTGAATCTCCACTTGCTATAGGTCATTGAAAAAATGTGTTTCTGCAGCAGACCTTTCAATAAAATTAATTTTTTCCTTTCCTTTAGGAGTTAAATGACTATTAGACATTTATGTAACTGGGTGCAAGCACACACAGAACATAGATGAACTACCAGCTGCAAAGTCACTTGATCACTTATTTTCTTCAAATGTCTGATATCCTTCAGTAAGCTTGTTTTCAAAACATATTGTGCTAGATTTGCAAACAGGATGGAGAAAACTAATTAGAAATAACTATTGTTAAGAAATGTTAATGTGGAATGGAAGGCATTTAAAGAACAGTAACAGAGTTTAAAATATATGTTCATTCCAGTAAATCAGTGTCAAAATGACAAGAGAAGCCAGCATAGCTCAGGACAGATATATGGAACAATATGTAAGACAAACAAAATTGCTTTTGAACCCATCCACAGAATATCAGAAGTGAAAGATTTGATCAAGTATTAAAAGAAAACGGCTAAACCAAATGAAACAAAAACAAAAGTGATTCAGACAGTCAAAATCTCTCAGCATGAGTTTTTTTCCTGGTTTGGGTTTTTGAATATTTTTTTCTAAATTAGGTCAAACCCAAAGATTTAAGAATTCTCTTTCCAGAATGAGAGTGAAAAGCATCAAACTAAAATGCAATGACTACTTGGAGCATTTAAAGAATGAATTTGCCTTAATTTAACTATTCCAAGATGTAACTGTGTCTGATGCCTCCTACCTGAATACACCTAGAAGTAGCTTTTAAAGCTGTTTCTAACTTTTACTACTTTCTTGTATCAATGCAAGTTCTGCACTGACAGCCCACCCTGGGCAGGTGCTTTGGCTCACACTGAGGCAGGTTGAGCAGGCAGTCCTGATCACTGTGTGCATGAGCAGCCTCAGCTCTGCAGCAGCAGCACTGCAGGGGCAATTCCTGCCCTTGCTGCCTGCAGGAATTGCACCAGGTCTTCATTCAGTGTGAGTGAAGGGGATGGCCTCTCTTCTCCCTGGCTGCCAGTATTGCTGCTGGGAGCAGTGTGTGCTCCCTGGCTAAGCTCCTTCAGAAGCTTTGGTGGAGCACGGGGCTGTCACTCCTTGCACACACTGTCCTTGCCCAGAGTGTCCCCAGCACATCACCTCTGGCTGACATGAGATGTGCAGATGGCACAGGTCTGCCCACCCCTCATGATGGTGCTGTGCAGCAGGGTACTGGGGCAAAGTGGCTTTCCCAGCCCTGTCAGGCTCCTGACCCTGCCATAATGATCAAAACTGCAAAGGTGAAGCATTTCGTGGTGGCTGACCTTAGGTTAAAACCTATGATGGCTTTGCTTGCTTTTTCTAAATCAAAATAAACTAAAGGAGAAACAATTTAAAATTAGGGTGTTCTATAGATCTTCCTTAATCTTTCCTACAAGGCTTCCCAAATCTTTGACTTTACATGTAAACCAGAGCTATAATCTGAAAGCTTCACTGCCACTTCAATCTGAGTTTTCTAACTTTGGTTAGACACCTAAGGATGCAAGCACCATAGGGGCACATCCTGATAGAAACAGTCAAAAGAACTCCCTGTTTCAGCCACTTTTAATGGCATCAATGCCAACTTCTTCCTTGTGCAGTGTGGTTTCCCTGTCAGCTCAGTGGCAGCCCCATGCAAGGGAGCAAGGTAGTGCCTTACACCCCTTTCTTCTCTTGCAAAAGGATGCACAGCTACTCACAGCTGAGCCCAAAGGAAGCCCACACACCAGACATCAGATATCCAAGAGACAAATAAAAGTGGGAACAGAAATTGAGAGAAGTCTTCACTGACACTTTACAAGTTCATGTAGTTCAAGAGAGATCCCTGAAGGCAGGAGACCATCATAATGCCATTAGTTAAGGGAAAGGTTGGGGAAACTGAAAATGTGTGTAGGGAAAGCTTAAAAATCATTTTAGAAAGCCAAGCGATGGAAACACTTTAAACAAGCACACTAGTGGTTCAATTAAGGGTTTCAGAGATGCCTGTAGGAGAAAATCTCAGAGGATATTACTGCTAGGATAGACAAAGGGACGCAATGGAAACCTGATGTGGAGATGTTCAGAACCATTTCCCCCAAGTCTTATATTGGAAGCTAGATGCATTAAAAAATTTAGAACAGCAAATTTATTCCAGAAATGTGGACAAAGTGCATTCAATAGGCTATTCAATCATATATCAGCACAAACAGAGGGGCTGAAGCTATAGTTTTACAAACAGAAAAAGCACTGAAAAACAAGGCAAAGGAAGCATTGGTTAATAAGGTAGGTAGATGTGAGAACAGATAATTTGGTTTTCAATAAATAATTTGGACATTTGTTAAAGAGAAGATGTAAGTCCTCTTAGGAAGAGCTCTGCTGGTTGATCTATCAATGCAAAATGAAGACAAAAAGGCAGAGAAAAAAGTCACAACTAAATCTGTTTTAAATTATTAATGAAGAATTGACCAACTACTTTCCAAAGCAAAGAATGCAGCTCAGTGTAAATCATATGATGCAATTAGTGCTTTTTTTACATAAAAACAATTTATTTTTAAAACAATGGCAGGTTTGTTTTCTTCTTTTGGGGGTGGTGGGGGATTGCTGCTGGTGGTGAAGGTGGTGCTGGAATTTAACACTAAAGCAGGCTACTGAATTAAAAAGATGAGCAAACTTTATCATTTGTCCCTTTCTTTTCCAAAACAAGGTTACATTTCCTTTAGAAGCACAAACTGTACACGGGTATTTTCCATCCACTGTTTAGTGTGCATTTTACAGCCCCAGTGTGAGCCCTACACTTAAGTGCTGACTTATTCAGCAGAGAAATCTAAGAGCTTCCTTCTCCTGCTCCACGTACTCCCACATCCATTCTCCATGGTCACAGCTGCATGGCCCCCATTTAAAAGTAGGTCTGCATCTGCTGTTGCCTTGTTCATAGGGAATGGGAGTTTTTCACTGGAACTACAAGCCTTTAGCTCTAGCCACAGCTTCGTGCTTTTAGCTTGGAGGAATCCAGTTAGATTTCCCATGTGTTGGACAAATATCAGAGGTCACACAGAGAGAGAATATGTGAGTATATTCAGAAAGAGTATAAAGGCTGAGATGGAGGGAAGAATCAAAAGAAGAATCAGCAACAGCTACTACCTACCACAATAAACAGTAAATCAAAACAAGCTACTTAGTGGGGATTAAAAATAGTGATGCAGAAACTAACTTTACCCTGTGTCCAGCAAGCTGAAATGGATACTTCAAGGTGTACTGCTCAGTTTTCTCAAAACAGTAAACATACAATAGCCTTTTCCCAAAAATTGGCTTCTAAATAACTCAAGAAGATCAACATAGTTTGATTGATTTGCAACCATATCAGAGCAATGTAGCACAAAACAATCCCCACACCTTTTCTCCTCTGCCCCTTCCTTTCAGTGTCATGTTCCTAAATGGAGCCCATCAGCTTGCCTCGTGTTGGCAGATGTGGGAAGGATGAGGAGCAGCAGAGGATGCTGCTCTGCATATTCCCCTGGCTGGGATGGTTATCCAGCACTCTCCTCGGTCCTTGGCAGTGATGGCAGCCTGCAAAATAATGGCCTCAACAGCTTCGTAGGCCACTTGCTGTTATAATCTGTATAATAAGTATTAGTTTAGCTTTTCATATGGAAAGTTAATCCCCTAATAACATTTCAAATTACTGAACAGTGTTTGGAAAAAATCATACCTACTATTCAGAAACCTGTGCTGCAATCAGCTACATGAGATATACAGCATTCTGTAATTAGTGCACACCTTTCAGACTTGGCTAATTATCTCTTATGAATTAAAAATGTTCCCCCCTCCCCCACTTGAGAAGGGAGAAATACAGGAAGAAAGAAAAGATAAGTGCTATACTTCTAAGTTAGCTGAAAATTCAGTAAGATAATGTCAGTGATGTGGTTATTTCCAGGTGAGCATCAGGTTATTCAACCTAGGTGAATTTAATGACTGGACAGGTCGTGTAATGAATTTTCCTATAAATCACTGATAATTGGAAATATAAAAATTAAAAACCAGTCTGAAGAGAGAGATAACACAATATAAATGATGGAAAGCAGCAATCTACAGATAGTGGTGCTGCTGTTTTAATTGAGGCCATTCTGATGAGAAGCTTCTGAACCTCATGGGGACAGCACTAGGAGGAGGAGCTCACGCTCTTTAACCTGCAGAAGCTTTTAAATTACACATGATTAACAAACTTGTTTTTAATATAGTGATATAAGAACTTCAGAGCTTCTCCTCTCTAACACAATGCTCTTCTGCAGGTCTCAGAAAGACCAAGCTCAACTTGGCTATCTGCACTTTCTCCCCAGTATCCATGAGCAGCTGGCTGTTACTGCTGTGCTGAGCCGTGGATTAGGATTAGTTTTGCTTGTGCTAGATTCCAAAATCAACATTTTGAATGACACATAGCATTTCAGGCTCCAAATTCCCTGGGTAGAGTCCACCTTTTTTTTATCTTTGAGTGCTGGCCAGATCAACACCACCATGACCAAGCCATAAACAACCTGGATGTATCAGTGGGGGATTTGTTCCCCAGCTTGACAGCAGTGCTGAAGTCCCCAGTTCAGCCATGGAGAGAAGGAGCCCACCACCTCTGCCTGCCCTTGCCATGCTTTGGAGCACAAAGGCCTGTCTCATTTGTAGGTGTTTGCTAAAACAAAAAGGCTGGCACAACACCTCCAGCCCTGCCCTGCAGCTCCACAGTGCTCCTGGAAGCTGGCACTGCACAACCCACGCAGGGCTGGGATAACAAACAGCAAAAGGGGCTCCAGACCAGTCACAAGGGCACTGCTATTGCTTAGAATAACAACTGGAAAATACAGCTATTCTCTTCCCACTGGAAATGGGAGTGTGATGGGGTCTGTTCTCCTCCCCTCACCTGCCAAGGGCCTGAGGCAAAGGCCCGTATGTGCAGCAAGAAGAGCCCACAAGTCCTCTCACCTGCTGTAAATGTTGCATCACCTTCCAGCAGGGAACCCAGCCTTCTTCATGGATATCATCTAATGAAGCAATCCTGCCCTTTTAAAAGTAACTCTGTTTTAATTTACCACCTCTTTAGAGTTTTTGAAAGGTTTTGATCCCTTTTATTTTAGACCAAAGTTTTTAGGAATGTTAGCTGCATTAAAAAGGAAACATTGAAAACCGCATTACAGATTTTCAGAATTAGAGATGACTTGAATTTCAATCTAGGAGCCAAACTCATCTGCTTTGTCCTGTAAAAGTTTGGAGCCAAGATTAAACCCAGGCTTTTTCTGGTCATAATTTAGATAAGACTGAACATTTCAAACATTATCCATTTTTATCAGATTTTGGCTCCAGATGAAAGAAACCTTGCAGGTACAATCATACAGCCAAATGACTAACTGCCACCCTTTGTGCCTGTTAATTATTTCTGGCCACAGTATTCTGTGCATAATGGAGCATGGACACAATATGATGGCTTTCCTTTCTCCTTTTTTTTTTTCCCTCTTCCCCCTTATTTTTTACTCCACCTTTCCTATTTTTTTTTATTTTTTTATTTTTTTAATTTGGTTTCTAGATCAACGTCTTAAAAATTTAATACTTGCTTTGTTGAAAGCAAAGGGATAATCAGCCTGGAACATCCTGGGTTGTTTTGTATAGGTATTCAGTATTTGCTGTTCCCAATGACTTTTAGTTAGAAATGGGAGAGCAAACATAATTATGAAATCAAGCCCAAACTGCTTCAAAATTAATCACTTCAAAAATCCAGAAACCATTAAACAAACATAGACATGATGTTGGGGGTGGGGAGGGTAGGGAAGGAGTTTCATCCCTGGGAAAAAAAAACCCCACAAACTCCTTGTCCCAAGCCATTATATTTTATTTTATTTTTAACTTCTTCCTACTTGCCATGGGACAGAGGTATTGAAATCTTTCTGTGGTATCACATTAATATAAAATCATTCTGCTTTTTTTCTCATGTGATAGTGTAGTCACGTTAGCACATTTCATTGTAAGTTAGTAAAAATGAACGTTAATATGACCTGATACTAATCCACCATGACAGAAAATTCCTAATACGATAAAACTTTCATATCATATTAGTAGAAAAAAGTCAGTTCCTGCCTGTTCCAGGTCACTTTCAATGCTGCCTTTGAGCATAAAGTAATGACAAGCATTTGTCTATCTACAAAAAGGGTCTCTAGCACTGTTCAATGGCAAAATAAAATTATATTCAAATGTGCCTGTTTCTTTTCTCTGTGTGATTTAGCCCATTGTGGAAGAGCCCTCAAATAGTTCAGCTAAATCCACCTTCATTTCTAGGCTTTAATTTTGAGATGTTCAGAGTGCCTTTTTTATTGAAGAACAATCTCTCTTTAAATGGTTGTTTCTGTATATTGAAATTATAACAGCTGCAAAGATAAATTATCAGTCCAGCTTGGCTCCTCTGCACATTTTCATGACCAGCCTTTGGCAGTAAACAGTCACCCATGGGCAGCGTGGTCAGGGAGCCCCTCAAAGCCAGGTAGACAAATACATATTTTTTTCCTGCAAGAACTCAGTGGAGGTGTGGATGAAGCAGAGCCAAGTCACAGCTGGCTCCAGAGCAGCTTTCCATGCGGCAGCTCCTGGAGGTTTTGCAGGGCCAACCTCCAAACCAGTTACACCAGCTGGTTTGAAAGCTGCCATCAGTTCTTCAACTTGCCTGTATTTTGTAGTCACAAAAGCTTAAGCTCTGATCCCCCATGTTTGTCATCTCTGGGATGCCTTTGCTTTGCTTGAACCAGGATTTAGTGAACAGTCATCCTTCCTGTAATACCAAAGTTGTAAATCTAATCTGAAATGCTTAAATAAGATGATAGATACCACCTAAATAAGATATCACATGTAAATAAGAAAGTGCTTCCCAGAACTTGGGCATTTCCCAGAAACTGATACAAGACTTGAAAGAAACACCACCAACTTATTACAAAGCTTTGCAAAATATCTGGTTGAACTGAGTCTAAATCGTAATTAAATTAATTTCCTTTGTCCCTGGCAACTCAAGTGAGAAGCACTTGGGTCATTCTGTCCCTTAATGTAAATTCAGGAGGTGCTCAATTTAAATCCACATCTCTGTGGCATTTCCAACAAGCTGAGGTCTGGTTTTCTTGCTGTAGTCACTTTTCCACTGGACTGTAAGAACAACTGTTTGACCTGCTAATTCCAAGAGCTGTGAATACCAATCTTCCTTGCATAGGTATCAATTCACAAGCTAAGGTTAGTGTTACAGGGAATTAAATTTTTCAACACAAATGTTTAATTTTATCAACTGAAATATATCCAAGTGACAACAACACCACAGCCTACTAGTTTTACTTTTCCTCCAGAAAATGAGAGAAACAAAGAGCTCAATTTAAACTGTAGTGGAACAGTATTGAAGACAGATCACACAGTGATCAGCTTAGTCTACAGAACATCACCCAAGTCAAACAGTGCAACACTTACTTCAATTTGTTCTTCAGCTCTGATTATTGGATACAATTCCATGTTGAAGATACTAAAAATTCCCCAAAAGTTTTGAATAACTTCACTGCTCAACCTTAGAAGGAAAAAGAGAAGAAAACTGAGGTTCTGATGGGGAACGGCCAGGTTACTATATGCAAAAAAAAGAGTAGTTTTCAGTTATATTATTGCCTGTGAAACATTACAAGTGCAAAATGTAATTACCTTAATGCTATTTTTGATATCATATCAGCAAATTGCACTGAGTCCCTACTGTGACACTTATATAAGGGTAAGAATTATCCTGTTGTGAGTGTCGATCCCAGGGGAAAATAAGGCAGCACAAATGGCTGTGATTCTTGAGCAATTAGCTGCTCCAAGGTTGCAGATACTCTTATTTAAAAGATACTCATGGAATGTTTAACCTGTAAACATCTTGAACATTTACCTCCTATTTGTTTTTTCAGTAATTAAGCCTCCAGGGGATCATCCTATGTAACAAGCATTCCTTCCTTATTTTGCCACCCATTTTCCCTTTTAATCATGAGAAAATCCCTTTCTGCTATTAAGATACACACCGTGAAATTTGGAATTGTTTGTAATAACTATGTCTTTCCATTAGTACTAATACCCTAATGCCACAGGAGAACCATGTAATGTGCTGAAGGATTATATAACTTCATGTCGAGCAAAACGAAATTACAAGTTTCAATCACCTTTGGGAGTCAGTTTTTCGGTTTTCAAAGTTCTGGAAGAATTATTGAGGGAAGAAAGAAATATTGATCATTGCAACTCATTTCAGATCTTAAGTTTTACTCTGGAGCCAGAAGCATTGGCCTGAAGGAGCCAAAAATACAGAGCATGGCCTTAGGCAAGGGCTAACTCAGCACGTTCTGTAGTTGGCATCAAAAGTGCTCACAGCTCTTCAAGGAAACTTGATCCACACAGCAAGAGGAAAGGGAGATAATATCAGTCAATGGTACCATTTCAGTATCAAACCATTCAGTAATCTCTATATCCTTACTTCAAATTTGAAGTCTATAAGCTAATATTCTGTAATCAAAATTCCGGATGAATGTAAACCTTGAAGCACAGGTAAAAGCCAGCCAGTCCTGTAACAGAAAGTAAAAAGATATTAAAATACACTTTATAATCAGAACTCTTTTCAACTCTAAGCACAAAAGGAAAAAATAACACATTCTCAGAAGAATCCAAAAATCTCTCTTTAAGGCATAAGCAATAACTTTTTGTAACACTAATTTTTAGAGAAAATACAACTTCATTAAAACATCAGCTTATAATTGTGCTCTTTATAATAAAAGATGCTTTAAAAAAAAAGCTTCTCTTGTTGCTTGGTATCTCCTTTCTACATATCATCTCATTATCTTCTAGTACACTATTCTGATATAAAATCTCTTTCTCCTTGTAAAAAAAAAAAAAAAAAAATCAGGTTAATGATTTATAAAACACCAGTTCAACATCTCTGAACTTCTAATTTAAGATAATTCTGATAACAGCCATTTTTTTTAAATTAAAAAAAAAATTAAAACTATTATGACACTTTCATTATTTTCATGTAGACTGAAACAAACTGAAAGTATGTGTTTTGGCAAATGTGGAAATTATTGATTTGTTAAATGCTTTACATGCCACATGCAAGGCTCACAATATTACCCACATACATACCAAGTGATTCTACCATCTTTTAAAATTATTTCCTTTCTTCACTTACTGTTACCATAAAACTAGACCTTTTTTTCTTTTTAGTAACTACTGATTTTGCTTATATAATGAACTTCTTAGCAAATGTTATGCTCTGTTTGAAAACAACAACAAAAGGATTTTCTTTACAGTAGTTAGAGGGCCTTGAAACACTCTGGCAAATGCAATAAGATCTGCTCCACCTGTTGGGAATTTTAAATCCAGGCTTTGGGCTGTTGTTTTTAACTACTTTTGTGTCACTGCTTGTGTGAAGCCCACCATGGAAGGACAAGGCTGCCTTCCAAAACATAGGTGAATACTGTACATCCACAAAAAACTCCTTTGTTTTTTCTCCTGGCAGGACAAAGGTGTTGTTAAACGAAAAATATTTGAAAACAGCAGAAATACAAATCAATGCACAATTCTGACATCTGTTGAAACATTTCTGCATTCATTCCTACACTTGCTAATGGCATCAAACTCTCCTGGGCCCTATACAATACAATAAGCAGTTGTGAAGCAGAACAGATTTTTCTCAATACCAAGACCACCATGTAAACAGGTGGCTCTCACTGCACTATATTTTTCCACTCAGTATATTATAGGCTTCATATGAATTCTTTCATATGAATTCTGACGTCACCAGCAATAAAAATATAGGTTCAAATTCTCATTTTGTGATTGGTGGAGTTAACTTAGCCTACACTGGCAGAGGAAAAAGGATGATTAAGTGAAAAATTACTCATCATGATGCAATCCTTTGAAAGAGTGCAAACCTGCAAATATCAATAATATTGCCAATTACATTTAATGCACCAAGATCTGTGCAAGGCCAAGTTTAACATTCACTTGAGGAGAAAAGATAAGAAATGCTTGAGAATTATCCAAACATTAATAGTGTATTAATAAAAATATGGAAAACTATCACAAATAGGCATGAGATGTGTACATCTTGCTGTTTCAATTTTCTGAAAATATCTGCAATGAAGACACAAGTCTTAATTTTATTAAATTAGAAAGAAAGCAGATCCATTGCACATACATTTTATATATTGCCCAGATTGCCAGTACCTCTTTCCTTGTGTAGAACAAGGGGCAGCCACATGAGCCTGTTCTGGTCGCTAAGACAATGTTCCTCACATTTAATCTGTGCTAATGAGATTTGTGACAGGGAGATTCCAAATTCTTAAAATAAACTCACTAAAAACCCATTAAATTAAAATTCCATCATTCCAGAAACCTATAGAGCAAAAAGGATGCAGCAACAAACAGCTGGATTTTAACTGTCAAAATTTGAGAGGACCATTTTTCATTTCCTTAAAATTAGTGTTAAGTGGTACCTGGATTTTTTTCTGGTCTTGCTCTTGCTGTTTGGCATTTCCTTTCTATGTATCATCTCCTTATCTTCTGTCCCACACTTCTGATGTAAAAACTCTGTTTTCAGAAGAGACCAAAATTAAAATGGGAAAGTGCATTCAATGTGAATTGTATGTCTAAAAATCACCAATATAAATGCAACAAAGCAGTAGAAGGAAACAATGCCCACATGAGAACTGGTTTCATCTTGAATATTTGCTGTGAAAGAGGATATAGGTTAAAATGTATGGAGAAACAGGAGACCCACACATCCCCTCTTTGTTACTCAGCTCCCTCATTCTCAATTTCTTACCCCTGAAAATGATGAAGACATTATTTACAGTGATGCAGTCACTCCCCCAGATCAGCCAAACTTTCTCTTTGAAGAAAACAATATGATAAAATTAAAATATAAATAAAATGGAGGTTTCTTTTCCTTTTGGGAACTACATTATAAATCCAAGTGTAACCAAAATAATTAGTTGTAATGAACCTTGTGCACTAGGGGGACATTCAAATTAAAAATGGGACAAATCTTGTAAGAAACAGAATCCTTTTCAATATCTCATGATACCCCTTTTTATGATGCAGTCTACTTGAAAACAAGATCACTAAGTAATGCTTCTAAAAGCATCATTATAATTTCATCACTAAAATAGAGATTAAAAGAAAACAAAATGCTTTGCAGCAGTCTGCAATAGATCTAAAGTAAAACTGAAAATTACCCTGGATAAATAATGTCCATATTTGTCCACAGCACACATTCCTAACAAACATAGAGAAGAAAAAGCATTCATGCAAAATACTGAGATGACCTTAACAACAAATGTATAATAGACACAAAGAGAAAAAAAAAAGTCATATAAAACAACTGCAGTTGAGGGTAATTTAGAAAAGAGGAATATATTTCTATACAAAGCTGAGTATAAATATTTATCAGAGGCATAGATGGTCTAAAGATATTAAGAAAAATAATGAAAAATTACTATTTCATTGTCATATACTTCTTGCAAATACATGCTGGGATAATGCTTCAACTATAATAAAACTGCTCATTATCTGGAGATGCAGTAACAGGAGAACAAACATCATTTATATTGCTGAGAATCATTCTGGGGAGGCAGCAAAGGACTACAGGAACAGATTATTTTTTGATATTTGACGTTTATGCAGGTTGATTGAATTGGAATGATTAAATCATTTAATTAGAAACTGTACATGGAAGTTCTTTGCTAAAGAACAATGTGTATATTTGTTCAAATTCACCATACACTGGTAGTGGTACAAAATCGTTTTTGGGGGCAGAGGGAAAGGAAATCAGGAGAGGATAGTTGTGCTGCTCTGCAGCTGACCACAAGATATTTGATGTAGTCACATCAGCAGAATATTGTATGTGCTGCTCAGGATGTGCTGCTCTCCAGGGATCCTAAAGGGATTCCTTTAGGTAAAGGATTCCACAGGTAAACACTGTGAGCAGTAGCACCCACCTGTAAGCCACACTCCAGGTTGTTAATGGCACTCTAATATTAAAACAATACCAGTCTAATTCCTCCAAAAGACAATGAGTGCCATTTCTGAAGTAACATGGATTTTTTATTTGAAATGGATTTTTTTATTTTTTTATGAAAATAAGACTTAAAACAAAGATGTACATGTTAGTAAAAAACCTGCTTAATAACAGTTTCTGCCCTTTAAAGGTTTATAGAGGCTGTCTGTTATCCATAGTCATCTTACACTATGCTGGGAAAGTATTATTTTCTCTAAGTAATGAGGATAAGAGCAGCAATGGGAAGCAATTTTCTTGAGGAGGGTCTGAGCCGAAAGCTCAGGAATTCCTGGATGCCATCACTGCACTTCTCTCCATAATCTGCTGCTGCCTTTGCTGTAATAATCTCCCAGCAGTGTTTGTATTAATCATTTGGAAGCTGTAGCATCCAGAGCCCAGCCAGGCCTGCCACAGCAGTTAATGTGCGCACACAGTATCAACATCAAGAATATCTTACACAATAAAAGAGCTTTTTTTAATTAAAAAAAGCAACAAAGGGAGAGAAAAGGCAATAATGCAAAGTGCAAAATGAACGGTGCATGACAAGGCTGACTGACTGTTACTTCCATTCTGTGATAAAATAAACAGCAAAAAAAATTCTGGGGTTTACTACAGTAATATAAATTTACTTTAGGAAACTTTACTAATTTAAAGTTCTTCCCATTTTTCAATTTTTTTTTTCATATAATACAAAGTAATTTTAACTTTATTATATACAAAGTTATAGGATTAAAAACAGTTGCATATTCTGTTCTGTATCAAATAGAATTTTTCTTGTTTCCTGGCAGTGCCATTCTTTCTGCTTCAGAGGATTTCAGTAGAAAAACTTAGCTTTTATATTATTTTATATATATATATATATATCTCCATATTAATTTGCAAGATTAGTGTTCATATTCTTTGCAATTTTTTTCAGATCTATCAGCACTATTTTCAGTCAGGATGTCATGGGGTAGTTTTACCTTTAAGACAGCTTGGAGGGAGAGGAAGTTGAAGCTGCTGGTGGCAGCACACAATATTTTGCTTTTGGACTCCCCACAAGTCCACTCTGAAAATTACAGCTAGATTGACACTGTGCAAGATGAGTTGGGCTGGTTTTGGTTGGGGCAGGGTTAAGTTTCTTCATAGGAACTGATGTGGGCTACATTTTGGATTTGTGCTGAAAACAGGGATGTTGTGCTTAATCAGTGCTGCTGAGCTGTGCTTGCTCAGAGCCAAGGTTTTTTCTTCTCTTCACCCCAGCAGTGAGGAGGCTGGGGGTGCACAAGGGTTTGGGAGGGACAGAGGCAGGACAGGTGACCCCAGCTGACCCAAGGGATGTCCCAGACCATCTGGTGTCATGCTCAGCATATAAAGCTGGGGGCAGGAAAAGCTGGAATGTTTGGAGTGATGGACTCTTCCCAAGTAACGTTACGCGTGATGGGGATGGCTGAGCACCTGCCTGCAATGGGAAATGAGAAATTAATTCCTTGTTCCACTTTGTTTGGCTTATTAAATAGGCTTTATCACAATCCCTGAGTTTACTCACTGTTGTTCTTCTGCTTTTGTCCCCCATCTTACCTTGAGGGAATGAATGAGGAGCTGGCCTTGGGCCTGGTTTCTGGCTGGGCTTCACGTATAAAATTTTTTTATATTTGTATATAAAAGTATATTTTTAGATAATATACAAAAAATAGAAATATATACAAAGTATATATATATTTAATCTACATAATAGTAATATTATCTACTGTCAGCAGAACTACAGGTAGCATCTGAGGGCATTCACATGAGGAGAATGAAGCACTGTAAATATCCTCTATGATAGCATTTTAAAAAGGGAAAACTGCTAAATTACTTCATTCACTGAACACAAAATTAGGCATGGAAAGCTAATAGGAGCGTAGCAAATAACAGGTTAATTTTTCAGATTCTAATATTTTTCTGGCGGGCAAAAAAAACCCCAAAAACCCCAAACCAACCAAACAACCAACCAACAAACCCCAAACAATAAAAAAAAACTCCACACAACCAAACAAAAACCTTCCTACCTGGAAAAATCCCTTATTTCTGCATCAACAACTATGGGGAGCTGCCCAAAAATAAAGTCTGGGGTTTTGGGTCCTCGTAGATTTTCATATGCAACACACCAAGCTTGTGAGTGAGAAGAAAAATACTTCATCTAGGAGGTCTTGCTGCCATTATTTGCATGGACCTGAAATAAATCACATATAATATTAAGGCTACAGCCAGATCCAAGCACTCAAATCTAATCCAAAGCTCAGCTCTTGATTTCTCTATGTCACACACCTTGCTTGGCCAGAACCAGAGGAGGGAAAGGGCAGATAAAAAGCTCCAAGTCTGCCTCTGACACACACCCAGGACCAACTTCCTCAGCCATGTAGTCAGCCCAGAACTGACAGATACTCTGACCTGAGCTGAGCAGAGTTCACTGAGCACGATTCTGCCTGGCACTGTCCGTTGTCAGGCTTCATTCTGCTTTCACCCCTTTCTGGGACATTTAAGAGTTGCAGGGAATTCCCTTTGGCAACAGCTGGGGAGAAGTTCTTCCTCCCAACACCCTGAGGAACAAGGGCCAAATTGGCTGCGTTTCACAGCTGAAAAAAGAAACAGCCCTTGGAGCAGATGGCAGGCAGCAAAGAGTGGTGTTGGAAACAATCTTTCAAGGCAATTTAATCCAAAAATCACAATTCCATGCAGCTTTCAAGTGAGACCCCAGCTACCTGAAAAACCCTTAATGTCCTAGCAAAGAATTTTCTGACCTTTAAATAAATAAGCATGTAACATCTAGAATTATTAAAAGCAAAGGTATATCAATACAGATTAGCACCTGGTGCCACCAGCAAAGACACAACAGAAAGAGACAACCCCAGACCACCAATATATTTTTCCCCTCAATGTGGGTATCAAAGGCAGCACCAGACTGATCTTCAGCAGCAATATGAAATTTGAAGCAAACTGTTCATTGAGATCTCTCTGAGAGAATACATTTTGCTGTAGGACTGGAAGTATCACATCCTCCTCGCTGACCAGACTACAACATTCTGTGTCAAAGAGTAGATACAGTAACATAACCATAAAAATAGGTACTAAACTGATTCGTTTTGCACCGTGATAAATTGGCTTATTCTGAGATTAAAATGTCAGAGGAGAAACTAGTGGTAATCAAAGACTTTATTGCCCAGTTTTACTTAGCACAGCTCATGCTGCTATCTGTTAGACAGCATCATCATCAGGGTGCCCCCTTGCCCAGTCTGCCAATTAAAATAACATGAAAAGTAGAACATCAAAAAGATTATGTTTCCTTTAAGCTGACCTTTAAAACTGAAGTTTACAATGCCCTGGTAAGAACTTAACATCTTCATTTACATAATTTTCTTCTAAATTACAAGTCATGTTTTATCAGAACAGAGTAAGCCAGAGGACACGAGCAAGCTGTGAGCCAGCAGCAAAACATACAAAGCCCAACGGGCCTAAAAGTTCTCACGGACAGGTTATACAATACAGGAAAAGAGGAAAAAATAAAAACTCATCTGCTATTGAATTACACGTGCCCCTCTTACCCTTGGGGATTGCCAATCATCTTCTGCTCTTTCCCAACACTTTAAACAACTACCCAAATAAGAAGGAAAATAAAACCTAACAAGTGCTGAATTCCTAGGATTGTTCATAATCATCTGGAATGATACGGCAGAACAACTTCTTGAATTAAGAGAGGTTGTTTCCTTCACTTGCTGCATGGAAGAACATATGAACTGAAAGTTGTTGAGTCCACTCCTAGCCCCAGCAGCATCACAGAAAATTAACATCAATCCAGAAGGAACAGAACGATGACAACTGGATTCAAAGTGCTCTGGCTGGAGGAAAGTTTCCCTCAGCATGTGTTAACACCCAGCATCCATCAAATATATTATTGTTCCTTGACAAATGTGTGAAAATACAGAGTGAGGCCCCAGAATAGTCCAAATCTGGAAAGTACCTCATGCATTAAAACAAGTTGGTAGACTTGGTTGAAAGGGAAGTAGTTAAAGACCTGTATGTGAGCATCAAGACGTATTTTCAAGGCCAGATGCTAGACTTCAGTAACTTAATATCACATCTCTGAGGGAAAACCCTTTTATAATGCTTAGGCAGAAAATACATGGCTACTGTCATATCCTCTGTGGGGCTGATTATTCTTATTTAGAACACCTTTGCACAAAAACAAAATAGAAGTAAGAACATGCTTGGCACCTCTCCCAGAACACATTACATGTGCTATGAAAAAAGATTTTTACTCCATATGAACTAGCCGATGATAAAAAGAATAGACACAGCTATTACAATTTTTACATGCTTGATTCCTGAAGCAGACAAGGTCCTGCTATCACATCATACATGCTTGATGAAAGGTATATTCATCTGTACTCTTAGCCAAGAAAGAGGTAGGTTTGCTGAGCAAATCTGAGTCAGATGCTCTAGAGCAAGCTCTGCAAATCAGGTTTCAACACTATGCCTTAATTAAATCTGCATGTGAAACTCCAGCTCTTTGTTGGACAGCCTTTTATCAACTTAGACACAAAAACTCAAAGGAGATAGAAAAAAAAAGAAAACGTTTAGACTTAATCCTCCATTTCCTTTTAAACATAATGATTCACTGCAAGAGTTTAATATTAAAAAAACCCTCAAACTTTTCTACTATTCCCACAGGCTAGAGTGCTCCCCAGGGTATTATTAAATCATTTCTCTGAAACCACTGCACCCCTGTTAAGTGTTAGGCTCTCACACCTTGACTAACTGCAGGCAGGAAGCAGCAGGTGACATTTCATGTCCATGCTGGCTTCTGCCAGCCAAAAACACTGGAGCAGCCACAGATATCCCTGCAAGAGCTGTCCTTCAGCATGGGAAAACCAGCAAAAGGCACAGTTCAGCACCCAGCCAGCCTTCCAAGGATTATTGAGGTGGCATCTCCAAAATCCTCAAGCTCTTCTGGCAAACGGCTATCAGTGGCAATCAAAGTCATTTACATTACAAAGCTGCTCTCAAGGGATTTCTGAAATCCTCCTGATTTCACTTATTTAATTTGGTAAGCAGATTGTGTTGCTGCAAAGTAGATTTGCAGATATCCGGATGAACTGTCACTGTGTGCAAAACATGATACTGAATGTAGGCTCACAGAACAAGTGGATTTTTGTAGCTGGACTGGTGCTGTCAAAGAGATGTACAAAGGAAAAAAATCGCTGCAAAATTTTGATCTCCCGGTTACGGTGGGCAGAGCTGCAGAGCACCAAATCCTTGAGCATCTGTGTACTTCATCTGTGCCAGTGCCATAGCCCTGATTTCGAGAGGCACTTCAGTAAGGGGAAAAAAGAAAATCACATTGTATATTAATATTTACGCCTACTTATTAGGTACTTGCTTCATTTGCACAGCTATCCTGTTAGATAAAATCCCCACTGCAGATACAATCACATCTGAAGATATTTAAGAAATAAAAACACTTAGCTGGTCCACTGCATTAGATCTTTCCTGCAGTCAGTCTAAACTCATCCAGAATTGCAAAGCACATTTATCAGCCCTCTGAGTGCTCCTGTGAAAGCTTTCCATGTAAAAATGTCATTTGCCTTTTGTGATGACAGCTATAAATGTGAACTACGAGTCTGAACAGGAAGCAGCATTGATAGCACGGCCAGACCTCCTCCTCTCCTGTCACCAGCCAGCAAAAATGTGAACAGCATTACTGGAGAGGACTGCTCTGTAAAAAGGGTTTGGAAGGCAAGAAGTCATCTCTCAGCTTTCAGCACAGAGGATGCAACTTGCAGTAGCCCTGCCTCTGACTCATTCTGCCCAGCAGTAGATCCAGCAGACCTGGCTGGCACAGATGGAGAAACATGAAATACATTTTAAAAACACTAGGAAACAGTTTACTGTGGAAAGGTAGGAATATGCCACAACAGAGACAGTACTTGTCAGCCGTGGCCTCACAAAGGCAGGCTTTGACATTCTCTCAAGCACAGTGCTCCTCCACAGCTCTGCACAGAAGATGAGAGAACTGAGGAAATCACTTATTTAGCCTCTAACTCAGAGAAGAGTAATCCACTCTGCTCACCTTATGAAATCCAAGATAAGAAAATTTCACTCACAAACACAAAGGTGCACAAAAGGTACAGTATCAATTCTGTTTTGAAAAGGTAAATAGAAGAACATGACAAATTAATAATGAAGTACTCTAAAGGTGTGTGATGGGATTTCATGCCTTTTTTAATAAAATAAGATACACTTACGGGTTCTTATTATACAGCCAAGATGAATTTTGAAAGCAAGCAGCATACCTGGCCAACACAAGTAACAAGGCTTTCCCCCTTCAGGACAATCTACTTATTTTATAACATTATTTTATTTAGTCTTCTTACTTCTTGAGCCTCTTTCCATCACTCCCCTTAGATCATAGAGCATTTGTAGTTTTGAAGAATGCAGAAACATTTCCTAGGTGAGGAAGGCCAGTGTGAAGACAATAATTTTTATCCCTTATGCTTACAATGGCCATCTGACTGTGGTGATTTTGACCAGCCTCCCTGCAATAATAAGAGGGTAGTGTGTAGTTCTCTGCTGTTTAACCACAATGTGCAAGCAGTTCAACCAGGTATGGAGAAGGTTTGCAGCCTAAACTTAAAACATTATCAAAAATGAGATCCCATCAGTGGCAAACTCAACAGCAAGGGCTGAGTGGCCTCACCTCACCCGTCTGTGCCACACAGGAGTGGGGTCACTCAGCTGTCCTGTGCCAACCTGCCACACCTGCAGCCACTGACAGGGACACCACTGGCACAACCACATCGAATCTTCCCACATGCCAACACCTTCTTTCTTCTGTATAGATTATTCACGAAAAGTGTGCCACAAAAGCTTTTTTTCCAAGAATGTGAAGCACCTGCAATCATAACTGGAGTTACAGTCTGTGCTGGCTGTGCCAGGGCACCACGTAGCCCTCACCTTCAAAGGTGAAGTAAACATCTTGAGGAAGAAGAAAGAGCTTTGAGGATTGTGTCTTACAAGCATTAATATAATGCTCACATCAGCAGCACTGTGGCTTTTTAATTTAAAGCATGTATTCCTTCGAGAATTACCATTATCTCATTTTTTTGCACTCTACCTATTACACAATTCTTTTCGGAGATCTTAACGTGACTGTCATGGCTTCTGAAAAGCAGCAATCGCAACCCCCAGCCACCACCAGCCCTTTAAAAGGGCCCAGAGGGGAAAGCCAGCACATCAATTGTTACAGCTTTCAACACGCCTTTTTTTAAAAAAAGAAAAAAAAAGGAAGAGTTAAGTGTTATTTTATATATTTTTTCATGCATATTTCCAGTTATTTCTCAGTAAACATATATCCCTGGGCATTTCGTCGCAGAAGTTTAATTGAAAAGGGTGGGGGGGATGCAAGGGGAAGGGAGGGCAGCGCGGGAAGGTGGGAAAGGCTGGGCAGGAGGGAAAGGCGTGGAGAGGTGGGAAAGGCTGGGAAGAAGGGAAAGGCTGGGAAGAAGGGAAAGGCCTGGGAAGAAGGGAAAGGCTGGGAAGAAGGGAAAGGCCTGGGAAGAAGGGAAAGGCCTGGGAATTCGGGGGTCCCGCTGACCGCCCCCCCCCCAGGCTCCCTCAGGGCCGAGCGCGGCGCCATGGCGCCCCCTGGCGGCGCCCCCGGCCGCGCCGTGCGCGGGGCGCGGAGCGGGCGCGGAAATGGCGGTGAGGGGGAGGGAAGGGAGGGAGGGGAAGCGCCGTCCTCGCTTGATGACTACACAATGAGTAGTGATATATTTTAATTTAAACACCATAAACCTATTGAGTGCTTAATTAACTTTAACCGTCTTCAGTGGAATGAAGCCAATTTGAGGGGGTCAAAAGGAGTTGTTTCAATATCAAACAGTTTTACATAGTCAATCCATTCATTCGGCCTACAGCTACTGATTAACACACAAAATTAACATGTTAGTAAAAATTCATATTCAGGTCTCTGGGGAAATTAAGATGCACATGCACAGAGCATGATTAGCACAACTATTGTTTTCCCCCAACAATATAATTTAATGGGTTTTCAGAATTACAGAAGGAGAGACTGGGTGCTGGTTTGAATTGATTATTTACCATAAAGCTTTGAAATATAGAGAAGACAGAAAACATCCTGAGCCAAGAGGGCAGCGACAGAGAAAAAGAGGAGCTGAGCAAGCCCCTGCTGCAGAAGGGTAGGGCTGGAGCAAAGGGCAGGCAGGCATTGCACCCTCCCACATCCCACAGAACCCCATCAGGCTCCCCAAGGATTCTTCCCTCTGCCCTCGCCTACTGACGCCTTCCTCTCCTCCTCCCCTCCTTCCCTTTCATGTCCCGATGTTATTTTTCCATTGTGTCATTTGTTTTAGTAAGAGAACAAACAGCTCAAAGCTTCTTCCTATGCCTCAAAATATCGTACTTGCCAATTACTTTTCAGAAATAAGAGGATTAGGAAGGGCGCCAAACAGACAAAGCGAAGGTGAATAAAAGAAACGATATTTTAAAAATTTACCACTGGCAAGCCAAACAAAATTGACTGCCTGGAGGAGACCTGGCTTAAGCATTAACCAAAGAAAATAAGAAAGCCTCAGTGACTTCAATAGTTTTTGGATCAGGCTCCCACACACGGGTGTTCCTCCCACATGGTGTCCCACACATCCTACAGGGTAGATCATCATTTCCAGTACAGAAGGCACCAGGAGAGTCACCAGCCACATGGGTACACACAGAGGTGCATCATAGGAAGCCTGAAAGTCAACAGCAAAAGAGGAAGAGAAAAGCAAATGTCTGCTTTCTTGCATCACTAAAGTATCCATAGGCCTCTTGTGTTCACCAGGTTAAAAAAACTCCGTGTAACATCTCAGATCAACCATTTACTGTGAAAACAGACCCCTTCTACCTCTTACCTGAATAATGTGACCAAGGCCTACATAAAGATAGATTAAACTGTCAAATAAAAAAAGGTCTTGTGACTGGCAAATGGTCCCATGGCTTCCTAGGTTTAATGTCTTAATTGTTTTATGAAGTAAAGACAGAGAAACAGGGAATTCTCTTATCATAAATGCAGGTGACCACTCCTGCAGCTGTTTAGAGATGTCACTATTGCACTACATCTCCTGCGCTTGGGCTACCACATCTCAACTCCCACAGTGCAGTCTGTGGTGCAAGAAAAGATACAGCACCTGTGGATACCAGCAACATCCACAGTCATGGGAAGAGTCTGGAGCTGGAATTAGTGAACTTTCATGAGATAACCAGGACAGAACAGGTGCCCAAAAAGACTGTGCAATTTCCATACATGTACATTTTTCTCAAAGCTCAACTGCACAGAGCCAAGTGGAACCTGATGCAACTTTTACATTAATTAAGCCTTCAGCAAGAGATTAGATTAGATAACTTCCAGAGTTCCCTTCCCACCTGCAGTATCATATTTCATACATCCAGCATTCCAGAAGAGTGGCTCCTGATGTGCAGAAGTCAGGAGCCATACCTCACACAGCACCAGGGTACTGTGGAACAATTGCACATAAAAATGGTACAGCCAGCAGCACTTCAGTCCCAGCTTGAGGTGAGCTCAGAGTTCAGGAAAAGACAGGAGCACTGTTCTATACAAACTGGGAACATGCCCCTAAACACAACATAATAAAATGCTGTCCCCACTGCCATAGTCCACAAAAATGACAAATTCAGGATTATGACGAACAAGGAATCTCTGATTCCTTAAGCAAAGTCTGTTAGAATCAGAATCCTAAATGCCAGAGCAAGAACACAGATATCTGCTTACCTGGTGTTGCAGGTTTGGCATGAGGCAAAGCAAAGCCTAATACAAATAAGCAGTGAACTTGTTGGGTCAGAATTTTCAGCTTAACCTTAACAAAACTTTCAGCTCTTCTTCCACTATTTTGGTATCTGGCCTCACAATCCTATGTGCCTCGACATCTTTGTATGTGTCAGATTTAAACACGTGGCAGAACTGAATTATTACAATCACTTAGAAGAGTTTTGAATCTATGTGATCATTTTTGGAACAAGGGCTAATGAGAACAATGGCATAATCCCACTCATATTTCCTTGTGGTTTCCATTCTGCATCTGATATTAGAGACTAGAGAAGTTGTGTATGTAGAAAAATTTTGAAGACAAAGAATTTGAAAGGCATCTGGTGTCTGTCAGAAAACAGATGAAAGCAAAGTATTTGGGTTAGTGGAGCAGGAGAAGATGAGGACAATTGGCCAAATGTCTCATGAGAGCACAGGTTAGGAAACTAAAGTTTGGTTCATCACCAGCTGATTTTTGCAAGAACTACAATGAAGCACCTAAAAGTGGAAAGTTGAGAGTGATCTTGGACTGAGCCCTTAATCAAACACTGGAAGGACTGTGAGAGAATAAAAACAGCTCAGCAGTGATCATAGCTAAGGCTCACCTCCCTTTCAGAATGTGATATGTAGTGGTAACCCATGTAATGTTTTAAGGAAGGGAAATTATCATTTATTGCAAAGATGGAAGTCAGAAACAGCTCATGATGGGAAACTCCAAAGAAGTAAAAATGCATTTGAAGTGGTGGTAATAAAAACAAATCTGAATAATGGGAAAGCAAGATCTAAATTTAGAATTGTGATGTTACAGAAAAAAATAAGAGGAATTTGGACAGCCAGCACTGGAGAAGCAAGGAGGATAACAAAGTTTCAGAGGATTTCTTACTACTTAAGCTATTTAACCAACAATATATAAATAGAAAAGGAGAATCAAGAGACTATGGAGACACAAGAATATTTCTCTTCACTCACTTTAGCACAAAAGAATCTCGTTATTTCACAGATACTGGGGACGTGATCTGCCCAAAAACCTATTCACATTCACCAAAATACTCCAAAGTCTGAGAAATCAAAGAAAATAATTGATTGTTTTCAGTGAATTTTGATTAAAAATTAGGATCAAACAAGACTGACAAAGATTTCCAAGAGAAGCAGACGATGTAGTTATTAAAGGAAATTTTGCTTGAATATGGATATACTTTTAAAAGAAATTGGAAAAGCCAAAGGATGATCATACTTTAAACCAGCTTAACAGACAGGTGTTAAGGATTGGCCTGGAAATTGTGCATCACAGTGCATTTCACTGGATCTGAGTCTACAGAATAGACATCTAGATATGTTCTGTTGATTGAGCAGGCAAAGCAGCTGAGAGAAGGAGCTGAAGGTCTGACTCTGGCTGAGTCTTCTTTACATCACCATGAAGCCAAACAGAAACACATCAGCTTTTCTCCCAGTGCAGTGTGAAGCTAAACAAGTACAGCATCTGGAAAGAGGAACAAAAACCTCCCATCCTACTCACAGGAATTGTCAAAATTGCCAAACCAAGCACACATGGTTATTATTTAGGCGTTATTGAAAAGCCTTTTGATCAAAGTGCCGTGTAAGGATCCGCTAATGAAGTAATCTAAATTGACTCTAAACACGTCAGGCTGGGTGTTGAGAGTATTAAGCTACTGTCAAAACTAAACTGCTTGTCAGGCCACGCCTGGAACTCCGTGGAGTTTTGATCCCTGCTAAATATATAATATACATATATATATAATATATATATATAATATAAATATATAATATAAATATATAATATATAAAATATAATATAAATATATACTATATACTATATACTATATACTATATACTATATACTATATACTATATACTATAAAATATATAATATATAATATATAATATATAATATATAATATATAATATATAATATATAATATATAATATATAATATATAATATATGATATAAAATATATATATATATATAAATGAGTTGTGGATGGCTTGGACAAGGCCATATGAGGAAAGGCTAAGAGAACTGGGTTTCTTCAGCCTTGAAAAAAAATAAGGTTCCTATAAAGAAGGTGGAGACTCCCTTTCTTCAAAGAGCTGGTACAAGTAATCCTGGGCAGATTCCAGTCAGACACAAGAGGAAAATTTTTCACACTGAGAACATTCAGCCATTGCAATAATGTCTTCAGGGAAGTGGTTGTTTCCCCAGCTTTGGGCATTTTTAAGGTTCAGATGAACAGGGTGCTGTGAAATTAGGATAAACAGGATGATTATCAGCAAAATTCCATAAATTACAGGAGAGATAACACACATGCAGCAAAAGCATTTTCCACTGGCCTTTCTCATAATCAATGAGACAAAAGTCCCAAGGAGAAATCAGAGTGTAATAGCAAAAAACACTGGAGTCTAAAATGCAAGATGCAACCTCTTGTACATAAATCAAAAATTTACATTAAAAAAAAGAAAAAAAATCAACAATCTGTCTCGAAAATATTAACACTTATAGCAGACATTCAAAAGATACTTTTATCACATACATAGAAGTAAAAAAAAAATACAATCATAATAGAGTGACAGATCTATTCTGAGAATCTCTTATAAAGAATTTCAGAAAAAAAATGTATTTACTTCATTCATGTAAGACTACTTCCAATCAAAAAGTAGATTATAAAAAATGCTGAAGTAACCTTAGCAAATATTTAGTTAAAACTCATAATTATATTTCATCCCTATAATTTTGTCACAACAGAATAAACCCTAAGTAGGTGATTCACAGATAAATCCCATGCAAAGGCCAAAATGTATGGTTCCCATCTAAGAATATGTGAGCAGATCTGCTTTCAGTAATATAAAATATTTAGTCTAGCACAGACTGAGCAACACAAGCAGTAGACAAAGTTTGTAAACTCTGTGTGTAGATCCTCAAGCTCATACAATACTCTAAACTGGATATTCACCAATACATGAAATATGTATAATTTTAGGTAACATAACTTCTCGCAAGTATGCAAAAAAGTTCTGAAGCATTTTTCAGTAATTGGTATAAAATATGCTATAAAACTCCCATTGAATTTATTTCAGATCTTATGCTGTCTGGCAATTGCTTTACTTTAAATAAATAAATAGTGATGGAAAGAAAAAACCAAACACCCCTGGAGAAACTAAATACATGAACGACTTGCATCAGTAATTCAACTTGAAGTGCACAAACTCACTTGACACCTGCAGCTGCAGCGTGTGTTTTCCACCAAAACCACACAGGCACTGACCAGTGGCCTCTGACAGGACATAAGGACACACACATTTTACAGGGATTTACAGCAAGACCTTCTAGAAGGCTCACATGGCTTTGGAGGTGCAACAAAAGCAATCCTTTATTTTATGTATGTGGTGAAGTTAGCACTTGATGCACCTGACAGTTTCCCATGAACTTTTCATATTGCACAAGTGATGGTCTCCATTTAAAATAGAAGAGCAAAAGCATTTCCTATTATGATCTTTTCAAGCAGAATAAGAGAAGAGTTATGGCAAGTTCATACCATTTCTAAGATGTTTAACACAAGTATCATAATTGTCGCTTAATGGGTCAGGAAACAAAGACAGACTTGTCTCGGTGGTGTTGTCTGTTCTCTATAGATCACACTTATTTTCTCTTCATATTTAGGAAATGTAATTATGTCTAATTCAAATTACAAGAGACAATAATTACACAAAGCCATTTTTTTCTTTATAGTTAATCCTCTGAATATTTTATTTGCCAAGGCATACAATTTTCCAAAAAGAAAACATTAACATATGTGGCCTGTATGGAATTTATTTAATTATATGATAATCCAATATGGTTCCCTGCAATTTATTATGTTAATTAGTTAGATTATGTGTGAAATATTTTGTAATGAGCCCATTCCTTTTCTTTATATGACTTTTTTTAAAAAAATAAAATCTTTCTAATGAACCATTTTTCTGCATTCATAAAAGATATTTGGGCTCTGTAATTTAAACAGTGTGTTATAATTTATATCAGTATAGTCTTACTAAAGATTTTGAGAACCATAAACCATACTTTGTGAGACTGTAATATCCTTATTGTAACAAACACAATAATTGGAGAACATTGTGTATTTGATATTATAACTGAATCCTGTACTACTTTGGCAATAAGTGCAATATTATTGATTGAAAATGGAAGAAGGAAAAAAGAAAAAAAGAAAAGACCTCCAATAATTCTTCAACCAGGAGGGCAGAAGAGGATTAAAAGAAAGCCTTTAATAGTCAGAGTGTGTAAATCTCTTTTGGAAATGAGCCAACAGATTAGATCAACATGGATTTTTGCAAGAAAGCAAGTTACTGTTTGTTTCCTACAAGTTAACTACAAGTTACTACTACTGCTGTGTGAGCAGAGAAACAGATCATTAAATATAGAAACTCTTCCATGGCATCTTCTTAAGAATCTATTTTCCAGCAGTCTTGAGGTGCTGTCTCTCTTGAAATTTCATTTTATACGTGCAATTTCCCTTTGTTTTCTAAAACCAAGGATGCACTCCACTTCCTTACCTAAGTTTTCAACAGCAAAAGGTGAGCTCCTTTAGTTTTGTGCCAGCACAGCCTTAAGTGTCAAGTCTGGAAACATTTTCAGAACCATGCTAGAACCCCTCCCACATCCTGCATTTAGCTGGGGATTTGTGTCTGATTCTTTAATCTGCAGATAGTGTACCTGGTAGAGTACCATGAGATAAAGCCCTGAAGAAAGCTGGTTGATCTTCAAGGATCATCTGCTCCAAGCTCCAGAGTGATGCATCCCAATACAGTGGAAGTCAGGCAAAAAGGACAAGAGGCCTGCCTGGATGAATGAGGAGCTCCTGAGCAAACTCAGACACAAAAAGGAAACCTACAGATGGTGGATGCAAGGACAGGTAACAATAAATAAATAAAGAGAGAATGAAGGATCCCTCACTGCAGGAGACAATCAGGTTTGAGTCCATCTGAGGAAGCTGAAAGTGCACAAGTCCATGGGACATGATGGGCATTCCTCAGGGATCCGTGTTGGGATCAGCACAGGAAACATCTTTGCCAGTGACCTGGGAGCTGGATGGAGTGCAGCCTCAGCACACTTGCTGACAACCCCAAGCTGTCTGTGCAGCTGCTGGAGTGAAGGAATGCCATCCAGAAGGACACTCCACAGCCTGGAGAGGCTCATAAGAACCTCCTGAAATTCAACAGGGCCACGTGCAAGGTCCTGCACCTGGGTTGGGGCAAACCCAAACACAAGCTCGGCCTTGGGGGTATTTCTTCACTGAAGAAAAATCCACACCTAGTGGTCATGGATAGGATTCATCCTTTACAAATTGTACAGATGTCATTAGTCTATAGGTGGTAATAGGCAGAAATAAAGTTTAAAAAGCCTCTTGCTCAATGGTGATGCTCAACACAAAAAAAATCCACAGATAAATTCAAGTTGAATCAGCCTCTCCCCATAGATCCTTAATGGTTTTTCCTATGTGTCATCTGGAAATACATTAACGCTGCAGAATCCTGATGTTAGCCCAAATGTCACATTTAAGTCAGTTTCCAATTATTATCTTACCATTTATATTCATTTTTCCCTAAATGGGGTACTGGTATAACACAATAACTAATTCTGCTGTGGTCACATATATTTCAAAGACTTGACAGGCCAGGCAGCTGCAGAAGCCCTGTATGTATTTCAGACCTAAATTTTTTTTATGAACACATACTGATGCAATAATTATCAGTGGAGGCAGAGGAGAAGGGTGAATTCCAAGCAAACTATGCTTGTGTGGATTTCTTCCAACTGTTATTTCAAACCACATTTGCTTGCATGTATCCATACTCTTAAAATGCTTTTATACTTTGTGCTGGATATGTTGACTTGACTGTTGCTAAAAAACCAAAAAACTTCTGAGCTAATATAGTTTATCTCTGGAAGAACAGTGGAAATATGCTATATATCAAAGTAAACATTGTGCAACTTGGAAAAGACATTGCATCTCATGACAAATGCCATGAATTTTGACTGCACTTGATACTTGCTGACACTAGAATCACCAAACCAAATGGCAAATCATTAAAAATTACCAATAAAACCCTCACACCAAAAAAACATCCCTGAGAAATTGCAGTTGTATTTCATAATATATAAGCAAAATCCAACTTAATTTCTCTCCAGGCCTGCGAGCAACTGATTCCTTAATACAGCATTTTGTATGTTCCATACTAAGACAGCACGAACCCAGAAAGCTAATCTTTGCAAGGCTGGTTATTTAAATGCCTTCCTGTGTTAAGAAATACTGGAAACATAAAAAAATAAAATAACCAACACAGACAATTTAAAATATTTACAGTCTTTCACTTTAAAATGACTCACATGCAGGCTTCTGAAAGACTGTTCAGTGAAGGAACTCTCCTTCAGCAGATATCCTTGAAGAAAAATGGCATCACAGATTTGCTAGACTGAGCAGGTATGTAGTAGTCCAACCATAAATTTACTAGTCTAAGAAAGTATGTAGTAGTCCAACCACTGTTTGAGGTTTTTTTTCAAACTGCAGTTTTACAGAATAAACATCCTAAATGTTCTTGTGTAGCCAGAAGATTGTATTTCATTATCCCTTGGATCACACTGGGGCACTAGGCAGTGAGAGGAAGGAGGAGTGGCTAAATCATCACCATCACTTTTTCTTTCCCAAGAGGATGCTCCCAGCAGCTCCCAGCTGAGAGTACACCGTGGACTCAGAGTTTACACATTCTTAGAACAGCATAAAGGCCCTCTGACAGTGAGCCTCTAAAGCACCTTATCTTGCTTTAATGCTCATTAGAGAAGAATTAAGTAGGACTAATACACTCACAATGAAGTTTACATGAATGCCTCAAGAATGCCTGCATTATGTTCCAATTATTTTTTTCAGAGAGCAAAGTAGCGACCAAACATAGATCATATAAAACATATTCAGCTCCCATCACTACATATCACAACTTGTACCTCACAAATTCCTTCAACACTTTTTCCTGACCAAACAATCAATAACTTTTCCGTGGCTTGTACTTTATTTCCTATTTCCCTATCAACACAGTGTACACCATCAGAGCAGGGAATTAGTCTGTGTCGCTCTATGAAACATTACAGATCAGTTCTGTATAATCCTTGACAAGTCTTTCCTGAAAAAAACCCAAAAAACTCCGTGCACCAAATCACGAGGTTTCTCAATTCTTGGCTGCAAACCTTTCAATACTGCAACAGTTTTAATTTTAATGATTGGTGATGAACAAATATTCTTTCCACATGTATTGTACACTTCAACACACTACTGACAGTTTTAAAAACTGACGCATTAAAATAATTGCCTAGCTATGTATTTAAACAATTAAGTCATTATTAATTCAGTAAATGCCATAATAAGCTTTTAGAAATTACAAAAGAATCCTTTTCCATGACATACATTGATATGATATTTGTCTAACTAGGTGATCTGCTTATTATTCACTAATTTAATTTTTTATTGAATTATGTAGCAACAAAATGCACAAAGGAACGAAGTTACTCTCTGTAATTATTTGACAGGATAAGTTGCAAAATCCTGACATGCCAAACTAACTAAAAAAAACCTAAGTGCCATCACAGGACCTCCCAACTCACTTGGCACCACAGGGTTAATCTCTCACATTTAATATCCTACCTCAAAAGAGAATAATTGTAGCAAGAACCAAGGTCTTATGGTAGCTTTAGTCAGACCTTGCTACTTCTTCAGAACACAACAGTGGAAAAGCCATGCAAATGGAGATGAATGGAGCACAAGCCACCGAGGTAATTAAAAATGTATTTTCCATCTCCTAGTAATTGAATTGTGTACAAGCTGCAAGTTAATGAGGTCATCTACCCTCGAGCACTGACAGGAAAGCAGGAATAATTATCTTTCAATTTTTTCTTATGTAGCAATTAATTTTAACCATTCGCCTACACCCCACTCCCACTTCCCTCATTCCAGTCAGTCAAAGTCACGGCTAAGCCGAATTGACAAGCAATTGATATGGTGGCGGCACGGAGCCGCCGAGGCGGGCAAGGTAATCAAGGGGCTGCAGCTGTTGAGGGCTAAGAGCTTCCAGGTGAATGTCACCTGAGATTTTGCATTCTGCCACTCGGAGGGCTTGGGACGCACAGTAGTGCCTGACGGCACATCTGGTGCCAGGTGGGCAGGGAGGGGACAGCGCTGATTCGGGAAGGGAACAGAAGGATGGACAAGGATTGATGAATGGACAAGAGTAGAAACAAAAATGTCTTTTTTGTTGTTGTTTTTGGGTTTGATTCTCGGGTTTTTTTTTGTTGGTTTTTTTTTTGGTTTTTTTTAGGGCTCATCTACTGTCATTGAGTATTGCAAACTACAGCTGTATTTTTTAAAAAAAAGTGTAATGCCTTGGCTTTTAATTCAAAATCTCAAACACCAATTAGACTCAAACCTTTATGATGCCTCCTGTAACTATCTGATACAGACTTTCACCAGCTCTACACTTTAAAGGAATGAAACACACGCTAAATCAAATCTGTGAGAGCAGGACATAAAGAGGAGCTTGGCACTTTGACCTGTGGACCTCGTAAGCTCTGTGCAAATGTCCACATTTATAATTGGGCTGGCAATCTCTGTAGTGCTCCCTTTGGCCTGCACCATCTTTCAACAGCTAAAATGAGCAGTTCTGTTCTCAAAAAATCAGGCAACACCACCAGTGTAACAAATGGACTTAAGCATTTCACTAAAATGATCAAGATAAAGGGGCCCAAGTATTTGGTTATTAATACAACTGCTACCTTTCCTCCCTCAGTGAAGATGACAAGTGTTGTTAGGACATTTCTTGCTAGATGGAGTGCACAGAATGGCCATCTGAGCCCATACCAAAATGACAACTTTTCCCCACGTGTCAGTGTATATCAACTTTTCCCAGCTGCACACAAGTTAAACTTCTTCTGAAATTACTGATTTTTGACTAGCAGTTTTAGAAAGAAACCCATTCCCAATGGCAAAAAAAATCTAACTCAGATATCTTACTTACAATTCATGAATTGACAATGATCATGTCTTACTCACCTGGCTGAGAAGAGTGGCAAACCTGCCTGCCAAGTAAAAGTTCTCTGCATTTGCAAAATGTGTTAAAATATCTTTCCTACATGCACTGCTTCAACTGGAGAGAAAGTCCATAAAAATGGTGTCAGCAATGGTGTAAAGAGAGAGGAAATCTAAGACATTTGCCATGGACTCCAAGTCCACAATCCATCTGCCTCCTCCTAATACACTTTGGAGCCAATTCAAGGGGTTGCTCTGAAGTTGATTCCACTAATTTCAGAAGTTTCCAACAAATGTGTTTCCTTTTAGATGAGCATGATTATCAAAGTAAAGTTCAGCAGAGAAGGTGCCAGAAGTTAGTCCCCAGTGTTTCACCTCATTAGAAATGCAAATAATGGTTACTGTGTGGGTGAAAGTAGGCAACACCTGGAAAAGTGGTACACACAAAGGTCACCTCAGCTTCAGTATAAAATTAGCATCAGGAATGAAATCAAAGGCAAGCAAATGCCAACATGTACACACTGGAGGGAAAAGGAGTCGTCACTTTCTTTTGAGCACACAAAGAATATAACAATACATGACAGTGCAGTAATACAGTAATAGCAGTCATTTCTATACATTTATTTTATCTCCTAACTTTCTATATTCTTTGCAACCAAGTCGTCTACTCTTCTTCCTATTGATGCTGCTTTTCACAATCTAAAAGCTGTCAAGGTAAATATAAATAGACCAGTAAGTGTAAAATAAGTTTGTTTCTCTTGAAATGAAGATCAAGTTTTGCTTCAAGCAGGAAACTTCATGATCTCAATTTCTCGTGTCATAGGAAGATGTCTGATGCAATTCTGTAGCACATGCACAGAGCAACCACTTCACAAATATCAGCAAAAGGAGTTCTCAGCAGAAAAAAAATGCCCTTTGCATTTTCTTTCAATGCTGAGAAGCAACCAAGACACTAGAAATTAAATGTACATCTACTTTGAGAAATCATAAATGAAAACAAGGAGACTGACTCACATTTAGTCAACCACAAATATTCTTGGGTAATCACAAAACAAAATGCAAAACTTATGCTCAAAATTTAAACAACAATTAAACAAACAAACAAACAAAAAACACACCCCAAATCAAGACAAAACAATAATTCAACTTCCCCTTCAAAGCCCCAGTAGTTTAACTAAGAGAAGGCAAGTGCAGACCTAGAACAGTTGTGAATACTGGTGAGAAGTCCAGATGAACATGAATCAGTAAGAGTGTTACAAAGGAAAGCACATCCATAAAGCTCCTATTCATCACTCATAATTAAACTCATTTGAAAACACTACACACACGGACATGATGGAGAGACATGAATTGTTCTACAAAGACAAAATCATTCTCAGTGGTTAGTTAAGTGTTGTCAGTCAATCCTAACCATTTCACAGCCAGCTCTCTCTCTGTAATGGCAGATTAAACTTGGCAGACTTGATGGGGCGTAATAAACTTCATGTAGCTACCACTCCTCCTCTTTTTGCAAAGCTAGGGCATGTTCCTCCATTTAGGTTCACTCCAGAAAGCCCAGATAAAACAAGGAGATCAGTTTCCATGTCCTCTGGAGGTTCTGCATTAGAAGGGAAAATTCAAATACAATGTGCACAAAGTGAGGAAGTTGCTTGATGCTCTCTCCTGCTTCTGAAGAGGAACAAAGCACCGACTCAAAGAGTGCCAGGGATCAAAGAGCAAAGACAAGGCTTCAATAGCAAGTCAACACTATGTGGCTTCTTTCCTGAGCACAGACAACATGTGCTGTGCTAGATCAGTGTTCCCTCCTGGGAATCACTCTGTCTCACACAGGAAATAGGGGATGGTCCCTCATATGAGCATCATTGCTCATCCTGACCATTTTCTGTGGTTTGTTTTCCATGCACCTCCCAGCATCAAAAAGTGTTGTCTCAGTGTATTTCTAAGGCACAACCCTACTTAATCCTCTCAGTATCTGTTTATAAATCTGTTGTCCATCAATTTGACTACTCCCTCCTTGAACCTGCAGATACTATGTTTCTGCAGCATTCTGAGTAAATTGATTTTTGAGTTTTACTACCCACGGTGTTAATACTCTCTCTGCATGCTTGTCTTCTGATTTATTTAAAATTCTCATATTATGCCAACTAACTTTCTCTTTCCCTGCTCTTGTGTCATGAACATAGTAGAAACAAGAAGTAGTTACTACTAAAGCTCAGTATAAATCACAGAATTTCAAAATGAGAGGAAGAAGAAAGAAGAAAGAAAAAAAAAAAGTAATTCTTGCCATCAGAAGTAAACATCTTGCCCTAAAAGTAAAAAAGTTTTAGCTAAAATATAAGGTGATACTATGTCCTTACATTCAGGGATTTTAAATGTCCCATATTTACCACAGACTTATTTAACACTCATGATAAACTAACTTGAGTTATATGACATGAAAATGACACAACATTTTAAAAACAGAAAGGAGAAAAAAGTGTTTAAATAGGTTCTTGTGAGTAGAAGATAAATTGTGATGATGCAAGAATGAACTGCTTGTGATAGTTTTTAATACTCACCACTGACAAATTTCCTTTTACATGTTAATATCAGATGTATTATTCATATTCTATATATATATATATATATATATATATATATATATATATATACATGTTATAGCTCCACATTAAAATGTTTTGGGAATGTTTTTCTCTTTAAAAATCAGAAGCCTAAAAGTTAGATACCATTCTGAAATAAACCACAGACAGAATACAAAGCGAGAAGCAACATAAAAAACGCTTTAGTCTTGAAAATCATACGGAGTAATATCATTGGTTTCTTCACAATCAAAACCTTGTAGCACATGAATTGAAATCTCTTCTTGGATGCTGAAGTATAAAGGAATTCATGTTCCCACCACCCTGCAGAGAGACACGTTGCCACAGACACATGGGAATAATTACACCTTGATACAATTCTGTTTAAATGCAACCTGTTCTTTTCAGTAGTGATCTGCACAGGAAAGCTGATATGATTTAATCCTATAGAAAAGGTGTCAACATAAGCCATCCTAAACACTGGCATAAGAGAGATACAAAGTTCAATTTTGCTTTAATTTGATAACCAAAAGACCACATTAAAAGGTAGAACTTCTCATACACCCATCTCAGGCTCTAAGTGGAACTAATTTTGATATAGGATAGGTTCAGCACTGTGAACTGAGAAAATTGCTCACCATCCCTGTACATTTTTCTGTACCACATTCCTTTCAAGATATTCTTCCTATTATTTTGAGAACACTAAAAGAAGCAACCTATTCACTCCATCACCTTCCTTTAGGGGAATATCTAAGAGCCCCAGTCCTGCTTACAAAAGTACATTCCTAAACTGCCAGATTGCAAAATAATATGGTCCCAATCCTGAGGTATGTCCAACCTAAGCCTTAAAATTCAACTTGGAGTTTTCCATTTACAATATTTAAATTCTGATAATTGCAGGTAACAGCTTTTAACTTCAGACAGGACAAATCACAGAATCACAGAATTGTCAGGGTTGAAAGGTATCTCTGGAGATCATCCAGCCCAAACCCCCTGCCAAGGTACAGTCATCTCAAACAGCTTACAGATGTGGGTTCTGAAGTCTCCAGAGAGGGAAACTCCATGACCTCCTTGGGCACCTGTTGCAGTGCTCTGCCACCCTCCATGTGAAGAAGTTCTTCCTTATATTGAGGTGGAACTTCTTCTGTTTTAGTTTTATGGCCTTTGCTCGTTATCTTGTTGCTGGACACCACCAACAGGAGTCTGGCACCATCCTCTTGGCACCTGTCTTTGAGATGTTTTTATGCATTAATGAGATCCCTTCTCTGTCTTTTCTACAGACTGAACAGCCCAGCTCCTGCAGTCTCTGCCCTTAAGAGAAATGCTCCAGACCCCTCATCATCTTTGTGGCTGGATGGATGAACCCACTGGATCCTCTCCACCAGCTCCCCAACTTCCTTGAACTGGGGAGCCCAGAACTGAACACAACACTCCAGATGTGGCCTCAGTAGGGCTCAGTAGAGGGGGATGAAGCACCTCCCTTGACCTGCTGGACACTCTTCTCAATGCACCCCAGGATTCCTCTGGCCCTCCTGACTGCAAGGATGGTTCATGGCTCATGGTCAACCTGTCATCCGCCAAAATTCCCAGGTCCTCAGTAGAACTGATTCCCAGAAGGTCACCCCCCAACCTGTCCTGTGCTTGGAGTAATTCCTCCCCAGGTGCAGGACCCTACACCTGCCCTTGTTGAACTTCATTAGGTTTCTCTCTGTCCAGCTCTCCAATTCATTTATTTATATATTTATTATTAATAATAATATAATAATTAATATTAATAGATCAATATTATACTATATTAGTATATTAATTATATATTAATAATCAATAATATAAAATATATAAAATATAAAACATATTCATCTATATATAAAATATATATCTATTTATACATATATAAAATATATAATATATTAATAATTAAGAATATAGTAATATTATTATATATTAATATATTAATGTTATATATATTAGATTTATTTATTTGTTTTTACTCTAATTTATTTGTTTATAAATAAATCCTACACTAACATTTTCTTGTGAAGAGTTCCAGACCTATCAACACAGCTGACAGGTTAATGTATCTCCTGTAAGTGTGCACAGAACATGACTTCTTCTTTTAATTCTAAAATAGATTATTACATAAACTCATGCACTCAGGAAGGATTTTAAGCTGCACCACTAAATACTTTATTTTTCTAAAATAATAATGCTTTTTTTTCTAAAGATCCTATCTACACAACTGTTGCTTATCAATCATCCATTTAATTATTGTAGTCTGTTGCTTGATCTGGCTTTGCTGCACTGTGATAAACTGTGCTCAGGAGTACTGCACACCCTGTTCCAGGCACTATTTTCCCCACCCTCTCCAAAGGGTCACATAAAGCATCTACACAAAATATATTTTTACAGGAAACTTCACACAAATAGGGAAATAGTTGATTTTTCCTTTGAGGTTGGAGGGAAGACTGAGATCTTAAAAGAACTCTGACCCTATCCATAAACAGGATCGACGGTCCATGTGAGTCCAAATAGTGGCTCTGGGAGATCCAGGCATGAAGAAAATTACTTGAGGTATAAATCATGGCATTAAAGCTGCCTCCAGGGTAGGGGATCCATTTCAATGATTATAATGACATTTACTGAAGGTCCTTGACAGTCCTGGTGGTTCTCTCCAGCTGTTCCACTATCAAATCATGATTATTCCATAGGATCATACTAAGCCTCACAGAACAGGTTGCTGACTGTGCTAGTCCATAATAATATTTTTTTCAAGAAAACCCCAATTGATATTTGTTGTCAGTACTATTTTGATTTCAAAAACACCTTTTTTTGAAGGCATTTCCATTCACCAGCTGGCTCAATATTTATTTCTCATCCTGCCTCTTCCAATCACAGAGGAAAATTAGAGAATAGGCAGAAGAGAATAAAGTAAAAATGGAAGATTTCAATGTGTGTTCAGGGAGTAATCTATGGAAACAGCATGAATTTCTGCTTAAAGCAATGGGGAAACTCTTCTACCTCCAAACACCATGATTAAAACACTGCATATTAGTTCCAGCTAAGTAAATTTTTCTTAAATTGAAAACTCTGATGTAACAAAGTTTCATTAAAATTTTTTTGTAAAGTATCATTGTCCCTACCTATCCAGAGACTTGAATAGAAGTCACATATATTCAGTTACAGCAGGCTTAATATTCACCCAGAGATTCTACATCAGTCAAGTTACAGTCTTTTGGCATCAATAGTGATTTACTTCAATATTTTTTATTTTACTCCTTTTATTGAAAATGTTCTTCCTTCATTCCCACCTCATAACTGAAATATTTTATTCCTTAGGTATTGTCTGAGAGGAGAAAAGTGATTTTAGTTTCTAATGTATAGGTGCAGATTACTTACTGAGTTAAAAAAAAACAGAACTTGTATCAGCAGTTGAGATATATGGCTCATCACAAATTATACTTTGCAATTCTGATCAGTAGAAATCATGTATTTCATACTTTGATTCTGTTCACATTCAAATAAGGCATTTAACAATGCAGTAATAAATAATAAGTAATAAAATAAAAAAAATCCTAGAATTTTAAATAAACATTTTCTATAATATTTACAGTATTCAGATGGCTTCTTTTCCAAAGCATGATTCTATTGCATGACTGTTAGAAGGTAAATCCTGAAAAACACATAGTGGACTTTAATTAGTTTTTTCAATTATCTTCACAAGAAAAGATAAAAACTCCAGGAAATGCTACTGGACAAGCACTGCCTCACAGCACATTTTACACTGTTGACATAAGACTCAAAGAAGAAAATAGAGCTTAAAATTATCATCTTCCTTCACAGAAAATCATATTTTTGATTATAGATGTTTTATGACAAACAACTTAAAGCCCTACTCAGAAAAGCATAATGCTTTCAATGCCCAATCTGCATTTGTGCAGGACTGAACTTGAGCAAAATAGTGCTGCCCTGTAGCACAGCATAAAATAAATCCAATAAAGACAGACTGAAAGAAGATCAAAGCAGAAAATGTCTATTTTTCTTCCATTTCCTAGGAGACTTCTCTAGACCTGGGTTTCTTTCATCCCCATCTTTTTAAACAGTCATTTAACATTTACACCTGCATTTATTCCAGCTATAAATCCCTCCCCTCCCTTTAATTAATCCAGCTAGTTTGGGGATGCTTATACAGTAGCATCCCTTGGTTCTTCATATTGGTTACTCAGTAAACAGCTCTGGAATTCTGGCTGAGGAAGTCAGCCAGCAGCTGGTTTGCTTTCTTGCCTGCACCTTTTAGTCTCTCTAAAGGATTTTCTAAGTGAAAATCACAACTCATCACAGCAGTGGCTTTTCTGACAGATACACACACCCACAATGGGCTGGTCAGTGACCCACTGGGTCTGCCAGAACACTTCAACACCAGTTAAAACAGAGTGTTTTTTCAGTCCTACACTAAGTAAAAATTAAGAATAAGCTGAAAAAGCTGCATGTTTAACAGTTGACTTTCTCAAGCCAGTGAAGCAAGCCTTCATGTTCAAGATCAGCTAAACCCTCACCTTCCTCCAGCAGTGATGGCTGAAACAGACTGCAGATGTATCTAGAAATGGCCCTGTGACAAAGTTTTCTAGCAGAGGTGTGGGAGCAGTCTACCTGCATTCCTACATCTCTCCTCCTGCTCTCTGCAGCAACAAAATTCACTATGTGCAAAGGAAGATCCCAATCACCTCTTCATAATTCATGATCTCTGCTACAGTGTGGCTTCTCTGACAGGCAGCTGTACACCTTTTTCACCTGGAACTGCATTGTGAATTAAAATATGACTTTCTTCCTTCCAGTAAAATAGAAAGGGAAATCAAAACTAATCTTCCCCTAGGTCCTTCCCTTCCCCCCCCCAGTTTATGTGGCACAGACCAGCCTGCAATAATCAAACCAGAGCCATTTAGTGTATAGTCTAGTCTTGCTGTGACTAATAGGATGATTGGTTGTATAGCTTCTTTATGGTTGTTCATTATATCACCCTTACATAAAGTAATTTAATTTCAGTGGGATAATTAGGGTATTTCTAATCTAACTGATAGTCTGAATGAAATGAGATTCTCAGAGGGAGATTTGTGTACCAGGAGATTGGTGACCTCCGGCCCCAATTTTCACACAATGTATTAAGCTGACAGCCTTACTTCCAAGCCCTGCTGCACTGGCACCTCACCACTTGTGCAGATGTATGTGCTACAGACAGCAACTCTGAATGAGGCTCTTCCACCCAAAATCCCATTATTGAGGGAAACTGTAATTTTTTATTTGAATTACAGAAAGATAATCCAGGCCATCGTTCACTAGTTGAAAATACAGCCCTGTTATTTATCTGCCATGCAAAGCATGCATCTAAACTCTTGATTTTAGACTGTGCCTTCCAGGGTGACATCAAATATATCCTACATTTACTTGATCAACACCTACACTTTTCTAATTAAAAAGAAAATTTTCCCCTTCGAGTTTTCCAGAAACATATGCAAAACTTTCAAAAAGCAGCTTCTGGCAAATTGAATAGATGACATATTTTATTCATGAACCAAACCCCTAAGTTTATCTACCTTTTGCTGTAACCTGTAGCTGTCAAGCAGACCAGACAATCTGTCTGGTTAACCTATGAGCTGCTCCATTTCTTCAGTAGCATTTATGTCCCAGCTCACTTCTTTCCTTGTCTCTGCTTTCTGAAAACTGGTATATTCGTTTCCCACATCTGTACAGACCAATCCAACACCCTGAAAGCAGAAAAAGCCTTTTTCCTTCAGTTAAGTGTGGACTGAATCTCACTACTGTAACCAAACCCCTCCTCATCATACCTACAAGTGTTGTCCCTGTGGTTGCACATTCCTCTGCTGATCCTTGGCTTTACAAAGGGTGATACCCTTAAACACCAAAAATCCTCACCCACAGACCTTTGAAATTATTTCCCTGTGATTAGTAAACCTCTTCAACCTCAACAGCTTAGCCTTTAATCCTAAGAGCTAATAAAAGTAGAAAAGGCCTTACAAAACAGAGGAAAACACTTTGCTCAGTCACATAATTTGGTTTTGATGTTCCAGTATTTGATTTAAAGACAGTAAATAAATTATACAAGCTTTCAGGCTTCTTTGGTCCAGGCTGACATAAACTGTTCAAGCAAGAGGCTGAAAACTGAATGTCTCTTTTCCAGACACAATAGCATCCTGTGTACAGTTAAATCAGAGTTCACACTAACTTCAAAAGCATCACAATTTCACCTACAACTCTACAGTTACAAATAATCAATACACAGTGTTAAATATATATACTGAGTATCTATCAAAGATGTATTTGGTGTGTCCATGGACTCCCATTTACTATATGTATATATGCACAGAAACATATTTTTTTTTTCTATTTCAGTGTAATAAAGCATAATTTAATGAAAATTAAACCTCAGCATTTGCACTTGAGCATGGATGAAAATATATGATCTATAGTATTTATACCTCAACACTTAAATCAGAAGAGTTCACACAGGGGTAATTATTTTCAAGAAGTTATTCTGCAATTAGCACCTTTTAAAGAGACCTATATCATTTTAAAATATCGAAACCCAATGAACTGCTACATATTATAGCTACCTCTGTGTACATCCATATTTTAAGCTCATTGGTGGTAGGGATAAATCCAGAATAAGAGCCCACCTCGAACTTTATTTCACTCAGTCTCTCACATTATCATTTTTCAGTAATGGTAATTTGTATTCTGCATCTTTCCCCAAGCCTTGCACTCGCAGCTATGTTGGGAATTTGTAGCTGGAAAGTCACTGACCTGAAATCTGGCAGTGGCTGTTTTACGGAAGTCATGGTCTTGTCAGGGCCTGTGTTTAGGAGACTCCTGAGTTCAGGGTTCCTTGACATTATAAAACAAAGAACCCATTAGAGTTTAATAGGCCAATATTAGGCTCTTATACAAGAAGAATTATATACTAGAAATGACAACTTAATTTCAAATACATTTTCAAGGAAAGATAGTGTCAGTCAAAAATAGTTTTAAAATAATATCATATTTTATAGAATCTTCCTCAGATGGGTACCTTAAAACTTCCCAAATTATTACTTCTTATCAAAAGAAATGAAAACAAATTAACTCCTTACAACATTTGCAGATAATCTTGCATCAAGCAATTACCCCAAATATAGAATACTTTCTAAACTAATTAAATTTTACATTAAATCATAAAAGCTTAGAAGGGAAAAGCAAAAACAAACACACAGTTATTATATTGGTGTAGTTAAGACATGGATTCTGCTCCATTTCTGCATCTGCCATCAAGTCAAGACAACTCAGTATTCACCTGTGCTTTGGATGAGTCTTCACTGGTGAAGTATCATTGTCTCTCCTTTACAGTGCACCCTGACATCTCAGATGAAGTGTTACAGACACATTTCTACTTCAAGGATTTTTGATTTACAAAAAATTTAACTGTTAAGGAGTATGTTTAATTTGGGCATTGGATGCTAACATGGAAATTGTGTTTATAGTCAGCTGTAAACCCATTCATTTGCTCAGGCTCATCGTTCTGCACAAACAGAAACCATAAGCCTGAAGTCCTGGCAAGATGTTCCTCTCCTCCAGCCAAGAGCCTCAGCAAAACTCTGCTGCCTCAGTTTGCTTCTGTTCTGAATCTTTTCAACCCTGTCAGAACTTAATTTGTTGTGTTTTTAAGAGAAATCAAGACTGAGCAACTCTGTGGTAATCTGAAGCTCAGATATTTCTCCAGAAAGATAAGTAAGAGAGCACCAAGATACATTTCATTTTTATTCACTTAGCCTTCTGCTGGACTGAACTATGTTTTATGTACAAGTCATGGTAGACCTACAAGGATAATCTGAGTAGGAAGTAGGAAAACACAGTTAAATCAATAAAAGAAAATTATCTTATTTTTGTTCAACTACTAAGTTGTGCCCTGATACCAAACTGAGAAAGAGCACACAAAAAATACCTCACCTCCCCTTATGAAAAAATAATAATAATAATAATAATAAAACCCCCTTTATTCTTAGAATAGTTACTAGAGTGACAAATTGCTGTGGTATAGTATAGAAAGTGTCAAGGAAAGAGAAGACACCTCTACTTTCACATATTTCAGCAAGATTCAAACCATGCCAGCATTAACAAGGATACACTTCAATCACAGGAAGCCTTACTAAAGTTCCATTTTCAAAAGCTACAACTGCTATGAAGACATTATTACAAAATTGTTCTATTTCTTACCCATTATATAACTGTCACCAAATAAAATATTTCAGCTAAAAAAATCCAGACTGTTTCAGGAAAAGTTTTGAAGAAGCATCACTGTCAGCACTGTTTGGAGTTGGGACACAAACAGAAAGGAAGGGGGAAAAGAAAACAACAAATTTTTAGGTAAAAAATCACTCTTAATCAAGTGTTACTAATTAAGTAATCTACTTTTTTTTTTTTTCTTTTAGCATTCTACCCTTGCTTTCTCCCTTGAATTTTATTTAGGTGCAGGGTTTGGATCTTGGCTTTAAGAACTACACAGAATTAAGACACTTTGTAAAATTACTTCAGCATTGTCATGAATGAAGTCTCCAAAAAGAACTGCAAATCATACAATTCTTAGTGCAATTTGATTAGTGCTTAAAACACAAGATTCTCCAGGAGAAAGTTATCTATATTGATGTGTTGTATAAAACTCATTGATTACCACAATAAATTGTATTACCACATTTCAGCACAACTCATGTATCTAAATCAAGAGTAATTCTCCAACACTGCAATGAAAGTAAAAGTTTAAAAAAGGGCAAATATACTGTGCATTAGAAAATTCATACATTGTTCACACTTTGTGCCTTATCATGGTCTTGCCATTTTTTTCCTGGGAACAGTAATTGTTTAGCTTGTTTCCTCCATTGTCTGCAGTGATTACTGGAATCACATTTCTAGGGTAAACAAGGTGAAAAAACCCCTCTTTCCCATTGTCCCATTGTCTATCAGGAAGGTTTGAAGCAAAGTAGGCCTCCCAATAAGTTTTCTAATCCAGATAAGCAGGGCTAAGATATCTGACAGCTGCTTCACGCTCTTCATCATCATCTGAAACAATCAGTACGCATTAGAGAGTACTTTTCCCTTTACAAAGGTGATAATTAGATAACAAGCTGAGATTAAAGTAATTACAGTTAGACAGCTGGCAAGGCAGCACAGTCATGTTGAAATATTGTTGATACTTCAGCATCTGGTTCTAATAACAGCACAGGCTAAAAGATTTTACATTAATTACAGAACAGAATTTAATATAAACATATTTAATTACAATTGATGAGCGATAAACTGTTCAAGAATGACTTAACCCCTTACACATGTCAAGATGATTGGAACTTCATATATATCTTTCTACTTTAAGAGCAGGCTACAGTCAGTATGAAGGTTAGGAATCTCCAATTTTTAAAAAGCACTGTAGCTGGAAAGGTGAATTATTGATACACTTAAAAAATCTAATTTAAAAACAAGTTAAAACTGCCAACAGAATTCAAGACTGGCTTCATTTAGGCAGAATTGCAGCTAAGCCCAAAATTGCTGTCTCAAAAATTCCACAGCAATTGCCACCCAAGCCTGAGGCATCTACAACTCCCTGGTGCCTGTATAGTTTTCCCAAGGATGCACTCGATTCCTCTGATCTTATCGATGCTAGGCAACACAGAGCCTCTGCTCCTTCCTCAGCTACTTTGGATCCAGCTGCAAGGACCTGCTCCAAGAGTGCAAGGGATGCAAGGGCCCTCCAGTGTATTTGGAAAAGTCATTGGATGAGACACCAAACAGTTCTAGCAGTCTTGATCCTGGAAGGCAGTGACCCTAATCAATAATCAATAACTTTCTCCATCACTCTTGCTCTGTGCACCCAGACAAAACTATTTGGGGCTGGGAAGGGCCAAACGAGAGCACTGCAGCATAAAAAAATGACAGCAGTGGCAAAAAGGGTAGAAATGAGACAAGTTAATTCCTCTATTAGGAAAAAAATTAATATGGTTGCTTAAGCCATTAGAGAACATCCAAAGGAGGCCACGAGGAAGGTGAAGGGCCTTGAGGGGAAGCCGTGTGAGCAGCGGCTGAGGGCACTTGGTTTGCTCAGCCTGGAGAGGAGACTGAGGGGAGACCTCATTGTGGTCTTCAACATCCTCACGATGGGAAGAGGAGGGGCAGGTACTGATCTCTTCAGTCTCTTGGCCAGGGACAGGACTCAAGGAAATGGCCTGAAGCTGGGTTGGGAGGCTTAGGCTGGATATCAAGAAAAGGTTCTTCACCCAGAGTGGGACTGGCACTGAACAGGCTCCTCAGCTAAGTGGTCACAGCACCAAGCCTGTGTGAGCTCAAGAAGTGTTTGGACAACACTCTCAGGCACACAGTGAGATTTTTGGGGTGTCCTCTGCAAGGCCAGGAGTTGGCCTTGATGATCTTGTTGGGTCCATTCTAACTCAGCATATTCTATGAGTATGGTCTGGCCATGCAGGTGTATGAAAAAATTATTGCCTTTGGGCTCATGCCTGACACTCCCCACAGTCAGAGAACTCCTTGTGCCTTAAGTCTCTCCTTGCAAGAATACTTTCATGTTTGCCTCCAAAAAAGACAAAGATTGGATCTAATCAACACCAATTATTCAAAAATAAAAATCTTCTGATATCTGGGACTTCTCCATTTGAAAGGATCAATAAAAAGCCACCAGAGACCAGAGAGGCTGGGTATTCTGTGATCCTGCAGATGGCATGCAATATGAGTAATAAAAATTGATAAATGTGCACTAACCATGTTGCATAACCCATTAAAGTACATATTAGGTAAAACATGTATTAGCTTTGGTTTTCATAAAGTCAGAAAGGTGAAGATATAATGATCCCAAAACACAGCATATGTCCTGTAATATAACTTGACACTTTTTTTCTGAAAATCTAACTTTTCCCCCCTCCATCTTCAAACAAGCAAGAAAGAAATCAACCTGCTGCTTTAGGAAAGAGATAGTAAAAGCTGACCTAAAGCAAAGCTGCAAACATACATAATTCTCTTTCCCAGGCCAACCATCACTACAATTACACATAAATCACAAGATATTTTTGTAGCACGCCTTACCTGGTACTGGCCCTGGACGTGTGTAGTGCTCAGCCCACGCAGTGTTGAGACAGTTCTAGTTAGCACAGCTCTTGCAGTGTGTTCAGCCAGCTGTAATATTTCTGTTGAGACTGTAAAATCACCTTTTTATGAGCCTGTTCCTCCGGTTCCCACTCAAAATAAAATAGGCAGCTAGTATATCACATAATTATGTACAGGGCTATTGAAAAACAAACAAGCAAATCAATGTAGCAGAGATGCTGTGAGGTGGTATAGTACAAAAAATCCCCTAAAACCCAAAAAAACACATTGAAATATTACACTTGAGAGAATGCCAAGGAGAATGCTCAGGGGTTTTGGTCCCTTGATGAAAAGATTAAATTGTATGTCTCTTACAGATACTAGATCAGCAAAGGTAATTAACATATTTTGGAAATTGATGAGCACTTTCAATTTTTATTCAAAAGCTTCTATCCAAATCTAGCCCTTTATTTCAATTAGCCTCAGATAATGATAATGGATTTCTTCAAAATAATCACTATTGATCTCATTGCTCCAAACTTTAGCAACATATATTACACTTCCCTGGGTAAAGATATATAGAAAAACTGTATCATTTGTCTGTGCTGTAAAGCAAACACCTACCATTGATGAAATGCTCAAAATAATGAGCCCTTTGGAAAAGATAGTCTAAGAACTCAATAGTCTTCAATAGAATTAATTCAAGAGAAATCATGAAGAGCCTAATTTCCGACACACCTCTTTTATTTTCTAATCACTCTTTTTAGACTTGTGGACAACTGAGTCATCCCACAGATAAAGCCAAATGAAGGATAGTAAGTGCTACCTACTTGAACAGATTTTTCCTATCACAAATACTGTTTTATTGTGTTTCTTCCAAAAATCATTTTTGTCCTTGTCTGGGATTCAGCACCATCAGTGCTGTCAACAGAACTGTGACAGTAACTTATTCTCTTATCAACACAGTGCATTAAATAATGATTTTCTTTGCAAGGCCTCCTTTCAGTCCTACCAAAAAAAAAAAAAAACAACCCAAAAAACAAAAGTTTTGAAAAAATTTGCAAAATCTTAAGCTGTCATGAAGTAAAATTAATCCTAAGTAAACTAGAGTTGCAGTTCCATTGGTGGAAAACAATTTAGTAGAGGACAAATATGAAGTGATTATTTTATTATCTCTTCAAATGTTCAATTTTTTTGAACATTAAACTCTACACTAACAAAAAACCCAAAAGTGATTTCTAGATAACTCTTCCATAGAAAGATTAAATATGTGGTAGAACAAAACAACAACTTTGATGAAAAATTTTTGATTCATTTTTTTTGCTTACCCTCGGATTCTTGTCATTGTGTGAATTTTGATATTGTGTAAAATCTGGAAAGTCAAAACCCAATTATGCTGCTGCAGCTACAGCTTCTCCAACTGTCTACTCACTCTTCTGAAATACAGACAGTCAAAACCAAAACCAAAACCTACTTTATAGGCAGAGGAAAGAGAATTTATGTTGCTGGTACGTAGCAAGGACTTGACTTTGTTACTCTGTGCAAAGGCACCAGCCATTCCCCGACAAGTGATAATTTGCTGGGAGCATGCACAGTTAGCTTCTCTCAGCAAGAACACAGAAGGAGAGGGTAGATCTTTACCCCAAAGTGGCTGACAGGATAGACAATAATTTCCCTCAGGCTTTCTGATGAATTTTCACTCAGAAAAATGATGTAACCTCTCTCTTCATGTTGGTCCTGTAGCAAGTGGAAACTGAGCTCAGGAAGAGGAAGGTTATCAGGACTGGTACATTATTCCATTTCAGAATTGTCTCTCATCACTTAGAACCACTGTGGCCTGGCCCCTAACCTCAGGACAGACAAAGCAAAGGTGCTGAAATACAGAGAGAAGTTACAATAACCCTCAGCTTGTGAAGGGAGATAGACATTAGCCACAGCAGGAGGAGGAAGAAGAGGTGGTGGGGAGGAAGGAGAAAAGACAGCTACAGGTTACATTTTCAGAAGAGCTCTGGTTAAGGACTAAACATTCATTAACTAAAAAAGAATAAATCCATTTACAAGTCAAGATCACTCACATTAGCTCATTCAAGACCCTGATCTCCCCAGTAGTTTCAGGGCAGAGAAGCATCTAAGGATGACAGATCAGCACTGTATTATTAATTGTGCTGTCCAGAAATATTGAGGTTCTTCAGTAGGCTTTGCTTTCTGAACACAAATATATACAAAGAAATTTGGTGTGCAGTGGTATTTTGTGGTAGATGATCACATCCTGGTAAAGGATGGTGCATGAAAAAAGAATCTGCCACACCATCTGGGTTTTACTTCCTACAAAATTTAATACCATGGAAAACAAAGGCAATGTTAATCAGGACTATGGTTTTCTTTATGTCACATCCTGGCAGTTAAAAGATGTTGAGAAATCCTCTTGTGGGATAGGAAAAGACAGGATAGGAAATTCCCTGGTTTTTAATGTAGATCTTTGTAGCACATGAGACATAAGTAAATGTTAAGTATGGAAACCAGAATTGCTCCATGACTAAAGTCACTCATCTCAACCTTCATTCCTAAATCTTGTACAAACAGGGGGTGCTCTGTCTGCATTGAGTGTCACAGACATCCTTTTCACAATCCACACACTGTCCTGGGTGTTTCTGTAAGAGCTGGATGTATTCCAGTTCCACACACAGGCTATGATAATTCAAGTGCTTGTAGCCATACCTCAGCAACATCTACCACGTAAAACAATACAACAAATACAAAAGATTAAACCAAATCATTTAACTGAACCTGCTTTAACAGTTGACACAGATATCTGAGATTCAGCAAGAGATTTCTATAACATCTAAGAGAGTATCAGCACCATCTTCTCACACTTCAGCCTATACAGATGTCAGAACATCCTGAAGTGAAGAACATTCACCATCAGATGGTTTTAGATTCATGTCTCTAACACACCTATTGGTTCACATGCAAAACCTTTTTCAGTGCTCTCTTCTCACTCCTCCATACACTTCTTCTTTATTCTGGCATTGTTCACCCCTGCTCTCATTCTGGCTGAGGAGGGACAATATTTGTTTTGTCACCCATTACTTCTCATATCTCATGTGTCTAACTCTTGTACACAATACCCAAAATACAGCCATATACACTGAAAAAAGGCAGCCAAAGATCAAAGATTCGACCCTCTATTTCTTTTTTCATACTTAGCCTCTTTGTTTGCTAATCTATTTGTGTCTTCTGGCCTTAAATATTTTACTTTTTATTCTTCACCTGCTACCATTTCCCACACAACCTCTGATTCTGATAAGCATTTAGTGAAAGCCAGTATCTCAACTTCCTTCTCCTCTTCTATTAAAAACAGAAAGCCTCATCCAAACAAACAAACAAAAAAAGAGAGACCTGAAAACCACATCTGCTCCACGAAGCACTCCAGATGCAATGCCTGTTGGCCATGCTGCAATTGTTCTGTGCCACTGCTCATGCCTCAGTAGAGGCTGACATGCTGCAGGGCAGAAATTCCTTTCTCTGGCACATCTACCTTTTGTGAATCCAAGTGTACCCTTGGAGGTGAACACAGGGCACTTTGATGCAGGTTAAACAAACAAACAAACAAACAAAGCACACAAAAACCACAGGAACACAAACGAAACCCCCCCAAACTCACACAAACCAGGTCATCAGTATACATGTAAATTAAAGCCTGGGCTCTGGCAAATAAAATTGAAAGCTTCCCCTGCACTGGAGAAATTTCAGATAGGCAAAGGCAAATTATATTCACTAAATCCAACAAAATTGAGGGATAAGAGGTAGTTTACAAGATTTGATGAAAGAAGAGGTTGAGTTTAGATCCAAAGATCCCCAAATTTTAAAGGAGTTCAACTGTAGATCAGTACCTTGCATTCCATGGTAACTCCAGTGCATGTAGTTTCCTCATGGGGTTTTTTCCTGTACAGAATGCAAAAGTAATCAAGTCAAGTCTGCAAGAGAACTTTCACTTTGTTCTTCAGCATTTAAAGTAGATTAGGACTCCAGGTGGGATTTTAAAAGAGGCAATATTTAAAAATTAGCATATTTAAAGCAATTTGCATCCATCTCACAGGTTGCATACACACTAATGTCCACCCATGTGGACACATCACTGCACTAAAGAAAGAAAAACTGCATGTGTCTGAAGAGCAGGAGGCAGCTTTGATAGACAAGTGCTGCAAGGGCAATGGGGCTATTTAATAAAAAATAGCCAAAAAGACAAGCTGGTGGAAGCAGTTGGACAGTAACACTGCGTGCTAGCACAGTTTGATCTTTTTCTTTCCATTAGAGGTAAATAGCACAGCCCTCAAGGACCTAGAAATAGAGGCTGGAAAACAGACCCATGGCTTTGCTTTTTGCCTTCCTGAGAGAATTTTGTTCTGCTTTTACAAACAGAAATCCAACAAGAAGGAGGAAGCTGAAAATACATATTTGTTTTGATAAATTTATTCAAAAGCTGAATTAGTACATTTTAAAAATGTTTTATTTAATTTAGTGAAATAGTCATCTTTTTGATAGGTGATAATTAACCATTATTCTGTCATAACCAGAAAAAGATGTACTTACATAGATTTAACTGAGCATTGTGTTAATCACACTGCAGTGACTCAAAACAGAAAACCAAAGCAAAGTTTCTTATACAAAGTATTCCTTTTGCCAAAGAAAACACAGCCTTAGTATTCCTGAAAACCAACTCATGATCACATAAATAAACCTCCAACTCAGTTTTACCCAATCCACTGTGGTTGAGTTTCACAGCTAGAAAGAAGCTGATCAATTCTCATGATGACAAATTTAAATAATTTCCACTTATGTTGAATATTAAGGCCTAAAGGCTTCTCTGTGTGTACAATTTCAGGAACTTGGGAGCAGTTCTCTAAGTATCCCAGGCTTTAAGTTAGATAAAATTGTGTGCTGTTAAACATCCATCTTAGCACCTGATAAGACACAGACCTTGAGCTCCACTCAGTCGAAACATTAGAATTAAAGTGGTGAGAAACAACAAAGAGGAAAAGGGTTTGTCCAAAGCACTCAGGGCACTGCCAGGCTGGGGAGTAGCCAACACATCTCTACATTTGCTTTCCCAATAGGAAAAATATGTAGTTTACCTTTTCAAAAGAGCAGCTTTTGAGCAGTGTGTTCAAAAGAGCACATGTTAACCACCATATAAATTTGTTTTTTTGGCAGCCAAGACTTCCCACAAAGCAACCAAGTCCAAGGGTAAGGCTCACCAATCAAGTAAAACCTTTCACATATAACATTTCTACTTAAACATAATTAACACAGAAAATGTAATTGCACAGATATAATACTCTAGGCAGTGTAAAGAATAATAAAGTTTAGGCATAAAGATATTCCAGCTCCTCATATGTCTTTTACAGCATCTATTTTTTTTAGACGCATTTTCCTGCTTTTCTCCAAGAACATGAATACAAATGCTGCATACCTTTCATAATGCAAAAAAAAGGCTGTGAAGGACTTAAATACTGTACATAAAAGGCTTTGAGAGGGTACACTAGCATGGCTGATCCTATAGAAATCTCTAAATTAATTTACAGGCCTTCAAGAGCCCAATAATGGCTCCAATTCAGCAGTCATATGATTAATATCACCAATTCACCACTAGATTTTATTTCCATCCTATTTAGAGAAAATATACAAGCCAATCTGACCCAGTTCAGTCTTGCTTGAAACCTCCAGAGAATTATGCATAGATCTATGACATGAAAAAAACTAATTTAAAAACAGATTAACATGCAAATCTGGTTTGAATTATTCACTTTACAGCATTTATATTTTTTAAAAAAAGTTGGTCAACATATAGACTGTGCTTAGAAAAGGGCCTGCATTCTGTACTGCTGCATCTCAGGAACAACTACTGCAACATTTCCAATTTTCTTAAACTGAATGATGTATGAAAATCATATAAAAATTGTGGCAGATGGATTTTTCCCCAAAGGTAATGCCCCATTAAATAAAGGAAAATAGAGAAAAAATAATTTGGACTGAAGACCTCATTGTAGAAGTAGAACAATGGTATTTTGGCCTGCAGGGACACAACTCTAACGACTTTTACAACTTCATTGTGTACATTGCAGTCCAGTCACTTAAAGGCACTGGAAGAGCCCTGCACTGGGTAGGAAGTTTTCATTCAATCAAGATGTGCAATAAAAATGAGGACAAAGCCACAAAAAGGAAGCGGGAAAAGTGATTTTAAAAGAATCCAAAATCATGATCTCTATCAGCCTAAGTCTTGATCTTTCTAAGATAGTCTGCTTGGTCTGTAGGAGACACTGAACAAGTTACAGTAAATTTCAGGGATTTGGGGAGAAAATATATTGAATAGACAAAACTATTATCAACTGTGTGAATATCCTTTCAAAATTCTTACCCCTCCCCCAATATCTAACAGCAAAATGTGTAATTGAAGTAAATAAATGAATAAATTTGGTAGGGAACTGTTCTACACCAATCTCTTGGTTGCCATCACCCTTTCTACATTTTCAGTCTTGAAGGTTGTTTTGAACACCAAGACATCCAGATCTAATATCTCCTCCCACCCAAATCACACAGAAAATCGAGTGTGTGCATGTATTGTACATATGCATATGTAAATACATATATATACACACATATCCACATAGTCCCCATGTATACATGTGTGTACACACATACACAGGTGGCATATTTACATACATGTAAATGTCTGTATGTGTATCCACACACTGAGAGAAAATTTGTATGAGAATATAGAGCAAACAAATGTGAGCAAATGCTGTGTGAGTGTTGGTTGTGGCTTTTTCACTCTACTCAAAAATCAGCAGCCTATGTGTATTGCACGTTATATTTGATTACTGAATCTGCAGAGACTTTCAAAACACTAGAACTTGAGAAAGTGAATCAAAACAAAATTAATGCCTGTCCCAAACTAAAACATTTTTCAGAAAAAGTCACCTCCTTTGCTTCCTCATGGACACAGTTAATCAAATGACCCTTCATTATCTGAAACATAACCAAGTACTACTCCCCAAGCTGTGAAAATATGAGAATAGAGATGTTCTCATTGAAACAAAAAACCTAGGCCCAACAGGCTAAAGCACCAGGAAAAATAAAGATAGCACATAGCCCTAAATAGGCTTTTCCAGATAGAAACCCTCTGCTAGCACACATCACAGCTTGCATGAGGAGCTCAGATCAGGTGAAGCTGAACCAAGGCTCAGGAAAATGTGCTGAACAGTTCAGAGCTACTTTGGTCAAGTATTCTTCACCAAATTCAGGATGCCAACACAGACATCATTCTCCACTGCCATTTCCAGCTGGCTAGAGGATAATAAACTAACAATGAGGCATCATGAGTAATTAGGATTGTGCTTACATTGTACAGGAGCCAAGCTTAGCACATCCAGTACAACCAGTGAAAGGTTTCTCTAGGTCTGATCTGACTGCTCACAGAATATTCACAGGTTGCTATGTGAAACTGGATCAAACCCTATCACTCATCTTCTTTCCAAGCTGTTCATCATACCAAAAGACTGAAGCCTAAGTAGTATTTTCTGGAAACAGTCAAACTTCAGATAGTCAAATTCCAAATTCTTTGTGTTTTATTTTCTCTGTTAACTTCTAAATGCGTCAACATCATTATAGCGAGCCTTGCTGAAGTGAAAGAGAGTAAAGGCTTCTTTTAAATCTATTTGTTGCAGAGATAAAGTGGTAAATTTAGGATGGAATATTTTTATAGAGAACTAGAAGTGGGAAGAAAAGGGAGCATTGGGAGTGACCTTATCTTTGAAGCTGTGCTTTGGGAGCCTCAGAGCACAGCCTGGCAGTCCACAGAGGACCCAAGGAGGGCTGTGTTGCAAGCTGCCAGGAAAAACAGGGAACTTGCAGCAGCCCATGGGAACTTCATCCCTGCCTCAGAGCACAAAGGGACTCACTGTGTAGCTGTGAGCAATCCCTCAGGTATTAAATGTTTAGCTGTGAGCAATCCCCCAGGTGTTAAAGCCTTGTGTTGGGCAACCTCACATGTTTCTGACAGACCAAAGCAGCCTGAAAACAGAAACTGAGATTCCAAGAATGAACAATGCCACACGCAAAAAAAAGTTTAGAATTCTGATAAATGCCTCTGCAGGCATGTAAATCCAAATATCTAGATATTAATTCCTTACTTTGTTTAGTGTATCTAGTGGAAGGAATCCCAGTATTGTGAAATCAGGAACAATTAAGAAGTACAGGTGATTTCCAAAGATATATCTGCCAGTGGTCCACATGTTTTTCCTAAGTCCTTGTTTAAATATTATCAGCATACCTTTCCAAAATGATAATACCTACTCTAAAATATTAATTACCTGCATAGACTTAAGCCACACACTCAGTAATTTATCTGCTAGAACAATTACACTTCTAATACCCTTATTAGTCTAGTGAAATGAGTTCTGAGTTAAAGACTGAAATTCTTTATCTTTTCTGAAATATACAAAGCCAAAATGGAATGTCCTATAAATATTAAAAGACAGTTACTAGTAAAAGTCAGATAGTTCAAAGTTAAGTAGAATGATCTGTTGTCCCTAAGCACTGATACACATATTCCCAGAAACATCTAAGAACCTATCTGTTCTAACCTCCACTGAGCAGTATTGTTGCTAATTGAACATGGAGAGTGGGTTTGTTCCATCAGATGTGTTCATTTCTTCTAAGAACACCCTATGGAATATCAAATGTACTAAATATAGCTGTCAACATTAAAAGCCTGCAACTGGAAAGTGCTATTAAAGAGCTAAGTGTACTTCACTTGGCATTATAAAGCCAAAGCCCTCTTTAAAGATACATCATGTTATTAGCGACTATTCACATTAATGCAAAAATCATCATTCTTAATATATTTTACAAGGCCCATCTAGCTACTTCCAGGCTCAAGAGTTCCTCAATTTCTCCCACATTTACTGGTAATTACATAAATGAATCAATAGTGCTTCAAGGAGGACAAAGAGAGAGCAGTAGCAAATCCATACACTTGCCATCCACTGCAAACCACCCATGTCCAGGTAGAGCTCCAAAAGCAGAAATGATTCAACATCTGTAAATGCTAACTTCTTATGCTATTTGATTTACCATTACAGTGTCAAGGTGCTATAAATTTTCAAATTATTACAGGTTTTTAGGAAAAACAGAGGGATTCCTGGGAAAGCTTCTGCTAGGTAACTATGAGGGCATTTGCCTTCCTCAGTGTAAAAACAACAGGATTCGTGGTGGGAAGGAAATAATGCAGAAATGGAGCACAACAGAATCTAGAAATAACAAAGCCTGAGGAACATTTGCTAAAATCACAAGCATTCTCCCCATGGTATAAGCAAAACTCCTGATTACTTTCAGAGGATTCTTTGGTTCTACCTCTACAGCTCCATCCAAATTAACAGCACCCAGTGACACTCTTTCAGAGCAAACCTAAATGTGTAGCTGGTACCTTGGTCTCTGCCAGAGAAGGCTCAGAAACATGGAGGAGAATTTATTAATTTAAGAATACTGTAATTAAGCACCCATTGTAAATGTAATAACATGGAACACTTCAGGTAAACAATATTCATTTACCACAACCCCTACTACATATCCCTTTATTGGTCCTAAAATATGCAAGGTTCGTTTCAAAGACATATTTGTCTTTGAAAGCAACATGTTGTTATGCATGTGCATCTCCCTTAACTGGCCCTTCCCTTCTAGTTTGTAGGAATTCATAAAATTTCAACCATTTTATTCTACCCTACATAATGCACTGAGGTCATTTTCTTATTCTAAAAGTAATTCCGATTAAATACAAGATTTTCTTCTGGATAATCCCACCCAGAACTTTTTCATGAACAGGCAGTCTTCTCTTAAGGAGTAAGACAGCTACTCAAATTAGAGAGTAAAATTAGCACCAGTATAAAACAATAGTCTATAAATTCAAATACAGGCTGCATAACCCTGAGAAGTCTCAACTCCAACAAGCCAGATAAATAAATAAATAAATTACTAGATCACCTATTAAAAATCAGTAACAAGAACCTCTCAGAAAATAATATTTTCCTCTCTATATAAATTGGGTCAGTTTAAAATACCAAGAGCACCACAGAAGACTATTTTCTCTCCTAGAGTTCAGAATACTGTGTGGCAGAGCACTAATAAAAAATCAACTAATTCTGGCCTTTGCCATAGTAACAGAAACATTCATGTTAATAATGTCTAAAAGTGAAAACATACCCATAGCAAAACACAGTAAACTGACAGAAGGAAAACTAATTTTTTCTCTAGATAAAGGTGTGCAATATTCATGCCTGAAGTTAAACACCAATACTGTTCTTTCAACCAAGAAAATAAAAATAAAAATAATATTAAAGAATCAATTTGGAGGAACAAACGAGCACAAAAGCATAAACTGCCATCCAGAGAAGATTTCTCCATTGTTCACTCTGCAAAGCACACATTATTAGAGCTAAATCCCATGGGCTTTGTTTTTCTCAAAGTTCCCACCAAGTTCAGAAGCCATTGTGCCTACTTTTTCCTCACCCAGGAAAGATAAATGCAATATTTTTTGTGACAGCACACAGCAGAACCCTCTTATGCAGCCCATCATCTCTTTATTATTGCTGGCTGTCGGAGAGCACCGACTTTTGTACGGCCGTGATTTTCCCATTGCAAGCACTCGCTGAGGAATAGTCAAACTCTGATTAGATATTACAAAACCTTCTCAGAAGGCTTTCTGAACCACAGCCAGTGGGATTCCCTGCAGCATTAGGGCCAGTCTTGCTCCCACTACAGTCTGTGGGACTTCTGCCAAGGACCTAAGTGGCGTTATGACTGGTCTCCAACAGCAGATATTACCCATCACTCTTAAGACTTGATTAAAGACCTACCCACCTGCAAATATATAATAAATAAAGAGCTTAATTGCATAATTAATTACAAGGGCTTTTAATCCGCAATAGAAAACACCATAGGTTTTAGGTAGCCCACATAAAGCAAACTATTCATTAGATCAGTATTTGCTTGATACCAGATTACAGGAAGATTGCAGAGGGATTAATTCAAAAGATACATATTTTCAAGAACCACAGTACGCAACACAAAGAAATAAAATAAAGTAAAATCAAAATACCACCACAGCCTAGATCTACAGGCACAAAAATAATTTTATACTGTGTACACAGCCTTTCAGCAAAGGTTTTTATTAACAATATAGGCATGATGGGCAGTGATTTTGAATAGTAAGTGCAGTGCTGCTAGTAGACTTTTCTTTTTTCCAAGGCACCAGGCAGACATGTAGCAGTGTGCACAAGTGGGGTGTAAAGTCAATGGGATTACATTTTCCTAATTATTTTCTGCTTGAGGTTTACATCACATACACAAAATGAGATCAGCCGGGACTTGCCTCTCTAACAAATCACTCAGACTTAAACATTGCTCAGATAAACAAAAGGGGGGGGGCAAGGCTGAGAAAAGGCAGAGAAGTGCTTCTTCAGTCACAGTTGCAAGGAACAAAAACCTGGAGGGGGAAAAAAGCTGTTGGACCGCCACCAAATCTCCCCCCACAAGAGACAAGAGCCCATCTGCTGAGCTCTGCAACTTAGCTTTAACTACCATTCAACTCGCGTCTCTGCAGAGATCAATCTACAGAGCTGGCAGATGGACCCCTGCTTCCCTGAGTCGCTGTGTTATTTGTTTAATAAATTTAATTAATATCCATACTGCACTGGATTGCTCCCAGAAAGGGGGCTGCAGCTCTCTCTTTCCCCGATAGCAACATGATGAGTGATTTCCCAGAAAAGACCAGATAACAGTACCCCCAGGCCACTGAAAAATTAAAAGTGCCATGTGCTTACATTACTTCGCATGTATTAATTTTTGCGCTGCACTAATTTGTTCTTGAAGCCTATTTTAACTTTATGAAAGTATGGGATTTTGAGAAAGTCATGATTCATTTTGGTTTATATCAGTTACAAAATTAATTGGAAAGGAAGAAAGCATCAAATCTAATTGGATATCCAAAAATTTTATCTATTTGCAAGAAAGAAACAAATTGTTAATGAGAGTGTCTCCTCAGGCAATATATATTGTCACAGTTTCTGCCAACAAGTTATAGGCATTCAGGGTCATGTTGGACATGCTTTCCTTTAATGCTTAGGAACACACTTATTTTAACCAATAAAGACATATTCAGCCCACATAAAATAATTTTTAAAAGTATGAAGGATGAAAGAAAATAAAACTACTAACAAATTTTTACAGCAAAAAGCATGACAAAACACATGCTATGGTATTCCAGCAGCAAGAGGAAGCATAAAATAAGCACAAGTGTTGAGGAAAAAAAACATTATTTGTCTTCAATATTAGTGTTTTATATTCCCTGCATTTAAAGCTTTTAATTTTTTTCATCCTAAAAAATTAAATTGAGTCATAATTAAGAAAATTATTTCAGTCAAGCCTATTTAACTCCTAGTGTTAAATCAATACCCTTCTCTTTGGGCTCCATTTCCTTATTAACTCACCTTTTTGGCTGGAATACTTCATGAGGAGCTCAGCTCCAGCAGCAGGTGTCCTAGTGGACAGTCCAGGCTTGCCAATGTTATCTCCACATCTAACCTTTCCTAACACCTTTTTCCACAAGTAGCTGTGGCAGGAAAGGTTAAGCACACCTAAACACTCCTGTCTGCCTCTGGGGAGGGTGAGAGGTACCCAGCCCTCAGGTCAGCCAGCACACCTGCTCCTGGGACCAGCTCTGTGCTCCATCCCATTTGAAGTCAGCCTTATTTATTCAAATAATGAGTTTCAGTATGAGGCCTTTGCTAGTTTAGGTGATTGTGAGTGAAGCAGGTGAAGCAACAATAAGATACAGTTCTGCACACAGATGCAAAGAGGCATTTAACAGCTTTAGTTAAGCACTTTTCTCTCCCCACTCTCTCTCTTCCTGGTAGTCCATCCCTACACATAAACCTTTTCCACCACTGCTGCCATTTTTATAGTGAATGTCTCACCTTACCTTCAGAAAGCAACACAGAACAGCAGTGGCCACGAGTGTTCTGTCACCATCAAAGACAGCAGCGAGGAAAATCAGGAAATGAGGGCTGGTACACTTCAGTGGTGTCCAAAAAAGCAATTACCTTCTATCTCCAGAATGAAATTCGCTTGCTGAGAGAGGATCCAGGAAGGCAGCCCTGCATGGAAGGGGGAACAAGTGAAAATACCTACTAAACACAGCTGAAGACCCCTCTGGAAACTCTGGCAGTGTGGCTGCAGCTCCTAGGGAAGTGGAGGCAGGGCCAGCCACAGGACACAGAGCTTGGCAGTGTCCCCATCCCAAAAGCAGGAGTTGCAGCAAAACAAGAGGTGTTAGAGAATTAGAGCTGCTCCAAGGATAAGTTTGGGGAATTCTTTTCCTTACAGACTTCACTGAGAGTTTCAAAGAGGTGTTTAATACAAAAATAACTTGTACAGCTCAAAAAAGGTTGGCACATGTATCAATAGGCTTTTTTTTTTTTTTTTTTCAGTGCTGGGGCATCTGAGTTCTGAAAGAAATTATGAGTTTCCTCTTGAGTATAATATCTAAACAATCTTTTCTCACATACCTCTAACTTTGTAAAAAACTTATGAAGTCAACTGACAAGCAAAAATCTGGCTACCAAATATTTATACAGCAGCTTTTATTCATTAACAATCTTGTAATTTTATAAAACTATTATTTATCAATCCTGTCCTGCAAGTAGGGAAGCTGAGATAGCAACTTGCCACAGTCACACCTTCTTCAAGGTCAGTGGTCAGAGAGCAGAGCCCTCTTTCACTCACTCATGCCCTGGAAAAGACATAGTAAGTAGCTGGAGTCTTGAATATAGTGAAAATAAAAAAAAAAAAAGGCAGGTTTTTTAACAGAATCTACATTTCAGAGAGATGGAAAGCAGAAAGTACTACACAGCAAGCCATCAACAGGGTATATTCCACAAATTTGATGATCAAAACCAGGTATTTTAGCATTACATCACTCAAAGTAACAGCCACTCTTACACAGGGGCAGGTTTAATTTGCCAGGAAATGGAAACCCTCCTTAGAGCCACAAAGCTGTTAGTCAAAATTTCCTGCACCTCAGCCATGAGTGGTGAAAGGCTGTGGAGTGAGGGCACAGTCTGTCCTTTGTGCAGAAGACACCAGAGGCTCTTTTGCCAGGAAATTTTTTTGCTCTTTTGCAGCCCCTGTCTGTTAAGGGAGATGTGCAATGGACTCCCCACTTCCCATAGGCTGTGAATGCCACACCACTTGTGACTTGACTTGGAAGAGAAGTTTCCAGCTCTGCTTTTCACTGCCTTGGCAACCTCATTTCCTTGCTATGATTCAGTTTTGTTTGCCAAAGGGAGGCTGGTCGTTTGTTCTCTCGTCATACTGAGCTGCCTTGATATGATTAACTTCTTTTTTTTAAGCCTCATTTCTCCCTCCATAACATTTTTGGTAAATTGTTATTTATCATCCTGTAAAGCTGAAATGAAAAATGTATCGAATGATGTCAATGTTTCATTTCCCAAAATGAAATTAGAATAGGTTTTTAAAGGGGAAGAAGAAAACTTCCTATCTGATGGAAAATTCTGATTGTGACCCTATGACTTTTCTTTAGGGAGGGGTAGGATACTTACAGAGAGGGATTTACATTTTTTTGGTTTTGTTAATGTCTCTCTGAAAACTATCAACAAATCAGCATTAAGGACACTTCTAAAAAAAAAAAAGTCAGAGGTTTCAGACATCAGACCTTTCAAATGTCTGAAAAGAAAATTAATTTTAATGCAACATAAAGATCAATATTCTTTAAATGAGAATTACGCAGTTATATCCAGAACAGACAGATTTTTTTGGTACAAATTTTGCCTACTTTTATAGCAGTACTAATTTTCACAACCTACCATGTACTCGTAGTGGTATATGAGCTAATCAGACTACATCTGCCTAAATTTATTTTCACGTTCTCAATGATATGTTATTAATTGAAAGACTAATTCATCTGACAGCCATTAAAGACACACAATAACATTATTCATATTCCCCTGTGAAGTTATATGCATGTAAAATATTGAAGTAAGCACAGAAAAGCAGTCACCTATATAACAGATATACTCTAAAACCCACATGAGCTGATTATAAGACATTAAGACATAAATCTCTTTAAGAGATTTAGATGTGACCTTAAGTTTTTTTCCAACAAAAATTCAATATGCTATTACATTCAGGAGTGCACAGTCCTTTCCAAGTTGTTTTCCTTTGCAAATCTCAAAACACTAAAATGACAAGAAAAGCAGGGTTACTGTTAGAAAGATGGAGCAAATGCTGAAAAATTAAACAAAGTGAAGTTAATTTAATTCCTCTATATAAAGCAAGCATGCAAGCCCAAAGCCTACCAGATAACTTACACTAATATGCACTGCATTTTTCTGGTGAAAATTTGCCTTACATGGGCTATAGGGAGTAACAAGGAGGCATTATCCTCTTGGATTGTAATACACAAGCAAAAAGTTATTTGTAAAAGTAAATGGCTATCACTCTTAACCTCCCCTGTGCCTTTTCCCAAATCAGTTGCAAGTTGAATTAATAATGCAGCTTCCAGGACAGGGAGAAAATCTTTTTCTTTCAATATATCCATGATGTTATGGTTTTTATGTTTTGTTGCTTAGTTGGGCGTTGTGCATGTGTGTGTGTTTGTTGGATTTTCAAGTATTTTTCTTTATTTTCACTATTTCCAAGTCAACAGAGGATTTTATGTTGTGTCATTTATCTGCTGCTAAAACCTGATCTAAGTTTAATGATAAATTTCAGTCCAGTGAAGAAGTGCTATCACTGCTTTTCATTTACTGTATTAGTGTATATATTAAGAAAACACACAGCCTACTATTCCCCCACATCTGATTCCAAAGTCAATAAGAAAGATCCTAAGAGGAGCAACTGCAAAGGCTTTGGGTCATTATGCACTTAAAGACAAACAGAAATCTGTGGGTCAGATTAGGGAGAAAACATTCAGCATTTCAGAACATAATCCAGCAGCCCTTTCCTTTCCTTTGATCTCATTTTGAGCAGATCACCTGGAAGGTGTGGAAGAGCTGCCTCTCCTCAATCCCCTGAAGTTGTAATCTGCTGGAAGAGGAGGGGGTCCCTTCATTACCATCTCCGAGTACATCTTTTATTTAGTTACTATTTTGGACAGCACTGCTAAACCAAACTGTTTTCCACAGGCTCACATAACACTGCTAATCACCAATTCAAACAAAAGAGCTAATGGAAGAACTCGCCAAGAAAAGGAAGCTCTGTCTAACCTCAGGGCAGGGAGGTACCACCAGCATGAAAGGTTAGTAAAATATGAGTTCAGGAAACCAACTGAAGCTTCGAGCTGGTCTCTCATCACACTATCACAGATAGAGAATTAATTTCTTTACTTAAAAAACAAAAAGGACAACTCCTAATACCCAGCCACTGCAATACTGCATCATTGTTATATGAATTACAGTATGAGAACTGACAAACACCAGGGGTATGCTTTGACAAGATGACAAATATATATTGATTGTTATTTGAAACATTAGCAAGGAATTCTTTAGGTGTATCTTCCAATGACAAATGGAACTTTCAGAGATCAGAAATCATGGCAAAATGGATGAAATACCTTTGTGTGGGGATCTGGAGTCCAGCTGCTTAATTCTACGAAAATCAAATGAAAAGTAGCTAAAGCTAAAAGCCTTTAAAGGCTGAAGAAGGTCCTTTGAGGACATGCTCAAACAACAAGGCATCTAAGGCTGACTTGGAACTCTGTCACTTGGAGATCTGCTAAGCAGCAGTGGACACTTAATTACATATTTGGAAGGGAATATATTACCTTAACTGCCTCAGTCACATAACAAGTGTGAGGAAAGAAGCCAGTAAAAGCAATATTACCTTTCCTGGATGTTGTTGACCCCAGTCCCTTTTAGACTCAGATTCACTCCAGGTTATATTTACCAATAAAGGGAGGAAAGAAAAGGTGGGAGAGAGAAGAAAAAATCAATGCCATGTTCCAAAAGCTCCACACAGAGGCTGTAACTAGAAGTGAATAACCTGGAGCCTCTGCCATAGCCATTGACAGTTGATTTCTAGAACAGATATCAAGGAGAACTTTTACTGAGGTCCAGTGAGTGGGCATTACGCACCTGGGAGATGAATCATCATTTGTAGAACTCAAGTGCACTTAATAAGGATGAGCTCATTCTAATAATGCAATCTGACAGGCTGACATTCCCTGTTACTGACTTTTGAGGTCACTCAGTGAATTTTTACATAACTGGGTTTTCTCTTCCGTGGTCTATTAATATATTGAGTGCTAAACCTCTACCACAAACTGATTTCTACTACTGGTGTACCTACTGGTGAATTACCAGTGGTGCTAAGTGATCAAAAACTCTAGAAGAAGCTTCAGAAAGCACATGTTCCAAGAAAATTTTGCATGTGTAAGCAGCCTAATTTATGACTTTTGTGAGGACCTAAATGGAATACAAGGTTTCCAAACTGTGTCACAACCAGAAGAACCCATGCAGTATTGTTGATAGGCAAATATGACTCTGTGGTATTATTTTAATTCATCCTCCTAGCTGCAGATTATTCAAGCTGTTAATGTTTCCAGAAGGCCTTCAATTAAACCTGTAATCTATGAAAATCTTGTCATCATGATGCCAAGAAAATAATGCCCCACATTTTGGGCCCAAGCATGACATCTGAATCTAACTCCAACACTAAAGCATCTCAAACATTTGGAAATCCAACTGCTCTTCAGCTAAACCTAAATTTTACTGAAGTATCTAAAAGAAGTTTAGAAATGTTGAGGTGTAACTAACTGCAGCTAATTGTTGCATGCCACTGATGTTGAAAGAAAAATGTCATGTCTACACCTCAGTGAGTCAATCAGGCAATGGAAGGAGGAAACATCCTTCATATGTGCAGGGGATGGATATTTTACGTGTGTATAAAAGGAGAGAATGTAACCAGAAGGTCTAAAGGCCACCAGAGAAGAGATTTTTTTGCAGTTCTGTTGAGTAACTTACCCCACAGTGTTTGGTGTAAGTTAGCACTAATTAAAAAATCTGAAGCTAGTGCAGAAGAACTTCAGACTGGACCATTTCAGGTTCCTACTGGTCTTGTACAATTTTTGAAGTCAGTGAAAAGTCTTAATATTCCACATATACTTGAGAACTCAGAGAGCACCATCACAACCCATTACTGATAAAAATATCTGTGAGAAACATTTATGGCATTTTCTGGAAACCTTCAAAGTATGAACATGTGCTAGTGATCAGTCACACAAGGAACTGAAATTAATATTTTCTAAGACTCACCAGCAACCTCTTCAGCAAATTCCTGCCTTTCTGATGTGAATTTCTTTTCTTTTGGACAATGTTTTTGTGAAGACTGGAGGCTTGAAGGACTCCACAGCTTTCCTGTGGGATTTCTGGCCAAATAAAAACCTGAAACTCAACATATTGTTGCTTTAAAAACATAATAAGGGGTGGGGGAAGTGTAGAAGCTAAACCCAAAAGAGAAACAGAATAAGCCTTTCTGCAACAAAGCAAATATCATAATTCTTTTATTATTTATAAGAGATACAGCACCAGGTACACAATCAGGTAAAAAGCATCAGTATTTTGCACTGCTCAAATTTCATTTCACACTGAATAACCTAAGTGTTTCATGTCATAAACTAATCTTTGCAAAAGGCACTATATGATCCACACCACTTTACTCAAACTTACAATAAAACAATATTACCATTCCACAAAATGTAAGTTTTCCCATTTGAAATATTTACATGTCATTACTGGGTGACCACTAAATAGTTTATTTGGCAAGAACAAAGTAGTTGGATATCTTCTAAATGTTAGATGAAAACCAAAAAGTGGATCCCACTAATCTGACCAGTGACTGGGACGGATGGGTAAAGTCATCTTAAAAAAAAATCACTTTTAGCTCTCCAGTTTTATTGTTTGGTACTCACATCACCATCACCCATGTATCATCTAGCTCCCCACCTCCAGCTCAAAACACCTCCATTCCAGAGGAAAAATACTGTGTTTTATGCAGCAAAGCTTTATAAATCTTGAATATATTTGATAATATACCGGTATTATCAGGCTGTAGCTCCCTAAAGTTGGACTGCAACAAGCAGACCAGGAAAAAGTAACAACTGACCTTCAAATATTCAGCCTTGTTTTGTACAGTCTGATGTTCTCTAAGCACTAAGCTTTTCTATTTTTGGAAGTGCCACAAACAATGAAGTGCTATTTACTCAAAGTTTCTCCTTTCCCTTTAAAACAGAGCATTTTCCTGATTTTACTTGATGGATGTATCCACTTTGATTCAACTGCTGACTCCTTCCTTGAGTTCCCACCTTCCTGACCACACCAGGACACTGAATTTAGTTGTGTAGGTCCTGCTGTGCTGTATAAGTTGAACCAGAAAAAAATGCCACAATGTACATCTTGAACAGACAAAAAAATCAAAGAAACCTTGAGGTCATTTTTAAAAAAAACAAAAAAACAGATAGGCTGATACTTTCCCTTCAAAGATATGGCTATTCTTTTAATTCTTTTAATGCATTTGCAATGTTTTTCTCCCTGGAAGTGTTCCTCTCTTAGATTTAGGAATTTAGAAGTAACTTGAAAGAATCCTAATAATTTAGTAATCAAATTTCATATAAAGGTCAAGAAGCCTTCACTTTATTCTTAGGCTCTTATAAAATACCAAAAAGTTCCCATGCTTTCTTCAGCTTCCTCACAAAACAGTATTTCTAAATCAAAGTTTTCTAGCAGGCTACATAACTTTGGTTCCAAGCACAGGATAAGATTTTCACTTTTAAAAGAAAGGGTTTGTTTACAGGCTGATTCCTGCTTTAATGAGAATTTTCAACATTATAACCACTGTGAATGTGTGACAAATGAGCTAGAATGTGCATGAGTCACTTACTGGGAGAACTTAATATATTAATTATAAATATCTATTAACTTAATTGAAGGAAAGTGTTTTCTCCTTGTTTGTCTACCACTTCTGCATTAGTAGAGTGTGTTTAAGAGACTTGTCCTTAAGAACTGGGCATCCCAAATATGCCCAGGACTCTGCTAATTTCAGACCAAGAGGATATGAAAGTTGTAAGAAGTAGAAAACCTTTAAAGTCACCCAGTTTGATAGGTTTCAAGTGCCATTTGAGACCCAATCAGCTTCTGCAGATTGACTGCTGATAAATTACCACCTCTCTGAATAGCAAAGACTGCTGGCTTGTGAAGTTTATTTTTAACTGATAGTTAACTTTAACTTGCAGTTATATTTTAATTTATAGTTATTTAAAATTTAATTACCATCATGTCACTCAAAGCTTTGTACAGGCTTTCTTTTTTAAATGGTAGACATAAATCAGTAAAATAAATTAAATGCCACTGACTGCTACATAGTTATACAGCAAATTAATGAAATCACTCAGGAGTACACAGGTAATATAGGCATAAATAATACTGAATCCAACAAGTGGGGCAAATGTGCTATCAAACCTGTCATGCAGCCATGAGAGCAGCCAGGGGGTACACCATGAAAGACAGATATCTCCTTATTTTAAGTAGCAGCATCTCCACCAACCTCTGTCATTAATCCACATCTTAGCAACTCTGCTGCACTTGCCGTGGCTGTTTGCTCCTGTTTTTCAGGCAGGTCTTTTGATTTTGTGCCAGGCTTCTTCTGTGTTCTCTCTCTTTATGGCCTATTTCAATAAATTAAAAATCACCTTTGTACCTCTTGGACAGATGCAGCTCCTGTGCAGCCATGAAGATTGCCATACCTCAAGGCTGAGTTTTGGAAAGCACACATTACTCCCTGAGGACTTCTCCTCTTTGTGGCTGCCATTCCCAGCCCAAGCTTGTGTAAAACAACCTTTTTTTAGAGGCATTCCTTCACCTAGCTGCACAATGGCACTATTTATTTACATGCCAAGGTAGCAGCTGTATCCTGACTGAGAACTCTCAGAGCAGCCCTGAGAGCCACAGTACACCGAGATCACCATCCTGTAAAGCAAAAACCTTTCCTCCAAGTCTCTGCTGATCCAGTTCACAAACTATGGGGAAATCCACTGAATTCCAAGAGTAATGCATTTCCAGAGGTGCTGCTTTCTGAATAGAACGTAATGCAGCCATTCTGTCCTCTTCTTGTGACCAAGGGTCTCTTTTCTGGAGCCCAGGAATATGATCCCTGACGTCCTAATGCAGTCCTGAAATGGATATTGCAGCTAATTCCTGACTATGTAAATACCCTGTCCATTTTCAGGTTGAAGGGCTATTTTTTTCCCCCTCCTAAAAATGTTATATAGTCCTACTGCTCACTGTTAAACAGCTTCTGAGTTTCACTACCGAGGTGCTACATGTCAGGGGTGGGTGAAGTGATCCTTTTATATCAATTAGCAATTACTGTAAAGTGCTTTGGGGTGAAATGCCACAAAGGATTAGAACTTCAAGGGAAGAATAAGCAGCAGGAGCACATGAACTCATAAATGGCATAGATCCTATTTTATGTAAATTGCCCTAGTAATAAAGAATGAGCAAAAGGTCAGATAAATACAGAAAATGACATATAAGCAGAGTCATCTCTAAATAGAATATTTTTCCAAGCTTTCTCAAGTACCAGTGCGTCTCTAGGCCAATAGCTCCCTCATCTGAGCATCTGTAAGATTCAGTACAACTGAATTCTTCAGTTTTACCACCCTGGGAGTTAATTTCCTTCCAGTCTAACATAGTATGAGCTTATAAAATCCATCAGAGGAGAATGAGAATCTCATATTTAGTAACAACACAAAAATGAAACCAAATAAATCTCTCTTCCCAAGACATGCACTTGTACTCCCTTCCCAGGAAGATCACTATTTTTGGAACAATTTTACATATGAGTAAGGGATCTGGACAGAATAAAGACAAAATCTAAACTACATAAGAAGGCTGGAACACATAAATAAAGTAAAATTATAATACACAAATGAGCAGCCTTGCAATTCAAGATATTATAGTTTCTAAAGAAAACTCAGATCCTATTTCTGCATTGTCATATCATAACAAACTTGCATTAGATGTAAGAGACAAATTACAGTACTTTGTCCAAAACATGTAAAAGGAAAACAAGAAAATTGATCATTGATAAAAAGATTTTTTTTTGTTCTGCAACCAATACACCAGATCTACATTTCATTAAATAGCAGCAAAAAGCTGAAATTAAAAATTTTTACTGTTCATACCTGGAATCAAAAAGCCATGGAAATTAAGAATTATCTGACTAAAACTTGGCCAAGGAAAGCAGGAAAAAAATACAGATAGCAAAGACACAACAAGTCACATTCTTATTTTAGGAATGCATTTGATATTTGATATTCTAGGTATACAATTAGCAATATGATTTTACAGTACCAACAGTTCAGGTACCAGCTCTTCTAGTTTGTGTTTATCCTAATAAAACTTCTCATTTAATACCAAAAAAAAAAAAAAAAAGACATATGAAGAAGAAATAGACCTTAGTGGAACATTTCAAAGTAGTCCCTGAACATGCAACAAAATTCTCCATTAGTAGCATGCAAAATACTTTTCTTTAATTCCCTACTAATGCTTTCTAAGCTACAATCACTACAGTTAACAAAATACCTCAAAATCTGTAAATTAAGCTAATTTTCTTTCTGTTTCTATGGAAAAACTGACCCAATGCCATTTAGCCTAATTTCCAGGCAGTGCATATATACAATTTCTACATCATTAACTCGAATTCCTATGTATTCAAGTGTCTTGCAGTTCTGCTGGGTAAGCATTAGATCATTCATGGTGTTAAAAATGCTACCTTTTATACATCAGATATTTTACTTGTTCAGTTGTGAAATGCACAGATACTGCAGCTGAAAGAAAAGAAAATAACTAGGATACAAAAAAAAGATCTTGAATCTACTGCTCCTAGGGGATTCAAATTTACTCTTTTTAAGCGTGTAGGTTCAAATTTATACCTAAAAATTACAATGATCCAGTAGTTTATTTATAAATATTTATGTTTAACCATATTTTATATATTACATTTTTATATTTTTACCTTTGTATACAGTATATGGTATTTAATTCAACATAACTATGAAATTGCAACACAGTCTTGAAATGTCCTGTATGCACATGAAACAGGTATGAAAAAAAAAAGCAGAAAGGGAAAAAAAAATCATAAATGAGAAAAAGCAATCTCTTGCTAAATCAGAAAACTGCAACTCAGCAGATAAAAATTTCCCAGTTGTTTCAGAAACTGATTATATTAGCACAAATTAGAAACCATTCTGCTATGACTTATAAACTTTAAATCAGGTGATATTTCTCCCTGACCTCAGAGATGCTTCATTTGTTAATATTTATAGATTCCTGTCTGTGTGGATGGGGCAGCCTCTGGTATTGATGGTAACAAAACACTGAAGAAGTTTTCTACAGGTAATATTTCTCATTTAAAACAAAAAATCTAGACTAGAGATCTCAAACATGGACCAATTCTTTTTTTTTTTGCTGAGTGGTTAACACTGTTGTGCTGAAACTTGTTGAATGCCAAAGCAATGTTACCAAAAGCATTATTATTACTGCATGGGATTTTGGAAAGCATTTGTGCTAAATTGGAATAGGAGTGACAATCCCTGTCACCAGCATTGCTGCCCTGCTCTGTCCTCTACACCATCACCCACATTTGAAATGTTCACATGTTTTATGGACTCTCCAACAAAATGAGCAAGCCAAATCTCAAAGTTAGTCATTTCTTAAGAAGACAGATGCACCAATTGAAAGCAAATTGCATTTAAAAAAAACACATTTGTAATGTGTCCAGACTGCATTTTCTGCTCAGGTACAACTGAATTTAAATAAGTGTATATATATATATATTTTCAACACAAAGCTCACACAGAAGGGTTTTAATAGCTCATCAGCATCAGATAATTCATCCCTCAACTTTCTCTATGGATCTATATTAACTTACAATGAGCATTTAAATGTGTTAATCTTGGATTGTATGTGAACCAGTAATTTAAATGATTAAGCTATGAAGCCTTTAAATAGACCTTTGAGTTTGGAAAATCTTATGTAGATGAAATTGCTCTTGCTCACTTCTTTAAGTTCTGCTTGTGATAAAATGTGTAATTGCAGTAACACAAGAAAAAAAATGTTGTCCAAAATATTAAGGCATTTTATGAAGAAAAAAAAGCTGATTTATGATGTGGCTTCTGTTAAATTCTGCAATTCTTAATAACCAGTTCCCCCTTTCAGTTGCATATTTTTCATTAAGTATTTGGGAGCTCATTAGCTGCAGCTGATATCAATAGAACATCAGTAAAAATCCTAGATTCTGACTCCTTTCCTAACTGGCTGATTAAGACTAATATAAACAGTAAAACAAGCAAAGACTTATACATGAAACAAACTAGGAAATGAAATAAAAGTCAAGATACAACTGAGCAGGAAAACAATATAAAAACAAGATAGAAAATTTATTTACAGGAATTTTGCTCCATTATCTGAAGAGCAAAGAGACTCTCAAGTTTTCAAATCACAGCTAAATAATCAACCTTCAGAATACCAAAAACCTGCACCACATACTATATAGTTGCTATGGCAATTCTTCATTTACAATGAACAAAATAAGTGGACAACCAACACAGCCTCTTGTTAAGCAAAAAACACACCTGTAGGTTTGGTAATTGGGGGTAGCTTAACATATCAGGCCACCAAAACCAGAGCTTGGCATTTCTCTAGTCTTCATATACAGGTGCTCTTATCTCTGCTCCCAGACTCTCTTTAAGGCTTGTAAATCATTCCTAGTATTCTACTCCAGATCCCACTACATGCAGCATTTTGCAGGATTAACTCAAGCAATGAGTTAAAAAGAGATTTTCATTCCAGATTAAAATCTTGTCTTTCTATTTTGTCACTCCAGCCCACCACCTTCTATAGAAAATAGAGATATAGAGAATTTTCTGCTCTATCAAAGGCAGGTTAAAGCCCAGCCCATGGAATTGTCAGCTTGTCTTTGTTACTGCTCTACCCCTTCCCCAAATCTCTGTCACGCTGGAGGAAAGCGCCCAGCTTCTGCCTCTATAACAAACAGCAGGGCACTGCACTGCAACTCCTCAAAAATACCCCCATTCATGGGCAGGGACACCCATTTCTTAGCATTTTGCAGAGTGTTATGGCTGGGTGTGGATTTCTGAGGTAGCAGATGTAGGCAACAGAATCCTGGCACAGCATTTTCCCCACTTTAAACCAAATACACCAAGCACAGGCAGCAGCTGCACCGGCATCCCTCTGTCCTCTGATCAAGGGATGCAGCAGCACTGACAAGGCACAAGTACAGCCAAAGTGCAACAAACACCCCAACCCTTTCCCATCAACAGAGAAGTTGGGATTGTAAAAAAAAAAAATGCCCCCAAAAAACCAAAAAGGATTGGGGAAGGGTCTAGGACTGAGAAAAGAAGTAGGGTAAGTCATGGAGCAGAGGCAAAGACAGACTGGTCATCTTCATTTTCATACACTCAGGATGTTGTTGGTTTTACTTTAAACAATCAAACCCCAAGGAGTCACTTGCTGACTCCCCCCTCGGTGGGATGGGGAGACAATTAAAAGAGTAAATGAGAAAACCCAAGGGTTGAGGTAAACACAGTTTTAAAGGTAAAGCAAAAGCCACACCCACAAGGAAATCAAAACAAAGAACACGTTTGCCATTACCCAGGGACAGGTAGGTGTTCAACCATTCCCAGAAAACCAGGGCTCCATCACCCATAAGGGTGACTTGGGATGGCAAATGCCATCACTCTGAATTTCCCACACACACTTTTTCTTCCCCCCACTTCATACACTGAGCATGAGGCCATAAGGTCTGGAATACCCCAGGTTGGTTGGGGTCAGCAGTCCTGGCCATGCCCCCTCCTAACTCCTTGTATTCCTCCAGCCCCTGGCTGGTGGGGTGGGTAAGAGGCAGAAAAGGCTTTGACTTTGTGTAAAATCTGCTAAGCAATATAAAAAAATCCTCAGTATTATCAAAACTCTTTCCAACATAAATCCAAAATGCAGCCCCAAACAAGCCACTATGAAGAAAATTATTCCAGCCAAGACCAGCACAGGTGTATAAATCATCAAGACTCATCTTTGAATCTTAGGCACAAAACAAAAGCTTACACAACAGGGAAAATAGAATCGAAAATAGAAGAAGGTGAGATATGTTTATAATATCAGACATGTTTAATAATTTTGTTTAAAAACCTAAAACTTCTAATTCTCAAATATTCAAGACTGGCAGCACTGCCCCACTCAAACACAGAACTGCTTCCTCATGGTTGCCCAGGTGATCCATACCTCAGCAGAAAGACCAGATCCCAGATACCAGACCAAGCACCTTGCATGGGACACTTCTCTGAACCCACACTTATAAAGCAGTCCTAGGAAGGAGGATGGATCCTCTGCTGCAATTTTGCTGCAGCTTCAGCTTCACTTCTGTCACAGACTTCTACAACCACCAAAAATTATCCACCACTATCAGGATTTTGCGGGAGACAGGACCACAGGGAAATGTCTTAAAGCATGATTTATTGTTTTTCTTCTGCAGTCTCATGGCTGTTGAGATATCACCTTCACCATGTTCACCAGATGTCCTTGGTCAGTGGTCACAAGACCACAGGTTAAAGGGTTTTTAAAGGTTAATTAACCAATAAACTTTTGCCACAAAAGAATGTTTCTACTTTTACACCAATAGTTAATTATATTGTTTTATACATCTCTGCTGCAGTGCAGACTTCCTTAGCCAATCCTATGAGACACAAAACTACTTGTTATACCTTAAACTTCTTATTACCTTTATAACTACTTCTATATCTTAATTTTAAAACCTTATAACCTTCAACAATCTGATTTAATGTCTTTTCTATCTAAACTCACATTCTTATTTATGATTCTAAATCTGGAAGTCTTCTCCAAGGTCTTAAATCAAACCCTGTGTTCATGTCTATGTCTGAGCTTGCATTTACAAGACCTTGAGAGCTTTCTGTGCTTGAGATTCCTACACACCACACTTCTTCCTGCATCATCTCTTCAGCAACTACAACCCCAATTTAGTTAATGCATCAGTAAAATCTAGAAGTTATTGGAACAGCTATTCTGGCAGTAGTTCCTGAAGATATTGCACCAATTATGAAGATGCAAAGTCCTCATTAATGCTGCCTGAGACCCTATCAGGGCTCAAATTTGGAGGCAGAGAAATCAGCAGGAGGTAGTAGTTCCTCAGCCACCTTCACTGAAAGACTGCTCACGGTGTATTAAGCAGATACTCAAAATAATCTGTGTGAGGTTACTTCTCTGATCATGGCTCCCTGTCTGTGAAGATCACATAGATCCCTAGACTTTGCTTGAACTCTGTTTTTCCTCTGTCCCAACTGGAAAATCTAGCTGGACCATGCCTTAGGTGAAACTCCAGAGCATGGGGATTCCACTCTGCTCTCACAGGGAGTAATGCCAGTAGTTCAATACCAGCATGAAAAAAAGCATAGGTGAAAAGAAATACCTCTTTGCAAACTCCTTTCTTCAGTTATCCTCAGTTCACAGGTCAGCAACTGAAAATTTCAAAAGTTTATGGGAAACTAGTTACATTGATTTGTCCCTTGAACAGTACTCAGTACCTCAATTATTCCTAATTTAAATAGGAAATAAAGTCCTGCGGTTGCCTTAATTGAATTTTTGGTGAGGAGGACAAAGGATCGTCCACAGAAGTGACTGAAGACAACCTGCAACACTAAAATATTAGAAATTTAGGACAAACCAATCCCTATTTATGCAATCAGCAAAACTGCCTGTACTTCAACCATGTCAACAATGCCTGGGGAAGAATCACAATTGTGTATCTCCAAAGCAGTTCAGAAGCACAAGGAGAGCAGAGAAAGATCAGAAAAGTGTTCCTATCTCCCACAGATCACCCTAGCAATGGCTTTTAATTACAACATTTATCAGTTATTGATCTGTATCTTAAACTACAAGCTTGCATATCGAAATACATAACACCACATAAATGTATATTAAATAATTATTTAATACATTAAATAATAAATCTACATTTTATAAACAGAAGTCTGGCCTCAAAAGGCCAAAATTCCTCTAAATATCTTCCCTCAGGATCCCTTTTGTCAGCTATTCCACTTACACTTTTTTTTTTTCTCTTTTCCTGCATCCTGGACTGGTAAAGTTGGAAGGCAGGATAATGGGAAAAACATGAAAGATTCATTAGGAACATTTTATGCATTTTAAAATTAATTAATAAATAATAAATAGATAAATAAATAAATCTCTTTTTTTATAAATAAAATTGAAAAAATAAAAAATACAAGGAATATCAGATATTTGGGTTATTTCTCAACCTGCCAAGGCATTTTCCAACCCACTCAGAATTTGGGGGAGGTCTGCTACCTGATGCATAGATTTCTCATCTTTGCAGTCAGTGCTTTCTATCACACAATTAAAATTATTATTATTTTTATTATATTTATTATGATACATTATTTTAATATATATTATACTATTATGCTATTAGTATATATTATTACTAATATAATAATTATTATTGTGTTATTATATAATAATACAATTATTATATTATATCTATTATATGATACATATATATTATATTATATATATTATATTATATTATACATATATATTATATGATACATATATATTATATTATATTATATTACATTACATTATATTTTATTATATTATATTGCATTATATTACATTATATTACATTACATTATATTATACTATATTCTATTCTACAATATACATTATATTATTGTATTATTATACAAGGGAAATTATTATTAGTTTAAAGCAGGAATTAATTTTCTAAAATTATTATCCCAGTATATTACTTCAGATTTTAAAGCCAAGAGTATTTGGAAACAGCAATCATTAATTTTGAAATATTAAGACAAGAACAACACAAACTTGTTTATTTCTGTTTGTTTTTTTGGTTTGGTTGGGGTTTTTTGAGGTGTGTTTGTTTGGAGGAAGGGTGATTTTGTTTATTTGGGTTTTTAATTTAAATTATTGGATATGTACATGTAAATTTTGACCACCTTAGAGACAAACAGGGCAAAGGAAAACAAAGAGAATATCTCATCAGATTTATGCCTAAGTATTGCAGAGCATTAAATTTCCCTTTGTTCTTTTACTGGTAAGTCACAATCAAAAAAGTAATTTTTTTTAGTAATACTGTAAATATTAAAAATAATCCCAAACACTATCTGAGAAAAATAATATTAAATTCTGAGAAGACAAGTTAACAACTCAGAAGTCTGGGGAATGAGAGACTAGGCTGAGTCAGTAACACAAGGAGTGAAAGTATCTCCCAGAAAATGGGAAAAAACTGATGGGAAGCTTGGGGTGGATGCAAGCAGTGACATTCTCTTTAAATGATCTATAATATACATAAGGGGGAACAGGAATCTCCCACAGAAATTCTCATTTAGGTTGCAAAGATGTGTGGAGGACTTTGTTCATTACCTGCCATGGCTGTTGAAATGTTGCTACATTTTATGCAGATATATTTTGATGATGGGTAAAACAATGCTATCACATACTGCACATTAATTGCTCCCAGGAGATGGCCCTCTACTCATTTATAAACTGAATTACCTGTTCTTCCTCAGTGCTATCAAAATGTTACTTGTTCCAAAATCTTCCACTGAACAAATCAATTACCCCAAAAACAGAGTCCATCGAGTCAGTGGCCATGTTTCTGTTATCACAATTCACAAATAAAAGTTTTCTTTACACAATCACAGAATTGTCTGGGTTGAAAGAGGTCTCCAAAAGATACTTGGTCCAGTTCTCTGGCTTGTCCAGTCTAGTTTTGAGTCCTTTTAGGGACAGATACCTTACACATTGTCCCTCCTTACATGTTAGTGTGAAGCCTTCTATCTTTTCAGGCATTTTATTCTGAGAAAGTTATTTCTAAAAGTCTTTAGGATCCTTCAGAATTTAATAAACCCTTATATAGTAAGAATAAAAGATAATTTTACACTATTTCACTATTTTAACTAAGAACGTTGCAGGGGGTTTTTTTAACATATACATATGTGTACTTATACACATATTTACAGAGGGGAAACATTAACTTTTGAATAAAATATACATATCAGTACCTATTAGAAGTATTATGCCACCCTGTTCTCAAATTATTAAAATTAATTGTATTAAATGATGTCTCAAGTAGCATAATGATACCTTGTAAAAAACATCATTGTTTGATCCAAGATCCAAGTGAAAGGGAATAATAAATACCTAATATTTACTCTTCACTTCATTTTCTCAAGTGTATTTTTTTTCATTACAGTGGAAAAGTTATTAAGTCTGAATCACAAATATTTAGAATTTTATATATTAAAAATTCAATCATAAAGCTCCACCAAGTGGAAATCCTTAAAATTACACTAAGCAAATTCACGAACAAAAAATTCATGTTATAATCACAACCAATACTCATAAATCAAATCATATTCAATTAATAATAAATAGGCTATCCATACCTATAACTAATCATTTTAACAGTATATACTAATCAAATTATTGACAGGGGTTAGAGGGAAGAATGACTTAAACATCTTTAAGATATTTCATTTTCCCTCTGGTCACATCTGCTTTGAAACACTTATTTTGCTAAGTCCAATGCAGACTAAAATGATCTCTTAACACTGATTTGTTTTTTTTAAAAAGTCACCTTTCTGACTCACTGAAATTGCTTTGGGAAACTTTAATTTCCTTTTCTTAATAAGCAGGTTTAGTTATTTACCCAAATTAACAGACATAGCCATTTTAGGCAGCATAAGATGCTTGAACCCATGTAGTTTGTTAAATGCTTTGCTCTTTCTCACTATTGAAATATTCATAATCTGTGTAATTTTAACAACCTGATAAAAACTGTTAAAAGCATAGTTGTGCTGCCCAGCAGGTAGTGCCATTTTTAATGAAACCATAACTATCATAAATAAATAATCAGCTCATGAAGTATTCAAGATGTACCTCAACTTCCATAAGAAAATTTGTTTTGGTATGGGGCTGCAAAACATGCCATGACTATTCTCATCCAGTAAGAGAATTAGCAGAGAGATATTTCAAACTAAAGTTTGTTCTCAAAACATTTGAACTTGGCTGCAAAGCACATTATAAGTAGGTTTTTTTACATGCAGAATTCAGATGAATTCAGAATTCAAACATGCAGAATGTAGATGTAGTGGAAAGAAATTAAATATTACTCCCTTATCATGAAGGGAGTTGTGAATTTTGTCTGGCCTCTGTTTCAGGCAGCCACTCCAAGGCATCACAGCTTAGTCAGAATAACATCAGTGCAAAGCTAAATCATGACAGGGTAACTGTGCACAGCAGAATAAATAAAAATAAACAACACAGTTATGTGGAAAGCAGAGCTTGACAAAGTTATTAAAATTTGTACAGCAAACCCAACTGCTAAGGTAACATGGACACCAGCCAAGGGCTGTAACAAATGTGACTGCATGATATTTTCTTTAAAGCATGGCTTTTCCACAGTGACATTTGTCACTACACAAAAATTACTGAGGTTCGCCACAAAAGCTGAAAAACAGCGAAGGGAGATCATAAAAATATATGTTAATGTGGAATTATTTATGAGGGATATTTTTAGTGGTCTCAGAGACTTTGAGCCAGTGCTGCTATTTTTATCAATGAGTGGAAGAAAGTGAGTGGATATAATATCACTGATAGCAATAAATAAAAAATAATAAATAATAAATAATATCACTTTAACAGAAGTTTTTGACTTGGGCCACATCAATTACACAAGCCAGCTAATCCACTTGAATGCCAATATCATCAAATATAAATTAATGCCTAAGATGCAGATCACTTAAGATGCCAATATCATCCACAGCCTAAAAAAAGCACAAATAATTGCATTATTTGCATTATTTGGAGGTAATGATTAGAAAAAACTCAGAAAATAAATTCCTAGGGCAAAACTTGTTTTGTACAAGCAGCAAAAATCCTGAGGACATGCAGTGATGAGAGTGAATCAGTGCAAAGAACTGAAACTATACCTTTTAAAGTGCTGCTTTAACAGCTTTTTAACTAATAAAAGCCCAGAAGAAGCTCCCAGTAAGTTCTCCACTGTGGGAAAGATGACTTCTGCCCATAAGCCTGGAAAGGCTCTAATCAATGTCCTGTTTTAGCTGGCAGTGAGGAAGTGAATTCATCAGAGATCAGCAGATATTTGCACAAGGAAAAAGCTTCTAATAAGCTATAGATCTTTAATCCAGAAACAAAAGACCTAACCAGGATGCAATCTCCAAAAACCAAAGCTAGAAAAACTCTGATTAAAAGAGAAGAAAAACAGCATCAGTGATTATTGGCACCATATACTCAAGATTCTTCAGGACCGGAAATATTTCTTTCAGAAACAGACTTTTTTCCCAAATAGAGCTGCTGTAGCTCAAGCAGGAATTACAAGCTCAATAATGATTTATTAATCAAAAATGCCTGTTCCAAGTAACACAGGTCAAACCACTTGAACAGAAGGGTCCCACTGGTGTTTGAAAATCCAAACATTTATGACAGCACCCTAGTCAAGAACTGAATTTCTCACTCTTTAAAAACACCTTTGTGCTATAAGCATTAGCCATGCAGCACCTCTGATAACATTTTTCTAGACTGATAATTGAAATTTCAGTTAAAATATGGTTTATTTATGCTCATTGATGCACTCAAAATAATTTGCAAAGAGCAAATGCATCAGGCTGAGTGAACAGAATAATAGCTCTGCATCTGTATTGTTTTTGTACAGGTTCCTGTTATTCTTTTCACTCATGTGAATCAATCTGAATCATTTCTCCTTACCTGAAAGGAATATTTTTTCAAGCATTATACCCTGTTCTGTGGGAACATCTTCTCTTTATTTTGTTTCATGGGAATAGAGTGTTATGATCACAAATTAGCACTACGATCAAACAATAGCCTTCAAAGGAACTGCAGTTGTTACATTCCAAACAAAAATCCTTTGTGGAGTGCAAGGTTTTAAAACAAGCCTTTGTGACTGCCCTGGCGTTTGTTTTCAGCCTAATAAAAGTAATTTCTGACCATTAACAGTTCATGCACTTGGCTTATGCCAGTGGATGAAAAAATAATTTCTTACATGGAGTCTCACTAGTCGAGCACACGTCAGCAGAGCTCCTGGAGACGCTTTCATCTGTGCCAAGGTGAAACTTTCCTGAAGGCCAAGCTGTTTGGAAGGCAGCATCACTTCTGTGAAATTCCTGAACTGCATTAATGTGCATGAGCCTTGCATCATAAATAAATTACTATTCCTCCCAGCACTTAAAGCACCTAAATGCAGAATTCCCAACTTTTCCTCAGCTGTGCTTCTGTTTTGAATTGTTTATCCTCCCAGCAATCAAGGTGACCTGTTGGACTTCCTGCCCACATGGTATCAGACTGCCATTATTTTGTCTCTAACTACATTTAGTGAAGCAAAACACAATTCAAATATTCTTTTTTACCCATAAAATAATTTAGAATAACTGCAACAGAAAGTTATTGTCTCATCATATGCATTGTATCTTATTATTTTTACCCTCTCATGCTATCACCTACATTATGTTTACCCAGTTGTTTTAGGAACATCAGAAGCATTTCAGGTAAGTGAAGTTGTGGGTTAAGCTCCAATTTGACAGCACTTGGTTTGTTGTTTGATGTAAATTCACAGGTGATTTTTCCAATCAGACAGAATGAAGGGCAATGCCCAGTTTATTATTACTGTGCTCACAGGGCAAAAGGCATTGTCAATAACCTTGCCAACCCCCTGAGGTTGTTTCATTGGCAGTTAGCAAGTGCCTAATCATGACCAAACCTCGAGGACTGAGACATGCTGAGCACTTACTAGACATTTTGAAATTAAAAGAATGTAATTTTTAAAAAAATCCCTAAACAGCATAACATTGTAAAAAATTTATACAAATGAAGAGAGGTTTTATACTATATGGAAATAAAAAGAGAATAAAAATTAGTCTGTGACAAGAAAGATGGTACCTCACAAACAGATCACCTTTTTCAGTCAATTCAACTGAGGAATGGAACCTCAGCAGAAAAAGAAATAAAAATTCTACCCTACCACATAGAATTTGAATATTTTAGAAAAATACCCTTTACAGTCAAGAAATGTAGGACATCTAAATATCATGCTTAAAATCCAGTCCCAGTTTCCTAAGAAGGCTGGTTTTGCAGAGCTATTGTAAACAAAGCCATTGAACTCGTGAAAGAGAAGTGACTTTAGGAGTGCTGCGGTTGCACCTACTGAACTGTGTTTAGAGTTCCCAGTTGACTGCAGGATTCCTGGCTGTGTGCTGCCCTCCTCCCAGACAGCTAATCCCTGTCCTCTGACCTGTCCCTGCCCCTTATTCCATGGGGTCTGTGCACAACCATCCCCCTGCCCTGGAAATCCTCTCTGTTTACAAGAGGGCAAAGCCCCTTTGGTTCTCCTTCACAGGCCTTGAGGAGATATCCCTGGATAGGCAACAGCTTCTTCATGTTTTTCATTACATTCTTCATTAGACAAGGAAGTAATTGCATGGTTTTAAAAATCAAATAATGTTTTTCATATATCTTTCACTTCCACTATCTCCCATACAGGCTCTGAAGTTCATTATTATAAATCTGTCACTAAACCAAAAAACCCATAGCATGTGAAGGCAGGATTCCTGAGCTCACCCTACGCAGTAGGGCAAATATCTCAAGAAATCTGAATAGAAGCTCACTTTTGTCAGGTTAATTCGACATGGCAAATAAATTCCTTTATGCCAGCTACCAGCAAGGGCTGTGATTTTAGTTTATGGTCATATCTCAGGAGACAAGAACAAGCAACAACAGCAAATTGAAATATTCTTCAGGTGAATAACCTAGTAAATAACTTTACTACAAGCATGAGACTGTCCCTTCTATTCTAGATTTTTGAAAGCTTTGTTTATTCCACTTTGGATGTTTGGTCTTAGCCAAGTTTTTCCTGATTTAATCTGATGAAAATGCAAACTGAGCTCAGGAATTGAAATGGATGAGCAATTCTCTCTGTGTTCCACTCAGTGAATTTTACAGATGTTGCAGTTCAAAAACATTTCATATAAGAAAACCCAAACAAACCCTTGCTGTCTGTCCATGTACCAAAGGATTTTAGGAGCTGTGTGCTCTGTACATGCAAGGTGTGAATACCATATTCATACAGCTGTCCACCATACAAGTAACCTACAAATAATGCTCCAGACACTTGGCTAAATGCAAACCAAGCTTTTCATGTTTTCTTTATCTGCAAAGTCCAAGTCAGCTCATGTAACACAGATTTTCTTCATCAAAAAAAGCTGCATCATCAGAACCCTCTTGGTGAGCAGGTTAATGGGAAGTGTACTTCAGGAGTAATCTTGGCTTTTAAAAGCCAAGAGGAACACAATTAAACTGCTGCCTTTCTAGACAAGCCATAATGCTTGTGTGCTTTATCTTTAATATGCTTTATGTTTAGCACAATATTAAATCATTTGGCTTCCCAGCAAATTTTTGAGGTATATTACCTCAATAAAGTGGCCCATCTGATTTTTCAGACATTCTATATCTAAGTAAAATATGTATTTTAAGCCTTTCCATTTCTCATGGTCTAAGCCCAGTCAGCAGCCAAGCTCCAGGCAGCCCAGGGTTCACTTCCCCACCAGTGGGCTCGTGGAGAGAATGGGAAGAATGAAAGGTAGAAAACTCATGGGCTGATATAGGGACAGTTTAGTAGGGGAAGCAAAAGCTCTTCACACAAGCAAAGCAAAACAGGGAATGAATTCCCTGCTTCCCAAAGGCAGGCAGGAGTTCATCCTTCTCCAGGAGAGCAGGGCCCCATCACAGGTAACAGTGGCTTGTGAAAACAAATGCCACCACTCCAAACATTCCATATCCCCCTTCTTCCTTCTTCTCTCCACTTTCTATACTGACCATGACATCCCCTGCTCTGGAATGTCCCTTTGGTCACTTGGGGTCACCTGTCCTGGCTGTGTCCCCTCCCACCCTCCCAGGCACCCCCAGCTCCCTCTCCAGAGTGGCTTTACCAAAAGCAGAGAAGGCCTTGGCTCTGTGCAACAACAAAAACATCTCAGAGTTATCAACCCTGTGTCCAGCACAAACCCAAACACAGCCCCACAGCAGCCACTGCAAAGAAAATTAGCTCTACTCCAGCTGAAACCCCCTCCCCAAAATTCCCCTAATCAGTTCACACTTTTGAAAATCTGATGGAAGCACGTGAGCCTTACAGAACATACAACATCCATAGCAAGTTAGGGAAATGATTATGGGTTCAAGGAATTCCAGTCACAAAACAACCGGTGTTTGTATTGATGGTTTTTAAGGCAAAATGTCTCCTATTTCCTACTCAAAAGTCAACATTGTCATTTTAAAAAAAAAGAAAACCACAAATAATCAAAAAAAGAAAAACAACAAAAGGTTGATCAGCCTCTTTCTGAAGAAACAGAAACAGTGTAAACACCATAAATAATTCAATATATCTCCTTTAGTAAAATCTGCTTTTGTCTGAGGATTTTCAAGGTCCAATCCAAAATCTCAAAGACAGAAATTCTTTGATTTACACATAAATTGGATCAGGCTCTTGACTGTTTCTTTTATAAAACTCAAATGACCAAGATGATTAGCTGCAATGGCAACCTAAAGTTACACTTGTACCAGGTTATATCAGCACAGAGCTTCATTTCACTTTTCATTTTTCCTTAAATGTTACTCCACAGCATTCAGATTCCAAACTGACCTTTGTCTTTACACTAATCACTTTTCTTATCAGCACCAAAATCACTACATCTTCCACACAGCTGATCTGTCACTGGAATAATCCTCTGTTTGGAATAATCCTTTACCCTAACATTTGGTGCTGATATTAATAAATTAAGAAGTAACAGCCAAATAATTACCCTTTCACCTAGGAAAACACTGGTGGCCACCACAGAACGCTCCCTCGGTGACACAGTGTTGTGCCATGTTGTAATTGATGCAAATGTGTGAGGAGATACTTCCACACACTATTTGTCTCCATAGGATGGCAGAGGCAGGGCTTTTTACTTTTACTGCCAGGATTTTTTTTGTTTGTTTATTAGAAACAACTCTATTTCTTAATGGAAAACCATTTATTTATTGTGACAAGAAAGATAAACTTTTTTTTTTTTTTTTTACACATATGGGTGCTGCATAACATTATCTTATATTTCATTTCCAGATACATTTGAACCTTGCCACAAAAGCCAGAAAATACTTATTCCCAGCTTGTATATATAAGGTGTACGACTGAAAATTGGCAAATCTTCCTTGTCTGTTAGTAGCAAATGCATCATAAATTATGGTGCATAGAAAAATTCAGCATTTCACCTTGCATAAGCATATAATTCATAGAATACTGCAGATGAAGGAGCAGAGATCTCTTTCCTCCACTACCAATAAATTAACCTCCAACTTTGTTTTATACATCTGCCAGCACAGTGGTGAACTGAGGTGTTGCAGGCGCCATTGTGATGGACTAAGGAAATGCTAAGGTCTGGTGCTTTACCTCATCAATCTGGAACCCGAATGGAGCTTTCCCTGAAGGTTGCCTCCAAACACATTCCTGAGGAGCACTGACTGGTGACCAGAGCGTCTGGCTGGAAAAAAACAAGTTCTGCAGCATAGAAACAGTGTTAACAGCTCTTCACCAAGATGTGTTACCTCTTTAAGGATATCTTTTCACTGGTGCTGAGTGAAGGGCTGACTTCTCCTTGCAGCAGATAAAATAGTCTGAAAGCAACGCTTGGGATTTCTTTTCTTTGTTAATTAACAATGTAATATATTCCCATGTACATTTTCCTATTTTCCCCCTACGTTGTTCAGGGTTTTATCAAAGTTACAGGGTAATGCAACCACGGACACTGCTCGCCCACTTTCTTAACTTATGCCACAGAAAGTGCCATGAAAGAATATTCCTCCCACAGCATTTAAGGCACCATATGGAGCTAGCTAGCAGACATGGATTTTGTTCTCAGCCTGTTCAGTGACCCTAGGGAATGCCTTCCTGCTTCACTTTCTATATCCACAGCCTAAAAATGACAACGCTTGATTTTTTATTTATTTTTGGGGTTTTTTTTGTAAAACTGTAAGATTTCTAGTAAGGAAAGAAAAGTAAGATGTTAAAGAGGACAGTATAAATGTCACTGTAAAGAATTCTTTTACCAACAAAAAGATTTAGCTGAGTTCTATCTACAACAGGGGCTAATAATAACAAACATTATTTACAAAGGATAAATTAAACTGTATAAACTGTCACTGAATTATCTAATTGGCATTTTCTCTCTCCCAAATGCACTCCAGATTAAGTATGTATTCACAATGTCTCTTAAGTCTTTAAACTATTTATAACTCTCCTAAACACTGAAATAATGTATTTACATCAGGATTAATCATCACTCTAATTTAATTAGCATTTGACAAGAATTGATTTGGCAGAACTTTTTCCCTTAAAAATAGGAAATGGCCATAAACCAGGGGAATGGCCATAAACTAAATACACTGTTTTTTCTCTCCATCTGCTTCTGGTAAGATGCATTCTTCAACTGCTAATTCAGTCAAGATCTCAGCTTCATTTATCCAGTTAATTAGAGTCAGATGCTGACAACATCAAGATGATAAATCAAATCTGGGTATGCAGGCAAAAAGAAAGCTGCTGCTAACACCAATGTTCATGTTTTGATTTCTTGCAGACCTACATATGAAAAGAGGACAAACCAGTAGCACACTAGGAGCAGAATCACAATTATATCCCATAAAAGAGGTTCTAAAAGTTGGGGACTAAAACAGCAACCATGTAAAAGCTTGGACTCAACAGCCAGATCTAGAACCTCACACTACTGTCAAGCTGCAGAAGATACTGAAGTGATGTATCCCTCTTTTAAGGCATTGGCTCCAGCTACTGCACTTGATATAAGAAATTTCTTGCTATCTCCTTCATTTATGTTTCAAAAACCAGTGGCGCTGACCCCTGTGTTTTGTAGGGCCTGACCATCCAACCACTCACCAGCAGCTCCCAGAGCACACCAGACAGATCCATCCTCTGGGATCCAGTCACCCCAAAATGCCCCAGACTAGTGCAGAGAGGGCAGCCTGTGGCACACAGAAATATGCAATTCTAGCATCTGCAGAGTTTAAAACATCAAAAAGTGTGTGCAGTCTGGACTATAACTGGACTCAAGTAGCATATGTGCTGACAACATATGTCTTGTTCTTGAGAACCCACAGGCATTTACAGCTTTTCAGAGAGCAGAAAAAAGATGTAAATGATCTAATCTAATCTTTTTGTGGGGTTTGTTTGTTTGTGGGTTTTTTTTTTACTCTGAGGGATCACATCTGTGTCACTGACAAAGAAAGCAAATCATAATTAATGCTGATTTAAAAATTACAGAGGCAGAATGTGCCACTAGAGTAGTTCCTTCTACGTTCTATATTCATGCTCAGATGAACCAAGAACTCTGGGCAGGTTGAGAATATGCCACAATACTAAGAAAATCTCAAAATTAAAAGACAAAATATAGAAGCATATTATTTTCTCCCCACAAAACAAAGCAAACAAACCAACCCTTAGCTCTAGAGCAGTGAACAAGTTGTCTCAGAGCACAAAGAGTAAAAGGACCCTTGGGGCTTCTATTGAAACCATATAACAATGTTGAGTATCATTTCTACAATGATCTATATGCACAAAGCATACACATTGTTAAAGGATATATGGACTGCAGGGTCACTAAGTTCAGCCCCAAACTACCAAAGTGTTTTCCCATGTCTTTGGTAATATTCCATAAGGAAGCCAGTATTTCTTTTCCCTCTGCTTTAGAAAGAATTCTGCTCAAATTAACTAACTACAACACAAAGGCAATCAAAAGCTCTTTTTCAGGTAGAAAATGATTCATTTCAATCCCTAAACTTGACAAAAACTCCTCTGCCCATGAAAACCTGCACCATACAATGGCATTCCTCAGCTCCCATTCCCAATGTATCCTTTCTCAAGGTCTTGCAACGTTGCTACATTTCAAGTCCCGGAGTACGGCCTCGACATTATTATCTGACCACAGTGCCAGTGATTTTCATTTTGCAGGCTAACATCAGAAGCACAGGAGCTGGTTCACAGAATGCTGGTTCTCAGAATCAACATTTTTGTCTTTTGAGCACCCAATGCAGAAGTTTAAGTTACTCACCCAACTACAGAACAATTCCAAGTGCTATAATTCACAAGATCAGGAAGTTCACAGCAAAAGGGTATAAGGCCATTTTAAATATATGTGGGTAACTTAAAGAGATAATGTTGAATACCTGAAGAAAAATAAGTTTATTCAAAGCTAACATGCCTTGAAACAGCTGAAAAGGCAAGAAGCAGACTTACACAGGAAATTGCAGTTTCTTTTCTAATTGCCCCAATTCCACACTGATGCCATGTGGCACTCCTCTCCCATCTTTCTCTGGATTCCTGTTGACAGAAATTCACTGCCTTTACTTAGAGAAACTTTGAAAATCTCAGACAGAAGCATCTTGGCAATAACAAAAAAAAATACACCATTCATTCACCAGGTACCACAGACATCTGTTGTTCAGGTGCAGGATGAGCAGCTGAAACAAGAGAATCAAAAAACAGCAGCCAAGGTGAGGAATATGAGGCAGGCATTGTTATCCTGGGATGTGCCCACACTGGATTCAGGCAGTAAGACAATCTCTAACAAATCTGACCAAAGAAAAAAAAAAACTTTAGTTATTGGCAATCTTAAGCCTCCATAAAAAATACTGAGCTTTAGAAAGAGTGGAAGCAAACATATTTTTGGGAACCACTTCCCCTCTCCCAGAAAACTTGTCTGGAAAATTGCAGAAGGTGGGTGCCCACCCACTCTGGGAGCTAATGGGGTGTTCTGAACTCTCAGGTGAGACACAGTTTATGGGCAGGTCACACATAAATAATTGCAATTCTATCCTGAGGCCTGTCATCAACCCAGTTTTCAAGGCAATAGGCTACAAACCAATAAAATAAACTGATGCTATGGAACAGACAGCCCAGACTGGTCCTTGGCACATTGTTCAGCTTCACTCCATGGTTTATGCACAGAGCTTAACCCTTGTTAAGCTTACACAGAACTTATGCAGAACTCATGTTTCCAAAACATTAATGTTTCCAAGCTTTGGGAGGAAACAAACACTTTAAAGTACCTTTTTCTTTCAGTTACAAAAACAAAGACCACAAATTACTTATCTCAGCGTGTCCTTAACGTTAAATCACAGTGAATGTTTTCAGTAGTAACCTCAAGTTTGTTGGAGTTTTTGGGCATTTTTGTTGGGCATGTGTGATCTACAAGTATCATCTCTAAAGATTTGATCTGCACAGTGAATTTCTCTGAGATGGGCTCTCACTTTAATAAGATAGAGCAAAAGAGTCCCACATTAAAAGTAAATAAATGTGAAGCAAACTTGACTTGACTACATGATTTACATCCTCCAAGATAAAGGAAAAAAGGTAACCCCATTAAAAACTCTTATTACTGCAGCTGTTTCTCTTGTGCTGGGTATAATTAGTAAAGCAAATTAGCAGTTTGATGCCTTCTGGGTTTCTATTCTTATTTTTGCATAAGAATTTTTACACATTGATACATCAGTTTTTCTCTAAATGTGAAAGTGTTTTTATAAACACTACTCAAATATACAGAATCTCAATCTAAATATTGAACCTCTCAAGTGTATATATAAATATTTTACTTTTTATAAAAGCATCCAAAATTTCTGGTTGCTTAACTCAAAAGTCTCACTCTCCCTTAAACTAAAATCTAATTTTCCTTGGTATTTGACAATTCACTCAGACTTCAAAATTTATACAAGCTATATCTCATTTTTTACCAGAGTATCAACCTAAGCTATGAAACAACATTCATTCCAAGCCAGGGAATGATCTCATTTCATACGCACGTTCTCTATCTGAGCCCACGTCCCTACAAGGCAAGCACACAATGCAATTTCCTGCAAAAGAAAACCACTGAAATTAGTCAGGGTGACAAGAAACTCAGATTAGACTCGGCAAAAGGTTCACAAAGACTTAGCCATGTTGGCTGTTCCTGACTTTTAATGACACCTAAAATCGTGTTTGAGCCACTCCAGTTGAAGCAAACCCCTGTTTATACTCCAGATTGATTCCCTGCCACAGTACCATCAACCAGGATGTAACAATTGACCTGCTATAACAAGTCCTTACTGAGGTGTTACATATAAAGTCATTTATGTAGATAATTAGCAGTGCTCACAAAAAGAATTCTGCTGTAATCATAATTCTCCCCAAAAATCGTAAGTTAAAAACTTCATGCTCACTAAACATAACGATACAGCTTCAAAAATGATGATATGAATGATTCATTGAAGGATGAAATGCAAACACAAATGACAAAATGATCCCTGAAAACCAAAATATATTCTCCACATGAAAGATAAGGTCAAGCTAAAACATAGTTTACATATATCATAGATCTCTACAGGAAATAAACCTAAAAACCACAAAAGAAGGGGCACAGGTGACATATCAATATAATGTTAATATTTAAATATGCATTGGAAAATCCATATATAAGCATATTTCACTGTGAATTAACCAGAATTTTGAGAAACATGAAAACAATCTATTTATAGCTATTATATTGTAGATTTTAACCGAATGGAGACAAGTTAGAAACACTGACAGGACCACTGAAAACAAGCTGAACTCACAATTCACTGTGCTTTGGTTTTGTGCCCATATTTGTTAGCCTACAATAATTAATTAAATTAACAGAATGCTTGCACATGATCAAGTAGTTTCATTAGGCAAGCACAAAGCATATCCAATCACCTTCTAAGAGCCTGACAGAATACAATTAGAAAGGTTTCGTTTGGAAAAGTTCTGTTAATACACATTATTTTGGAGGGCAGGAAAATGCCCCAAATATGAATTTAAAGACATTTTCTGGTTTTATTTATAATTGTCTTTTCTGCTGTTACACTTTGCTTCTCTTCATTTCAAATGAAATGAAAGTGATCTAACTTGTACTGCCCAGCGCTGGGAAGAGGAGAAATCATCAAATTCTGAAATCCTTGAATGCAGTGTTGCCACAGTTTGAGACTTTTGCAGGGATCTGAGGCAGAGACTGTGGGATGAATCAACTCTAACCAACTTAATTTCAGGAGGTTTGCTTTATTTTCCTATACTTTGGTTGCTTTTCCAAGTGAACACAAGAGGGCACAGCTCATGTGCAATCTCAGGCTGTACTCATATCCAGTACATGGCAAATTAAAAACAGTTCTTCCTACATGCAAAGTGGCCCCCTGTGGAAAGTTTACATGCAAAAACAAGGCAAAGACAGGAAATCTTACATACAAATAATTTCAGGTACTCTATGAGAACTGAAACGCTTTAAGTGAAATAACATAAGATTCCCATACGATAAAAGTAAATCAGGACCTTGAAAGCAATGTGTAGCATGTTCAAGTTAAAGTATCTATTTCAGGAAATCTGACACTGATTCAACTAACATCTGAAGATTCTGAGTATAAAGCATCCTGGAAAAGGAAATACAGAATGACTCAGGAAAAGAATCAGTCTGATAACAGTGGGGAAACAAAATGAGAATATAGGATTCTTCCCTGCACTAATCCCTTGAGACACAGCTTATCAGTCTATTTTTGACACAATGACTATTAAAAAAAAATCAGAGGTTGGAAGACTTACTAGTTTCTGTATGCTACAATAGTTAATCAGGTGTTCCACTAAAACACAATGTTTGTGCTCTAAGGAAATCCAAAGCAATTTTAAAGTTTAGTTTTAAAACCTGTCTGATAGTCAATAACAGAACAAGCCTTTATTAAATTACAAAGAAATAATTAACTCTGTAGGGCTGGTAAGTAATACATGTATTCAAAAACTCTTTACAAACCCCAGGAAGCTGGAAAAAGTCAGGGCTGATAAGAAACCATTCAGAGCTGACTTAATTCTTCTACTGCAGCTTCCACTCACAGCTCAAGCACCTTCTACAAATATCTCCCAGTGCAGAATTGGGCAGGTAAAACCCACCAAGTTCTAGGCCAAATCCTCACCACCCTGTGAAGAGCCTGGATGAAGGAAAAAGCACCAGGCCACAGAAGTTTCCACTCATCCACGGATAAACCCCACAGTGGTGTGGTGGCAGCACTGTGCATCACCCTGTTCCGAAAAGCAGAGCATTCCAAGCAGGAAGGCCAGTCCCTCTTACCAAGTTTGCCAGTGCACCTCTTGCCATATCAGCTGCATTATTTACAGTCATCCCTCCTGCCTTCAGAGGAGCCAAGCCCATCCATTCACCTGCTCAAAGAAGAATGGTGCTCTTAGAGCACATGATAATAATAAATCACAGAATCATTTAGGCTGAAAAAGACCTCAAAGAACATCGAGTCCAAGAACAACCCAGCACTGACAAGTCCACCACTAGACCATGTCCCCAGGTGCCACATTTAAATCTCCAAGCAGCTCCTGCTTTTTGCACTTATTGACAATTCATATAAGCAGTGAACTGCTTTGTCTTCTTGGTTTAAAAGCACCTGTCTTCCTGGGGGAAGTAAAGCCTAAGGGAATTCACTGTGAGGGCTGCATGAGGAAGATGCAGTGTGAAAGGCGGCTCACAAAAATCATGCAAATGAAAATAGGGACTGACAGCAACTGTGCAGTGTAAATCTGCTCCAAAAAAAGACTGTAATATCCAGGCATGTTTGAGGCATAGGTTCAGTACGTATGCTGTAGTTTTTAGGATACATCACCAATCTGAAAACAGCTTTGGCCATAGAATTTAAACCATTTTTACACTGTTGATCTTAGCATACTCTTTTTCTCTGAAAAAATACTTTGCTTTTGCTATTAAATTTTTTAAAAGCAGGAAATGGGCTGGAAAGATACTCCTGTCATGGCATTTCTGTCAAGGAGACATCAGAGAGTGTGGTTCAATTTACAACAGTACTTTAACATGGGAATAATCAGCATCAAAATGCTTTGTTGCAGGTCTGAAACTTCACCTTCCTCCCAGGTGAGACTCTTCCTCACATCCCAAAACCCTATCCTAGGCTTCAGCTGCCTGGGTTATCTTCTTGGATATAGATGAGTGGTTCACTTTTCCTTGAAAGTAAGCCCAGTGAAAACAACACACGTTATCCATCAGTAATCAAGTTGTCCAAAACACAAGAAACCCAAGAATAAAAACTCCTCAGTGAAAAAGAATTCAAAATATCTTCCACCTTCCATAAAAATGCCCTAAACTCTGGGCTGCAGACAGCAGGACAATGAAGGAATCTGCTACCTCTCCTAGGAGAGCACACCACTGCACACACACAGATTCTGATCACCTGAAACAAAATCTAGTATTTTCTCCTCTTTATTATTTACATTAGCAAGTTAATTATGTCTGTTTGTCCTCAGTATAAAAACATAACTGGAAAATTAAATGGTTTTTCAGCTCAGGTAAAAAAAATGAGCCACAGTTCTTTTACATCCAGAGTTGAGGGCAAAAAGTGATCAAGTTCAGGGAAAGATGACAGGAAATAGAGAGGAAGGAATAAACACATGAAAGAACAGACTGCTTCTTCCTACTAAGTTATTAGTCATGGTGTAAAATTTTAAGCACAATGAAACAAACCTCAAAAATTGCAGCCCAAAACAATATGAGGCACATCTATTTGCTTTTGCTTACTTCAATAGTATGATATAAATTTGTCATAGAAGCAGAATTCAATTTTAACTCTTTTCTAAAAGAATAGTTTCAAAAGCAGTAACAGGCTTCAAAAGAAAGCAAAGACCACTTCAGTCGGCATTAGTTTCTGGCTCCATTCTCTGAAATGCTATATGTTATCGTGCACATGTTTGTTTTTATCTGTCACTGTGGTTTATTGTTAAGGAAGTGTAGTATCAGCTGTCTCTTCCCTGCCATCAAAGCTACTTCGTTAAAGTTAATAGTGTTTGACTTCCAGAGGATCTTTTACCAAGGTAACACAAAAAAACTTCTGCACATCGTTATTTTTACAGCAGTAAAGACACCAAATGGATGCAGTATCCCTTTTACCTTTTAAGAAAGAAACCCAGTGCATGAATTTGTTGAAAGCATTTAAGAATTCTATTTGTCACTTGCCAAATTACTTGAGCTGTGAGGAAGCAAAATGTTAACGACACACCATCAGATTTCAGAACACACTGTATTAATGGGTGCCTGCTTTAGCTGGTGAAAAAGTGCTGTACAAAGGATCCCCTGCACCTGTGTGCACTTCCTCCTGCCCAGCACTACTCCTTAGTGGCTTTAACTACTTTTGTTACTGCCCTGAAACATTGAGCAGTGCTCTGCCTCCAGCCCAGAGGAACACAATGTGATAGTCTTAACTAAAGAACATTGAGAGAATATCAATTAGATCAATTCATTTTGGCTTGATTGCCATGATTAATTGACAAGTGTGTGATATGCCATTTAACTTTCAAAACTTTTCCTACACTTCCAAAAATGTGTTCCTTTTTATGATACCATCACTGTTTTTTAGGTCTCTTTGCATTTATATCTCTCCTCATCTCTGTTTTCTGGAAGGTACTGTAACCACACCTGATTTCAAGAATAAGGGTCACTCCAAATAACTGACATTATCTGGGGAGAAGGAACAAGCAATAAATTTCATGATTTTAATCAGAAATCACTGCTGAAAATTATTGATATTTAAAAGCTACTTGCATAAATTAAAATACTGCTGCTTTAAATAAAAACCTATTAATTTTCCCTAAAGTACTTAGGGACTAAGTGTATGGATCTTGGTATAATACACGTGTCCTATCAATAGTAAAAGGTAAAGGCATGACACAATAACCAGGAAATTGTTCCTGTATAAAATTTTAAAAACCAAGTAATGTCCAAAAAGACAACACAGTTGCAGATATGGTCTCTCATATTCACAAGTACTTCTTAAGTCTAGCAAATCTTTATCAGCTCAAATATAATAGGGCCCAAGCTCAAATCAACTTTACACCAAGTAAGTAAAATATGCTGTAAAATTCTTGTGTACCTCAATAAGCTGTAGTAAAAGAAAAAATATAAGTAATATTTTATGAAATATTAAGGCATTTCCAATCTCCTAAAAGATATTACAATAAAATAACATAAAAAGAGAAATTACTCATCTAATGCTTACAATAGTAGAATAAGTGTATTATAACCATTAGTTATCCTATGCACACACCCCTTAAACAAGAGGAGGAATTTCTTGTTAGCCATTTTTACCTGAATAATCTCACTATCATCTTTTCAAGACAGATCAAGACTATTCCTGGTATCTGGGAGCGCATGAGGTCATTTAACTGAGGAACAAGACACTAAGGCACGTATGCACACCTTCAGAGCATTTTAACCTGGTTTTAAAAATATGGGGTTTTTTCCAATACACTTTTCATTTTAATAAGTATGTTCATATGTATGTGTATATTAAACTGTGTCATGTCTCAGAAAATCACAGCAGCTGAAGTATCCACAACTTAAGTGCAGCGAACATTTTGTTCCAGAGAACGTCAGGTGCATTGACTTGATATAAAATTATTAATGGCAACCAGCTTGTGAATAAAATAATAATTTATATTGCGTGAGACAATTATTGAGTTGATTTAGTAACAAAATATATCATTGTGCTTAGCACCAGGACCAGGTACAAGGCAGCATCCCCCGGAGCATGGCCGGAGCGGGGCGGTGGCAGCCAGCACAAGAGGGAGCAGTCGGGTAACGCTACTGAGGCTGGGGACCCTCCTTGCAGAGCTTCCAGAGAGTTTTACAGAATCTCAGCCTGCTGCAGGGACAGATGCTTCTCAGAGCCCCGCAACGTGCCCTGAAATGAGCACCCACCAAAAAATGAGAGATCCCTTCAGCCGAGCCTCCCTCCCCACGCTCACCCTCCAGAGCACAGCCCTGGCCATTTTTCACCCAGCTGTCCCAAAGGAGTTTTGCAGCTCTTTGCTAAAAGCAAAATGAGTAGTGACAGCTGCAGACTGATTGCTATTTCCCCCCTCAATTGCAATGTCCAAATGTTTGTGGGGATGAGAGGACTTCTGTACAGTTATTCCATTTACAAGACGTCAGAGGGCATCATACGAGTCTCTATGTGCTCCTGTGTTTTGATTCATTTCAAATGCTCTCTAAGTACTGAATGTCAGCTTTCTTTTACAGATTTCCTTCCATTCTGAAGAAACAAGTAGGTTGCAGTGCACACTGAAATACTCTGAGAGGAATTTAAAAGTCTTGTGAACTTAGCTGTTTTACTGACAAAAGTGATCCTTCTGCAGAAATCTGGAAGATCCTCAACCTCAGTTCGTTGCCACAGTTTGCTGTGATGTTCTTCCAGATTAGCACAGCTGTAGCACTTCCTGTGTTTGCTGTCTGGAAACCACCTTCTCCAATACCCAGGACTGTTCCCTCTTTAAGGACTCTGAAAACTTTTAGTTTCATATTTGCAAAACAAAAAATTAGATAAAACCACTTTCTGTCTGCCATTTGCAATCTTCCCCACTACAGCTAAATGCTGTTACAAAAAAAGAGCTTGAACTGTAATTATCAACATGAAAGAAGTAGTCTTTTACACCCAGGTGCCTAAAGAAAACTGATTAAAAACCCTTAGAAACCAAAAACAAAGCAAGCAAATAGATAAGAAAAATAGATAAGAAGCAAAGAAGCAGGCAGAGTTCAGTTTTAATCCAGAGCTTCAATCAATAACTATTTTTATATAACACATATATTCCATAAAATATTTATCTTATTATAATAAGTCTCCATAACAACTCTGAGAAAGAAAACTGTAAATTACCAGAGAGAAAAATCCTCCACCCAGTGATTATTCCTACAAGTACTTATTCCACTTCTCAGATAACTTTATAAAATAAATTCACAAGCACAAAACCCCACCCAAATTCCACAGAAGCCAGCATGACTCCCTCCACAGAAGCAATGACAGCTTCACTGACTTCATGTTGCTCACTACACCACAGACCACAATCTGTCCCTTAGCATTTTGAAAGCCATTAAAATACTAAAAGTAGGATATACTATTTTTTTTTAAAGGCCACATCTTTTCAATACTTGCAATCAGTTTTGCATAAGCTTTTTCATAAATTGAAAGGATTATCGCCCCAGCTAAACTTTAAAACTACTACTCCACAACACCTGCAAGCAATTTTTATCTCCAAAGATTTGCTGAAGTGAAATTTCGCCAGCTGAAAAGACCATGATCATTATTAAAAGAAATGCAACAAAATCCCCTAAGTGCAGCAGCATCTGAACTGCAGGTCCTATAAATCAGCCAGTTAGTTTAATTATAAAGAGTGTATTTATAGTGGAATCACTCCAAAAACATTACAGATAGGCCAATTAGTTACAGGCTTCCCTCAGAATAAAGTGAAAAAAAAAGCTGTACTCTTACTTGTGTGTAGGTTACATGAAGATTTTCATCTGGAAAAAAAAGTTTAATTATTTAGATTCACATTCTCCTTTTTGTTTTTTACTTACTGCATGCTGTTGTTAACCAAAGGAAAGATTTAAGGGTTTTTAACCAAAGTATCTGTTGGAAGTTCCAAGTAAAGCCTTGACAGGGCCCAGCTTGCCAAGAACTCTGCTTCTACCAGTAAGCAAGGAAATCCATCCAGCATTTTTTTTTATTTATTATTTTTTTTAAAGAAAAAAAAAAAGACATTTCCCTTGGAATTCATTTTCTCTTCTAAGGATTCTGTGTGCACACTGCCCAAGGCAAACACACACCTTCCCCCAAGGCCAGGGAGATCCCTGAGAGCCCAGGGTGGCCTCACCCAGGGCAGGGAGCCTGGCAGCTGTGTTCTCACTCAGGATTCAGCCCAGAGCTCCCTGTGTCACCCCTGTTTGTTTCATGGCATTTTTTGTGAGGAAGACCCAAGGTTTTATTCAGAAATACCATGGCCTCCCATGGGTATGGGCCCGGTGTCGGAGGCGGGAGGGGGAGCGCAGGCCCCGCTGCCAGGGAGGCCTGAGAAATGGCTGGGGGTAGGGAAAAGGTCCTGACCCGTGAGTGTGTGTTTTAAGGAAAGGGGCAGCCTCTTCAGGCCTTGCATTTGACCTCCTTACCTCGGGAAAATGCTACAATCTGAGGGACCGCCCTAGTATTTTTAAGGATCATTTGTTGCAAATACGCGTATCATCAATATGACGGAGAAATGAAATGAGTGCGTTCCAAACCGTCCGTGAAACGCAACACTGAGCACTCGGTGACTCCAAATCTCACACCAGCACTGGCATCTCTGATGTGCCCATGAGGGAAAAAGACACTTGTTTTATCCAGATTAGATGGCATGAAGGTGAATACCATGCTGGCACCTTATCCAAGACTAGTTTTAGCACGAAGCTGACCTGTGGTACATAGTCACCTGGGGTTTTCTTCTCTGTGGACTCTACTGTATCACACTGAAGGATTTGTACCATCTAATGAGAAAGTGGTGGGTGTATCAGAGCAACACTGGCTTTCTTGGAAGTATTATTAGCCCTGGGTAGGTTATTAAAAGGGCCTTTGGAGTGTAGTCATAAAAATAGGGCTGAATTTCAAAGGTAACTCAGCACAACAGAGCTGAGCAGGAAAAACTTCACATATCTGCCAAGCAGAATATGGCTGACACTCAACAATTCAAAAAAAAGCAGAAACATGATAAGAATAGAAAGGATGTTCATTTTCAAGTAGAAGATAAGATATAGAATAAAGTTCATTCTCAGAATAGTGCAGAGAAAGATTTTATGGCTACATTATCCTCTAGCCAGAAGATTCCTTACCAAGTTATTTAAGTAACAGGGTAAACTGAGCCCCAGTGCTTACTGTATACAACATGTGCTGCTGTGGGGTGTAAGTCCTGCCACACTTACACCACTGGGAATTCTGGCAGCCTTTATTCTGGAGCTCTGGGAGAATTATTTTTTTTACATTCTTTACATGTCCATCTGATTTTATGTACATGGAAATTACATTTATTCGTTTCTTTATGTTGTTTACCTCAGGCATTCTGGTTTTAGCTCTCCCTCAAGAAGAGACAATAACCACAGAGAAGATGGCAACTCTTAAACCTCTTGAATTTCAGTCATGTTAACTTTCCTTCTTTTTTTCATTACAAATACATTATTTCTACCCATGTACATTTTGGCCTAGTTAATACATTAGTTAATACATGGTAGAAGGAGAGCTTGGGAAGGGAGAGGTGATGGACAACAGGGGTCAGCTCAGAGAAAGGATTCCTCACTGTTAAACATGGCACACCCTGCAAAATTAAAATTTACCAAAGAAGCAGAAAACAAATGGATATCCAAGGCTCATGACAAGGCAGGGAAAAATTACTTAGGAAGGTAAAGGCAAAACTGCACATGGTTTTTAAGCGAAGAAAAAGGAAGTTAAGATAGAATAAAAGCCTGCTAAAAAATTAGAAAAATTACATTTAGTTTCCTGTAGACGTATCTGCAAGCACATTTCCAAAGTGATCTAGGACACTCCTAACGTGTAGAGTGTGAGTATCTGGAGTTAGTTATCAAACCAGGAATGGCTATGAATGATTTTTAGCTGTTAGGAAGCTGGCACTACAATTGTAACCTGATGGAAGTATGGCAGATTTGCATGCCAAGTCTGAGTTTCATCATCATTTCAGATTCCTACATGTCCTTGGGCAAATCACCTGATTCTAGCAGGTCTCTTTCTTCTTCTGTAATAGAAATCTGTTGGTAATATTTGTCCACTCTTTGTCCAAGCTGACAATAAACTCTTCCAAACAAGAACAAGCCTTTGCATAAAAGTACTACAGTAGTAAAAATACTGATTCCTGAGATTTTTTTTGCATTTCAGTAAATTCTTGGTTAATTAAGGAGGAATATCCAGGTTTGAAAGATTTGATGATATTTGAAAATATTAATTATAACAATGTCTAAGGGGATACACCAGAATTCACCAGAAGTTCATTAGTCACCTTTGCAGGTCATGAAGATGTATTTTGATTAGTTATACGTGGAAAGGAACAGCAGACTTTTCCAGTGCCCTTCTGTCCTACTGTTCCTTTCATATTTTATTCCCACTCTCAGCTTCACTTCTTTTTCCATGCTGCCTCTTATAGTTTGAATAACTTCCCATCTGCCACATGCCAAATCTCCTTTAGATCCTTCCTTAAAACCACTTCCTTCTCATAGCCTACTTACGCTGATATTTTCACCAAGACATCTCCATTCATTCCCCATCTGAACTATTGTCCCATAAATCATATTTGTCTTGCTTAGTTTGTCAGCACTAAACATAAAGCATGTCCCGGACATTCTAGCAGTCATTCCAAGTCTGCTGCCACATGAATGATAGCGGGGTCTTCTATCAATTTCTGTACATTTCCCAGCAGGACAGAGGAGAAAAAATAATTCAAAGAACTTCCCAACAGCCCTCAAGGCTTGTCTGTATTACACAGCTGGGAACAAACATTTCTTCCTCCTGTGAACTACAACTCACAGCATTATTAGTTAACCAAAGGTTAAATGTAAGTAACAAATGTTTGTTCCTATTACATCCGACAGTTCCTTGCACATATACAAACATCTCAGCAGATACTTAAACATGTCTTTCTTCTTCTGGAAGCCAATGTTTCAAAGAATGGCAACTGAAACTGAAGAGAAACTGAATAGAAAAAAAAAAAATTATTAGTCTTTAAAAGTCAATAACAAATAAGAAGCATTTAAAATTTGATGAGAAAGATCTGTTAACGATTTTCAAAATTAATTTTGTCAGGTCATATTTAGTCAACCAGCTTTCTATTTCAATGGTGAAGATTAATGCTTTTTCCATGAAACTAATGCCAAAACTTTAACTCACTGGAAATAAAACATTAGTTTAAAGAGCTACTCATTATCATTTGTTTTACAGTAAAAAATAAATTTCTTGCATTAAGATATAAACCATTTTGTCACATAACAGTATGCTGGAGAAGACATGGAAGGTGACCTGTGTACAAATAGCTCATCCACTGGTGCCAAGTTCCCAACTACTGTAACACTTGCACAGTTCACATGGAAACAGAAGTTTCATTTGCTCAGACTGTTAACTTAGGTTAACTTCCCTTCTGTATAAAACAGAAATTACAATGCATAGCTTACAGGAGTGTGGGGATGACTGACTGTAATTTTCCTTATCCACAGGATGAGGGATGCTCCCTTAATATCAGCAAATAAAATCCTGGCATAGGACAAAGAGTTAGAACAGGTTGTAACTACAAAGTAATGAGCACTTCTGGAAAATACCTTTACACCTTCAGTATGTATTGCTGCTATGTGAAAGACCAATAATAGATCCCAAAATCACCTTCAGGCCTGCAAAGACTTTATTCCCACAAGAAAGCAGCAAAACTTGGTGAATGGAAATGGATGGTGTCCAGCATCTTGCAGGATAAATTCACATATGTTTTAAATCAAAATAAAAATCTTACTTGAGCACTGAAAATCTGTAGTTAATATCTAAATAAAAAAAGAAAAGGGAAATACAGCAATGATTATTTGCTTAATATATAATTATATTAACTGTCAGAGTTTAAGTATGGTAAAATCATACTAGGATTCCCTGCAAATTTTGCAAATACTTACCTCAAATTCTCCCATATTTCCCAGAGAGCACAGTGGACAGCAATTGTTACTCTGACATAAGTTTAAATGGATGTATTTAATTTTATACTGTATCCAAAGTTTTATTCTGTTGTTGTTGTTGTTATTGTTTAGTTGGTTGGTTTTTTTTTTCTTTGGGGCACATATTCATGTCATTTTTGTTTTCAAACCAAATTATTTTTTCAGATGTTTATCCTCTCCAAAATATTTAGATTCATTCTTAACCCACTGAGAACTGAAACTAGTATTTTTTGCTTTAGGAATGCTCTAAAACGACAAAGTTGAGAAAGCACTGGCAGATAATGCCTTTGCAAGTGGGCACAGATGTATTGCAAAGGTTGAGAAGCTGAGGAATCTGCAGAATTCCTTAATCCAAATGGGTCTGATACTCTGCTTTCTCTAAAATATCAGTGCTTTGATGTGTGTCACATTTCTTGGAATTACCATCACTGTGAACTTTGGGATTTTTCAGGCTGTTTAAGTTTTTGTTTCTGAATATGCATACTAAATACTTGGGAACACTGGATTATCTGAAGAAACTTCTGGTGAAACCATTGTTAAAGTGAAGGCAATTCAGAGCACATAAACAGTATGAAGTGTATTGATGTTGATGCTGCCAAAGTTCCTAATGCTGCTCATGATTTTGGTTCTACAGCATGAAATGAGGGTTGGGGTTTTTCAGAGATCAGATGAATAGTTTCAGATAACTTTCTTTTAGAAAACGATGTATCTTCAGTGTGTATCTTGGCTGCTTAAAAATGGCAGCTTTTAAAGTTTCTAGCTACCACTGATAAGTTGTGCATGTCCAAAATCACTGTGGATTCTTATGCTAACTGCTTCTTATTCCACATCCAGAAGTGCTCAGCTTGGAAATAAGAACCTGATCTTTCTCTACTGACAGCTTCCCAAAGTCATTTGGATCTTCATGTTTGAAGAACAGACTTTTCACTCTTTTCACATTATTGCAGACAGTAATTGTTCAGGTACATTTGTGAGAGCTCACCACCTTCATTTCAAACACTCTTCTTCCAGTTCAGCAATGCACTTCAGCAAATCCATCATTCTAAACCGTGGGTAGACTACAGATTTATTCAGCAATTTTGTGAATGGGAATGTTTTCTTACAAACCATACAGCTGGAACCTACTAAATACTTACTGCCACACAGCAAAGAAAGAATTACATCCAGTCTTCCCCAGGGTTAGCTGTTCTAGGAGGAGCACACACACAGAAAAAAAAAAACAATAACAACAAAAAAAACCCAGAGGAAAGATATTGTTTAGAAGTTGCTAAAGTTGCTAGATACATCTGAAGGAACAGGTTCCTTGAACAAGAGATTTTACATTGCCATTTTGAAAGTCAGACAGGGCTTGAAAAGTTGAGTGAAAAACAGTAGTTACCTGAAAGCAGGCTTTACAAACCTGGGAGCTAAGAAGGAATCTTAAAGAGATTCAAGGAGACAGTAAGATTCTGCTAAATTACTTTTGACATTCTAATACAATCACAGAATCACCAGGTTGGTGATTTCAAGATCATCGAGTCCAACCAATGCCCTAATACCTCAACTAAACCATGGCACCAAGTGCCATATGCAGTCTTCTTTTAAACACATCCAGGAATGGTGACTCCACCACCTCCCCAGGCAGACCATTCCAGTATTTTATCACTATTAACAGGCTGAGTAGCAGCAGTGAGTGACACTGCTGTGAGGAAGTCAGTACTGCTGGACACAGGGCAGAGTTAAATCCCATTTCTGCTGTGTGTGAGGGAGAGATTTAGTGCCTGGCCCAGAGAGGACGGTTGCAATTGAGGATGATATTTACATTTCAGAAGCCTGTACATTTATACAAAAATACCTACCATCACCATCATCTGATGCCAACTCTGTAGTACATGCAGTGATCCACCTCCTGATTGCAGCAAAGCTTTGGAGGATCCATGCTGCCATCCCCTCAAGGAGCACCACTAGTCAGAGTTCAGGAAAGCCTGAGTGGTGTGTGTCCATGGGATATTGTACTGAGCACATTGTTCATTTCTTGATTCAACCAGATCTCTTTGCTTCAGTTACCCAACATTGCCACAGGATTTCCAGTCTGCCAGTGAAGTTCAGAGCTGTAACCCCAGCAGTCTGTTCTGGCTTGCTACATGGCAGAAAATATTTCTTGTAACTGATTAGCAATAGATTGTTTTTATAACAGTGTGTTTCTGTACACATGCCCTCCTCCAATATCCCTTCCCTATTCCCAGGACAGAGATACCAACTCAGTAGTCACAGACTACTATATTACATCAGAGAGGCTCATTAAATCACTGCAGACACGATTATCTTTTGTATCCATCAAACCATGAAAGGTTACCTGAGTTACTAAAAAATTCCAGGCGTGTCTTCCTAATAAACAACAGTATAGTGATTAATGGCTGAAAGAATCTGGTGCTTTAAGAGTAGCTTTTATTTGGAAAGTTTAACATACTCATTCACCAGACAACTGAACTCTCCACTTCTCACTTTCTCAGGTCACCTGCAAGCACTAAAGATTTATGTGAGCAAGAAATATTGTTACTTTTTAACATGGCGATGTTTTTTTAAGCAACATATTTCAGATAGAGATTTAGCCCCATGATGCATACAAAGAAAGAGACTTTGCCTTGAGAGGATTTGGTATGAACTGGGTCACAAAGGCAATTAAAAGTCGTAAACCAGATGTATTATGTCTGTTCTATCCTTTTCCTCTGTGTCAACGGGTGAAATCGTAGCATGGTACGCCCTGGTTCATTTTGTCATGCTAAAGCTAGAAATGATGTAAATAAAAAAGCAGCTCTTTCTTTTTCTTTTTTTAGTATTGTGAAAGACAGTAATTTTATTCCACTTAATGATAAACTCAAAGCTAAAAATGCACTTGTATTTTTTAAAGATTCTGATTTCATAAAGTGCATTCCATAGCCTTTATTCACTTTGTGATTACTTTGTTTTCTCCTACATCCCCTAGAATCTATGCATGGGATGAAACATTTGTAAATAAACCACAGCATTACCACTGTGTTTTCATTCACCTGTGGAATCCATAGGAATTTAAAGGACACACTTTAACTTTCACGAGACTGACTTGCACTTCCAATGTGATTTCTGCTTCCATGGAGGATCAGTTCAACACAGGGAATTAAGTAAATGATGTATGTTGTTGCTCAGCACGGAGTTACTCAACTTAATTACAGTTCTGTTGGTTTTGGCTAAAAACTAATGCTACAATGTTTACTTTAATAATTTGAAGTAAGCGCTGAGCCTCTTTAAAATCACACTCTGTAGAGTGCAAAAACTGTAAACACTGCAGAAGCAGGATTCCACTTAAAAACAGATTCATTACTTATTTGCCAAGCTTCCTGCAGCTGGGGGAGGTTTTCTCCTCCAGCTTTTCTCAGTCAGGTATCTTTATACGTCACTGCTGGGAAAACTGCTTCAAAAACTTGGTGGTACTGTGCAGCTGTGCTGTGGCACCATTCCTAAGTAAATGCTATCCTTGAGAGCCCTTGGCCTCTTTGCTACCTAACAGAGTGGAGATCAGTACCTAGTAAGTTCATTAATCTATTTTTTATGTCCCCTTCTCTGCTCTAGTCCCAAAGAGCTCCTGTTCCTGGCTGCCCAGGAGATCTCCAGAAGCTTAGGATGCTGTGGCACAGAGGTGTTGCCTTCATTCCTCCAGTTTTCCTATATTTTCTGCGACATCATTCCCTGAGACAGGACTAATCAAAATGGGTAGAGATTTCCTTGGCTGCACCTCCAAAAGTTCACCTTCACGAGCCATCTGCTTCTTTCTTCAGCTTTCTTTGCTTGGGTCATAGTTGTGCTCTGATCTTCACCTGAGGGACTTCCAGACTGGAGCTTGAAGCTGTTATCTGCATTTGGTGGTGGATGGGGAGGCAATGCCATATGTTGTCCCTAAATAGCTGACTTTCCACAGCCAGACAGAAATGTGCCTGTAATTTGCTTTATACTGCCAATACTTTTTGTAAGAGGAAATTGTTGGGGCACTGGAAGTTATTTATTTTCCACTATATTTTATTAGGTTATTTCCTGTTTTTCTTCCTGTTCCTTTGCTCTGTCTAATTTGGCAGATTGATTTTCTTCTTGCACTTTCCGTCCTTTTAGCTTCTTCTCTGAATCCTACTAACCATCTAAATTTTCTAGTCATCAGTTCAATCTTAGAAAGCAGAGCTGGCAAAGGATTTAAACATTTAAAATATGGATAAAGCTTTTCAGCTAGTTTAGACCTTCAGGCTTGCCATTAGACTGAAGTGAAAATTTACAAAACAGTAACTTCCTCTGAGTTGTTGTTTTTTTTAAATTTATTTTCCCCAAATTTATGCTATTCCCTGTTTTATCTTGTTCCCATTCCCACTAAAGTCAATTAGACTGAATTCTCCTAATTTCTGTTCAAGATATTAACATATTCCCAAAAACTCAGGCACCTCAGTAGTTTTTTGACATTTAAGCTGGGGCTGGTAGAAGGCAAAAGAACTGGACACTAACAAAACATTACCCACCTGATTAATATTGGGTCAAAAAGAACATTTTTGGGCTCAGGTAAGCAAGACTTTTATTGCTGGACACATTCACCTTCTTTCTCTGTTAATATTCAAGTTTGGCCTCCAGCTCCATCTCTGTTCCATATTGCATATTTTTTTGTCATGTTAAGAAGTGAAAATTGCCCATTGCATGATGAAAATTAAGCATTTTTCTGTGAAGGTGAGTTTTCCAACCTACCAGCTCACAAATTTCTAGTGAAATGCTTCAGGAAACGAGCCCCTCTAAACTTATGTGTCCCTCTAGACTGAGATAAGTTGAACAATATTAGATGCATCTATACCTTGGGAATAGAGATCACTAAGTTCAACTCACAGAGAAATAGCCCCAAGGGACCTTGGGCTTATTCAGGCTAGCCAAAGGCCACAGCCAGCACTGCAAAAATTCCAAAATTTGACATATTTAAGCTATTAATTTGAATTGCCAAATAGTCTTTAGGCATACTGTTACAGAGCCCTGAAGTGGAATTGCTCATCAGTTAATTTTCCCCATCAGCTGCATTGACACATGTTCAAGAAAGGCAGGAATGTTGTGCTATTCCTGCAACACTTTATTACTTCTTCCCTCAGAAAATTTGGATTTGTATTTATTTTTAACAAAAGCATTACTTTTGTAATGGTCTTGGAAAATAAACAGAGCTGTTACAGCACTATTGATTCACATGTCAATGGCACATAAAACAATTGAGGGGCTTACCAAAATGTTATCATTGCAAAACCCAAATGAGGGAAACTCATTTATTTTAATTACATATTTAGCAGTAACTGTGCACAAGCCATCAAAACCAGAGAGGGAAACTCCTAACGTTGCTTTCCTAATCCGTTTCTGAAATGTTATCTAAGTTTCAGCATTTGTTAACTAAGCACAAATTTGATAGCATTGAGGGGAAGCAATACACTCAAAAGAGATTACAGAGACAAGAATATGCTGATACTAAAGGCAGTGAAAAAATATTTTTTATGCCAAGAAAGAAAAAAAACTTGGGGTATGACCTGGAAATTTGAACACTTGAAGAACAAGGGTTCAGCATTTTTTTGTTTTTCATTTTTGGCACAATCCATTCACTCCAATTTACTGCTCGTGTGTTTGGACACAGATCCAACTGTCTCCTGCATCCAAGGATAATGACCTAGGACTCCAGTGATTTAACAAACCTCAACTCTGTGCAGCCACTCAATCAGTGATGGGCTAATCCCTTAATGGCCATTTGTGTCTTTCCAGCGCATCCTAAGGAGTTCCGCAACGCTCCGGTTCTGCTGCACAGAATTACGTGCACTTCTTCCACCCTCGTTATCTTATCAGGTAGCTAATTCCCACAAATGATCATGCAGTTTCAAGTTTAAGATGAAATTGCAATTGAATCATAAATTTGTCACTCTCCAGACAGCTGCTAAGTCAGTAAAATCTTGATCAAGTGGGGATTAGTCACTGGACTGAACAATTAAGACCTGTGAGTGCATCTGGCCCTCTGTCAGAGACATGTTTATTGATAAAAAAAATAGTTTATGTAGTGGTTTAAAATGTTATTAATTCTGAAGTGGGGCATAATCCTTTATCTAGTATATTGTGACACATAGCCAACTATCCCACTAACATCTTGTTCTGCTTAATTGATTATTTAAACAGAATTAATCTTTTGAAATAATAATAATGGCTGTGAGCCTTGAATTACCAGGGCAGGATGCAATGAGAGACATCATTTACAAAAATTGTTTGCTTGATTTTTTTTTTAATTGTAAAAGGAAACAGCCTTTCAGATCATTCCCTAGTTTCTATTAAAATGTTGAGATACACTAAGCAATATATTTCCTAAATAAAAAAAAAATCTGTTTGCTGCAGAGAAATGTCATAGATGCACATCTCTGAGCCTTATTTTGGAAAAAAACTGAGGCACAATGGGATACTGGAGTGCTATTTTGCACTGCTCATTACATAATGGAAACAAATAAAGGAGATAAGCACTTCCCTCAAGTTAGTGACTCCTGCCCAAAGTTTTTTGTACTAGATACTTCTCCCATTGTATCCATGTTTTACCAGGATCTATTTTTGTAAGTTTACTGTAGGAAACATGAAATGTGACTCTTCCATGGCTTTATTTTAACATGGCTTTTATTTTTAACTTCATTTTAACTTTATTTTTTAACTTCAAGGCAGATTCTTAACCGCAAGTATCCGTGGGCTGAGATTCCGGTGACTTTTATAATTCACTTATAGAATTTTCATTGTGCTGTCAACCAGAACTCAACTTGCAGAACTAAAAGCCTCATTTCAGGCATCCTACAAAGACCAGCAGTTTTTGCTCATCTTTGTGCTGACTGAAACCTCAACTAGTAAATCAGAAGTAAGTGATTTAAGGTATGATTCACACATGAGTGTCTGCAGTCTTGTTACCTGACAGATTCAGTGCCTGCTAGGTCTGTAGTAGGTGCCCATTGACCAAACTCAACCAGCACCAGCAGTATCAGTTTTTCTGATTTATCTGGTGTAATGATAAAAAAAAAACAAAACAAAACAAAAAACCCCAGCGTTCCTGTATCTGTAGATAAAAATGTGATTTGCTTGCCCTGGTGGAAATCTCCATGCTGTACTTTTTTTTATTTTTTTTTTAGGAAAATGATTCACTGGAATTGCACCAGAGAAAGGAGAAAATGGAATTTGCATTTTCTGCAGCCCAAGTGTTCTCATTCCATAGAAGAATTCTGAATACAAGACTTCTTTGTTAAGCAGATCTGTACCCTTCAATCCTTTTGCTTTTTTTTTCTCGAGATACTGAAACAAAACATTCAGTTTGGGGTTTGAGAGAAACATTTTGTTCAACTTGACGTAACCATTTTCATTTCTAAAAAACTGAAAAAAACCCAGAAGATTAAATATAAATTTGGCCCAATTAATTTGAAATTTGGGATAGATACAAAGGATTGAAGGCCCATCTAAAAAATTAACTCATAACCCTAATTAACTTAGATATTTGCAATGTTTCAGAGTTCATAGCCATGTCAATACCACAACAATGCATTTATTTCACACCAGAAGCCAAGAGGAATTAATGTTATGGAGGAAATTAGTATCTCCTTATGGAAACTTATAGAATAGTGATATTTTTCCTCACACATTTACACTGAGCAGCACCAAATGCAGTATCATGTGCAAAAATCAATCATCATAATATTTAGCTATGTGAAGCGTTCACAGAGCTGGAAATAAAGGTTAAATAATAAAATTGATGATTTTGTCAGTGCACAGTTACATTCTGTGACTTACAAGCACTCTTTATTCACCACTTGTTATTTCATGACTGGTGCAGCCCCTAAGTAAGGTGTAAAAATGAAGCCAAATGTGGTTGAAAAAGTTCTCAATGAACAGCTTAATCAGGCAGGTATTTATACCTTGTATTTATACCTGCAGTGTAAATATTAGCAATGGGACTTGGTGGGAAACTTCATGTCCAAATCAACTCAAGGGTCCCAGCCATCTCACTCTGCATTTCTGCAGCCCATCTCACTCTATAAAATCCTACACTTATGGATCACAGTCATTTTATTTTGCCCTTGCCTGTGGCTAATTAATGCAAATTAAATTTTATGCCAGTCACCTCAAGCAATCTGTGCAGTGTACAAAAGAGTCTCCAGTAGAAGGCAAAATTGCTTTCATCAGTTATTAACATTTTCAGTAAAGGTCAGCATTGATTAAAAAAATAAATTGATATAAAAGAGATTAAAAAATTCAATCACCATCATCTTTGATTTTAAAATATACTTGAAAAATACAGTTGAGTTACTTAAGTTTTGGGTTTTTTTTTTTGTTTTGTATATGTCTTAATAAAAATATTTAAAATCTAAAACAACAACCCTGCATCTAAAGATGGATCTCCACAAAAAGAGCCAGGAATGCACTATTTCCAGCAAATGGCCAAGTTAAACAATACAAATTGACAAAATATCCCCTGACTAAGAACAATCTTGTATTTTTCATGATTATTCACTACATTGCTTCTAAAGTGACTTCATGGTTTGGGACAGTTTGGGTCTGAAGATTAGCTCACCCCTATCTTCTAAAATTTAATACTCCTTCCAGGCAGAGAGGGGAGGTTAAAAAAAACCAACAAAGCAACAAAAAAATTAACAAAAAACCTGCTCTAGCTTTCTCTGTCACCTGAAATTTTATTCTACTTATATATCATTTACAAATCTTACCAAGTTAAAGGCAGAAACACATACCAGAGGTACTGGAATGCAGCTGAACTATAAAATACACAGAATATAATTATAGAATATAGAAAATATACAGAATATAATAACACAGACCTTCCTATAGTCTTGCTGTCAATGTGACAGAACATCCACTAGCAGTCTTCTCACGTGGAATAACTAGGACACTAAATTTGGAATAACCATTGAGTTTTGAATCTAACCCAGCAATTTTTTTCCTCAGGTAAAAGTCTTATGTATATTAACTTCATGAATATGGGGCATTTCTAAGTAGGAGTTTAAGGTTGCAATTTCAGCAGAGCTCATACTATTAGAAGTGCATCACATTAAATTACATTTATTAACAAGGGACATTAATGTTTTAACTGGCTGGTCTCAAAATTCATGGCTAATTCAGGGTCTTTAGCATGTTTTTGTTCCATATAGGACCCAGTTTCAATCAATACTCCAGAGCTATTAGTAATTACATTGCACAAGTGTCTATTAAGTAAAACATTTCAAGATGTAAACCCTTAAAAAGAACAGGATATGTTTGACTGAGGCTATCCCTCAAAAACTGGTTTCAGTCACACAATTTTTTATATGATTTTGGGTATCCAGTCCATACAAAACTTTTCATAATCTAATCAATCAGAATAAAATGGCACACCAAAGGAAGGAAGGTGAAGTCTAGAGGCTCTTCACTAAGAAAACTTTCTTTATTTCTTTGAGATTATTTCATGCTGAGTTTCAGTTCTCTCTGAAGTGTACAAGAAAATGTTTGTTCCCTAGGCAAAATTCACCTGTGAGGTTTTAAATGTTATGGCTCTACAGCAATCATCACTGAATAGCTGAATAATGTGCCAAAGTATCAGCCACTCAGTGTTTGTCATTGTGGATCTGGAATCTTCTCCTTTTAGCAGACTGCCTTTCATTTAGGCCAAGCTCATGATAAAATATTTGGCTGGAGGACCAGTGGTTGATGTGAAGGGAGCCTGGGATGATGTTTCAGCTCCTAGTGGCTGCATTCTCCACATGTGAATTCTCCATATTCTCTGCATGCAGGCACAAAGAACAGAAAACAAAGACTGGGAGGGCAGGAAAAACAATTTCTTACCTCAATTTCTAGGACTCTCCAACATGGATCTGAAGTACCATGCCTGGAGTGAAAAATACCTGGCTACTGCCTATTCTCTGTGCTGTGTAGCTAAAAGAATGCTCACTTGGGGCAGGAGTATTTCCCATCAGTGCACTCATCCATTTTTTGCCTTTAATAGTTCATGATTTGTTAAAGAGACAGTGGAAATTTATTCAGTGTTTGATTCAGCTTTAGGAAAAACGGGTAAGTTCTGAATGATTTGTGTGTCACACCTGTGTGGGGTAGATGAGAACTAAAGGGTTAAAAAGCAGCCATCAAGCAGCAGAGAGTAGCAAACACACTGGACACAAACAGGTGATAAAAGGCGATAAGGGAGATGAAAAAATTAAGAAAATAAAGAACACTGTTATAAAGATTTATAGATCAGCTAAAGCAGAGCAAAATAAATGATAACAAACACAGATAAAAAATAAATGGGGCATCAGCCATATAAACAGGCAGGGAACTTCAATGCTTCTGTATAGTACTATGACACTGCTTTGTTTACACCAGCATTGACCTTTTGCTCCCAAAGAAGTTTATTAACCATCTTGGTCTTTCTTTGTGTTGCTTTACTCATCAAGAGAAAGTTGTACTGGGTTGATTCTGATGAATGACTTTTTCAGAAAGTCAAGTTATCCTTGACTAGATGCAGATGGCCTAGTAAAAAATGAATGCTGCCAGCAGACATTGTCTTTATCAGTGGTAAAAGTTCAGCAGGGACTAGACTTCCTCATCTCTGGCCAGAGAAACCCAGCCTTCTGTTTCAGCACCATATCACATATTGTCCTAATGAATTCTTGTAACACACTGCAGCCCAGATAAATATGCTTATATTAATGTTTTTTGGCAGTCTGGGGCATGGTACAGAATTGACACAAGTGTTTGGATTCTGCCTGCAGCAGACACTAGGAATTTATACAGCTCAGAAATATTGGACTGTTGTTAGGTTGTTTGTCCCGTGCCATGACCTTCAGTGTTGCAAAGCTTCCCAGGCTGGATTCACAGGAGGGGAGCCTGGAGCAGGGCACGCTGCAGTCCTGCAGCTCAGGGCTGGGGAGGGAGCAGCTCTCTCAGGGCTTCATGCACTCCACAGCCACACCAGTGCCTTCTCACCTTTCCCTGATTCTCACTAATTTTTCCTTTTAATAGCAGAAGCACTCATCCCCATGGCTCTCAGGTGAGGAGCAGCGAGTGGTTTAGAGCACACACCCTTCAGAGCATGAAGCACCACCCTAGGTAACCTCAAGACTTGAAGAACACCCTAGGCCACCAGATTTTTGACATTTTTTAGTTGTCAGTAGCTACCCAGAGCCACAGGGGTAGGAGCTGTGCCTATAACAGCAGCACAACAGCACACATGGGCTCTGAACTACATTTGGAGTTGCATCACATAAGAGTCTCCAGCTCTGATTGCTGCTTTGTGAGGGCTGGAACTTTCTGTTGCAAGTTTGGAAACTTCTCCAGCGGCAGAGGGGGCTTGGTGGCCCCACATTTCTGGGAAGGCAGCTGTCCCAAGAGCAATCCCACTGGGATGGGTGTCTTGTGGCTGGGACCAAAGCACCCTCCTGCTCTGGCCAGGGCTCTGCTGGGCTGTGGTGATGGCCATAGAGCTGATAAAAACCCCTCTATTTGCCCTTACAGTGCACCTTTGCTGTGCAGCCACACCGTAACTAACCTCAAAACCTCTCTGATGGAGTTAAAAATGTCAGAGATTTTCCTGGGAGGAAACATTAGGCAGATGAGATTATTGAACCAACAGAGCACGTGAACAGGTACAGGCCATTTCCCAAGAAATTCTGGGGTAGGGTTTTTCCAGGCAGTGAGGTTACTTCTTTTTGTTGGGTTTTTTTTTTTTTTTATTTTGTGGTTATGTTTTTCAGTGTTTCATTCAAATGAATGGGAGGTCTGGGCCATGACTCAGATGGGAATGAGCCATAGAAAGAAGCAGCCTGAGAAAAAATACAGCTGTATTTCCCCCCTCCACTTCCATACTAAGGTGTCTCAGTGCCCTGTGTTTTCTTACAAATCCTTTGCATTCAAAGAGCTTTTTTTGATGCTGGGGAAGAACAGTTAGTTTATATTAGATTTATCCAGCCATTCAAGTCAGGGTGATCAGCCAGGTCTTTCTGTTATTGCTCAGCCTTGTTTTGCTGATTGGGATCTTGGTTCTGCCAGAGCTCATCAGAACATGTCTATTCATCATTAAAACAAGCAGTGATGCAATTTAATTATATTTATACCTATGGGATAGTTATTTAGCCATCAGGAACAGAAAAGTCCTGCCTGCAACAAGACTCTCTCATTCAAGATTTTCCATGCCTTTAAACATTTGTGGATTAAAGCTTTATCTGTGGCCTGCAGCCTCTTTGGGGCACAGTCTTCCTGCTACTCCATTCCTAGAGAACATAACCTCTGTATATTTTGCCTTTGCCTCATTTGAATCATATTCTAATCAACCCTTTTCTTTCCTATGTTAAAAGTAGGCTTCCATGAAAAACAAAAAGAAAATAAAAGGGAAGTTTTCTTCCTGGGATTTTATTTTTTTTGGCATCTCTTTCTGTGCTTTGCATTGGCAACTTGCAACAAGACAAGGTGTTTGGGTAGGATTTCTTCAAAAAATCTGCTTTTCAGCAGGTTTCTCAGGGAATCTCACTAGTGAAACCAAGGGCAGCAATTGGGATCAGCACATCCTTTGGGAGCACACCCACTGCTGCCTGCCAGGCTCTGGCAGTTTCCCTCCACCCCTCACAGGACGCTGCCAGAGCCCTGGTAAGCCTCCCTCAAAATGCCAAAAGCTGCTCTACATCTCTTCTGAACAACTGGGGCTCTGAGCACTCTCTGAGGCTATTGGCCCACCACTGTCCTCTGGGTTTATCTCAACTCTACCCCCAGTTTTGTCACTGTATCCTTCAATCCCCTCTCTCCCCATAAAAGTGTCTAGCTGTCTCTTAAACTCACTTTACCATTTGCTTCTTTGACCTCGCTTGGCAACTTATCCTTGTGTTTATTATTTGAGGTGGAATAGTTCTGGCTACATTCCTGGTTTTACTCTTAATTGTCTAATTTTTAGAATGGTGTCAGTGGGGTTGGGGTTTGGGTTTGGGCTTTTTTTAACTCATGGCTCTTGTGACCAGGTCTTCTGTTTCATTAGGCTCCCTTGTGTCATCAGCACTTCCAATAACTCAAAGAATCCTAATGAATCTTTTATGGGATCTTCCCAAATATTGCAGCTGGACTTTCTTATCCATTAGTGCCATTCTGAACTGCATGTACTGCTTTTAATTATGTTTTTGTTAATTGGAGGGCAGGGAGGGGAGTGAGGGTCTTCCCCAAGCAAGGAAAACCTCAATGATTTTCCCTACTTGTCCCAGGGGGAAGTTACAAACAGGGCTCAAGCAGAACTGAGCAGCAGAACTTTTCCATGTCCTCTGGTGCCACCTGTGCCTGCTGGTGGCCTTTGGGTGCCCACCTCATGTTAGGAGGAGGACCCAGGACCTTTCTGGAGCCTCTCAACCTGCTCCAGAGTTTTTTCTTGGGCTTTTAGACAAAGTGCAGCTTGCTTACCATGCTGGATTTGCTGTCAGGTCCCATGGATGACAAAAACAGGCTGCACACAACGGGCTTTCCTCAGAGCCTGTCTGGAGAGCGGAAAGGAGGAAGAAACACTGGTTTAGTGCACCTACCTGCATCTTCAGGAGCTGTTCCCAGCTCTGTAAGGTGGGTTGTTGGAGCAGAGAAATGGATCCTACTGACATCCTGGAGCAGATAGGCCTGGTTGGAATGGCTTCTGAAATGAACAACTTGCTTGACCCACCATGGAAAGAGAAGGAGAGAGCTGCTTCTTTACACATCCCCCCCTTCCCTTGCAGGAATCATCACCTGGCTGAAGGATGGGCTGCCTCCAGGTGGGTTTCCTAACTGAAGCACCCTCCTGTTTGGTCAGCACAGTCCATCCCCATGGAGACATGCACCTGAAGCAGATCATGTGGCTACAACCCAGGCAGGTTAACTCTCGTGCTTTCCTAAAGCAGACAGACACTTTGCTGGACTCACCTACCTCAAAAATAATCCTTCAAGTCAACTCTTGAATTCCAGTTGACACCATCAGAGAGGGCAGAGATCACATTTCCTTTCCTGCTCAACATATTGTACCTCGTGAAGTGGCAAGAAGAAGAAGAAGTGTTATCTATATAATTAACATTCTGCATTTTGGGGGACTATAGAAGCCATGGGACAGGAGAGTGTGCCAATCCCACTAAGACATTAACCATCACCCAAAATTGTATCAGCCACTATTTCCAGTTTAAGAACAAGAGGCAGAGGCATAAAAGATTTGCCCAATTAATCATGGGATTGAAAATTTTCCAGAGAGCTGAGGATATTTGTGAGATGTAATAGAGTGCAGCCCCCTCATCTCTCATGTGGAGGTCAAGCTCACAGAAACTCGGCCTGCTGATCAATCTCTGCGTGTCCCAAAAAGAGGAATTGCATGCTGCAAGAGCCAGCTTCTGGGGGCTGCTTCTGAGAAATTCATGCACTAAAGCACTTCCATAAAGGTGGGTTACCTTGCTGACAGAATCCTGAAAACAGGGAAATGAAAGGCAGAGTCATGAAATGCCTCTCGTAACAAACACCGTAAAATAACTGGGAATAAAAATTTCAAAAATCCTGTAAACATTTACTGTTGTCCTCTCCGTGCTTGGCAGGTTTTGGGGTGTAATGATCATCAAACAGCAGAGTAGCAGTAAGTCTTTCACTGAAAAAGTGGTGACAGCAAAAGCAAAAGGACATGCTCTGTCACTCATCAACCCACCCTTGTAGCCATCTACTATTATTGTTATTCAGCACGTGATTCCCCAGGCAGCAAACCATGAATCAATATTCATCAATAGCTGTAGCTATTTACAGGTCACTGGAAGTCTGGCCTGTGCTGCAGTGGAGTTTTGGTTGTATTTCACAAAAGATAGTTTTATTTATGTTTGACTGATGCAGGCAAAACTGGAGGCTGATTTTTCTTTTTTTGGCTTTTAGTATAAACACTCGTGGCAGCTCTCTATTTTGGGTGCAGACTGAAAAACAGATTGTTTTGTAGCTGCTGAGAACTGCTGGGTAAATCAGAGGACATTGTTATTGCAGCTGAACTTTTCTTTCAAGAAAGCAGGAGGAGTTGCTTTATTTTTTAATTCTGTGCAGTTTTATGTACACCATTCGCTCCAAATATTTGATGTTTGCCACACTTGTTATGAGTTTCTCCAGAGAGATGCTGTCTTTTGGCAGCAGAAGATAAAGTTGACTGATACAAATGAGTCACAGTACCCCAACAGTAATTAACAGTGATGCAATACCCAGGCGAAAAAGAGGACTTGAAGAATTAACTGTTGAGTTTTCTTGACGATGCAGCTGCACTTTAAGAGAGAAAGCTCAACCCATCATAGAACTCCATTGTGTACATTAGAGAAAAAAGCTTGGCAAGATACATTAAAGATTTTTGCTAAAGAGATACAAATATTTTGCAAGGGCAAAGGGCACTGAGGCAGGCTGTACTTACTTCCAAAGAAAAGTAGGCAGTATGACAAAGAAACAGTAATATTTCTTTATCTTCGTTTTCACACTTCATCATCTATGAAAGACTGTCTTTTTCAACCTGCTGAACTGATTTAAGCCACCCCAACTCTAAATTAACTTTTACTTAAAAGTCAGTCTATGACATCCTAATCTAAGAAGTTATCTGTGCTTATGGTTTCAGCCCAGTTCTACAGAAGGCCAGTTCTTCTATTTATAAATGGGATTTTACTTGTTCTATAAAGTTCTTACACAAATCTCACGGGTCGAAAGAGAAGGAATGGTTGGGTAAGAAGACGAACGATTGAAGCAACTGCTTTATAGCACAATATGAAACTTGACACTGTTTTCTGCTGCCAGTATGATTCCCAAGTGAGATGGATAAATTGTGGTCAAGACCTGGACAGGTTAACTAGTGGTCATCAGTGCTGGTGGTACCTTTATATACAAAAAAAAAAAAAAAAAAAAAAAGATACTATTGGACAGGACATTTGAAATTTAATACCAGACATGAAACAAGACATCTGTTGGACTCTCATTTGTTTCTCTTTGAATGGGCTTTAATTGAAAGCTCAGTGAAAAATGAAGGTTACATTCTTAGTGTTATCAATAGTTTGTAACAGCAACAACATCAGAACAGTGATGCTTCTAATATTTATACATTTTCTAATTGGAGATGTCTAAGAGCAATACATTATCAGATATATATATATACACACAATTTCAAGCAATTAAAAGTAAATAATAAACCCCTCCTCCCAAAACCCTGAAATAATATATTTCCTTACACTAATAATGTCTTTTTCACATATACTTGACAAAGAGTCTTTTTTAAGTTACTTATCTTAAGAGTAATCTGTTAATGGAGATCCTGGACCAGCCCCATTAGAAGTTCAGTTTTAAGTTTATACAGCTTGCTAGCCACATAACCAGTGTGGCTTTACATTGTAAACAAATCCCAAATGTCTACAATGATTGGAATTAGTTCTGTGTAAAGGAGAACTACACATCTCATGATAGAATAAATTTAAACCAATACATTAAAAAGAGAGAGAGAAAAAAGGAAAGAGCTAATTGACAAAACAGTTTTAAGGGTTCAATTATACAATTCTTTAAAAACCAAGTTAACTTAATGGTAAGATTCTTATTTTCTGTACAGAGAAGCTCTGGTTCATCTGGCTTTAGCTGCTCTAGAAAGACAACCTTTAAAAAAAAGGTTTGACTCGTGAAATTCAAAAGCAGAGCTCCCAACTCTAAAAGTCTGCCCTTTGGCAGGACGAGTACAAAGGTTACCAGAAGCATCTCAGGTGACTGTTCCTTCGTTTTGTGAGGAAAGCTGTACTAGCATCCAGGAACCTCAGCATGTGCAGGGGTGATGTAGGTGCAGAGCTACCCTTCAACAGGGAGGAATCATCCTGCCAGCTGCAGGAATTAAAAAGGTACAGCCATTTGTACCTAGAAGAGTTCAAGTGAAAATAACACCAAAAAAAAAGCTGGAGACAGACATGAAAGCTAAGCACGGTAATCTCGAAACTGTGGCGATCTTGCCTGCTTCTGTACAAAACCACAAGTAAATATCTCTTGAACTTATTGACTAGGAACTCGTGTAGCTCCAAATGGAAGGCAAGGCTGAGCAGAATCCTACGGTTTAGTTAACTTGTGTCAAATAGGATGCGAAGACAGCTGCAGCTCTCTGACAGAGGTGATCGAGGATGGCTGAGAAAGTTTGCAGTAGCTTATAATGTCCCATCTGTTTTTTTCACTTGTTTGAACTGTCTAAAGGGCCAACTGCAGCTTAGTCATGTTCCTCTGGTGCATGTTGTGATGACGAACTAATTCATCAGACCTGGCAAATTTTTTTTGACAGCTGGGCCACCGGCAACTGAAAGGCTTTTCACCTGTTAACAAAACACCCTGTTATTAGCTGAGCATACAGCTCATCTGAGACACTGCTGTTTGTTTTCTTTCTGCAGGGCTGTGAGGAGCTGGAAGAGCCCCTGGCAGGAGGAAAGGCACCCTGGGCTGTCCTGAGAGGGCGTGGGAGAGCCCCCAGCTCCCGCTGGCATCAGCGCTCGGTGCTTTCCTACCTCTGCCTCAGCTGATGTTTAACAACAGCCTTTTTCAGGTGACACAGAACACTTTGCAGTGCTTCATTCCTGAGGACAGGCCCTTGCTGAACACCTTGTTGCCATCATTATGCTACTCTCAGCTCTCAAATGGCCAAGTTTCAAAGTTGCTCTGGCATTCACACAAGCTTCAGTCGCACCTCGGGCGGTGGTGCAGACATACTGTTAGTCACTCTGGAAACTGTCAGTGACTTTTTAGAGCTTGACCTCCAGTCAAGGGGAGGTTTTTCCAGCTAATTCAATGAGTTTTGGCTGAAGTTCTTTGAAACTGGTGAGTGTGGTAGAAACAACAGAGTTCAGCATGGAGTCTGCTGAGCCAGACTCAAAGTTTTCCACTACTATCTAAGTAAAGTGGATTCACATCCATGGGAGATGTCAAATGCTCAAAACAGCATTTTTCTAACATTTCCTTGGGCATGATATTCACTACAAATAACTCCAAGCAAAGCACATTCAAATTTAACAAGAAGTGCCACCACTTTTTAACTGTTTAACCTGGCCTCTTGATTTGCTACAATGTTTAACTGGAATTTCAGGCTGCGTTTCTGATGCCGCAGGAATGCTGATGGAATGCTTTCATTAGCTCAGAGCAGTGCCCGGTGACTCATGCTTCTTCTTTCCATTTTCTTTTTTTTTTTTCCCCTCAAAACAAATGTAATATTTTAAAGTATGTTCAGCTCTGGGGCTGGGCTCTTCAGTGCTGTCTGCACACCTCATCCTCTCTAACACACTCCAGACGCGCTGGGGTGGTACAACCTCACCCAGGCATCCTCTCTTCTTATTTACCTCACACTTGGGGCATTTCACAAACCAAATCCAAATTCAGACATAAAAGGGATTTGCATAAATGTGTATTTCTGTTTGCAAACTCCCATGTGAGGTATTTTAAGTGGGAGGGGGGTACCTGAAATCTACTTTATCCACTTAGCATAGATGCTGGCAAAAGCATCAATTATCTCCCATGAGTGCACAGAACAGTGTGGGAAAAAATTGGTCTGGTCAAAACCCACAGATTGCATAAACTGGTCTCTTTTCATCAGCATTAGCAAAACCATCCTGAGAACCCAGATGAGGTATCTATGACTGACCAGTTCCTCACAGAACTATCACCAGCAATCCTGGTTGTCCTCTCCCAGCAAGGGGGAAGCAATCTCTATTAGTTCTGTGCTGGGCATCAACTGCTTTGTACAGCTTCATGGTACAGATATCAGGAATCTCATTTCCATTGCTAAACGTGTTTATGGATGGAGAAAACTTCCTTTGATTGTTTTATTTCTGTTTTGCTTTCAACAGCAAAGATTGCTGTCACAGTGAAATTGCTTGTGAAGAAAAAAATCCATGAATCTTAATAATGGCAGTTGACTGAAAATTAGGACAGAATTGCATGGAAGCAATCTGTGCTTTGCTTCCTCAAGATTTAACATGGAGCAAGTTAACTTGATTTAGGTGCTTTGTCACAAAATTTAGGGGCTATGAGAAAGAAAGAGGAATGAAACTGCAGGACAAGGTGGAGATGAAAACTCCCCACCCACCACTTGTGCTCATCCCCCTCAGGAGCTGACACATCCTGAAGTGCTGTCAGGAGTGGCTCCATGACACCAGACCCTGTGCCAGTGGCAGGCAGCGAACCCACGGCAGGGTCTGGGGGGCTCAGGTCACAGGGAGATCACAGGGAGAGCAGCTTCACCAGAAAACAAGACAGCAAATTCCTCACTGTAGCTAATCTGGGCTAAAAAAATTACTGGAGTCATGCAAGTCCTGAATTAGCAGATCAGTTAGCAATGAAATGTGATGGGGAATGTTGTTCATCCCGGCTTGCCAGCGTGTTACAACCACTTGCCATTTTGTCTCTCCCAGAACATTACCTCTTGCTGGTTAAGAAAACATCTTTCTTCATGCAAATGCACAGAGACCCAGGCCCTGCAGCTCACCCAGGAGCACAGCCTTTGCCATTTGCAGATTGCAAGTGTAGATGTGGCCATTGGGTGAAGCATTTATTTGGCCAGAGCCACAGAAAATGCCATTGTTCTCAGGTGAATCATTTCCTTTATTAAAATTTCTCTTTTATTTTTGGAAGTCTGAAATGTGTGTTTTTATGGTCCAGAAGAGAAAAAAGAATTCTTAGCAGGGAGAAAAAGATTTTCAGGCTCCTTGTCCATCTGTACAGAGACTGAATTTAAAAGGTTAACACCAGCATGGAAAACACCGTGACATCCAACAACATGCCAAAGTGCTAGGTAAACAATTACTTGGTAAAAACACTGCATACATAGCAGAAGGAACAGCAAATGTCAGTACACAGGCTTAATTTTAACACTTAAAACTAAAATACAGAGCTTGCTGCAGTTGCTCCTTAATGGTGTTTACATTTATGTGAGGGCAGAGTAGGCTAAAATGGCCTCCTTTTTTTTTTCCCCCTGTATTTATATGAAATACTACAGTTTCTATCAAAAAAAAAATAAAAAAAAAAATAAAGGAAGGTCCTTGAATATTTGAGTAAGCTTTTACTTTAGTGTCTGTCAGTGTGAGTTTGCAAAAGGCACTGCTTTTATCTGCTGGAGAGATTACAGTACAAGCAGCAAGAGCAAGAGCTTTGTGGTGCTATCCTGCATTAGGCTCAACTGACACTTGGGAGAAGCATGAGTAGGCACGAATACTTTAGATTACAGACCTTTGGCTAAAGCTAGAATTAAAATTTCTGTCTTGCAGGGTTTTTTCAGTAAAGGCAGTAGATCAACTTGACATTTGTGGGCTGAGACCATGATGCTCATTTCATAATAGCTGACAAAATTTATTTTGCCAAGCTGAAATTTCTTTAAACACGAAGGAAGAAAGCATAGTTTCTAAAATCACCTAAATCCCTTTTGTGAAAAGTGACTATCACACTTGGAGGGGAAAACAGCCACACTGAAAAATCAGCAGACTCTGAAATTCTTTCTGCTGTTTTGAATATTTGAATCCTGGTTAAGACACTTCCTAATCATGTAATTTACAACAACATTGATTTAAAATTTAAAATAAATTTTAAAAAAAAAAAAAGAAATATAAATGTGAAGAAAAGTTTACGCACTTGTTTTACCTGTATGAGTCCTGGTATGAGTCTTCAGATGATCAGATCGGGAGAACTTTCTCTGACAGGTTTTACACTGAAAAGGCTTCACACCTAAGAGACAAAAAGAAAAAAAAAAATCTATTCTTATGTCCCAATGTTTTTGGAATGAAATCAGATATTTCTGAAGTTTCAAAAGCCTGGATTTTTTTTTTTTTTAGGGGGGTGAGGGGTGAGCTTTTTGTTCTAGTTACTGTAACTGCTCTTCCCAGCCCTGTGCCTACACATTACAGAAAGTTAGTCATTAATGAGGCCACCACCCCTTGTAACTCCTCTTCCAGTGCCTGGGCCTGAAGCATCTGAACAGCTCCATCATAAACAAATCCCCCCTGAAACCATTGCACCAGGGAAGATCTGCAAACATTGCTCATCCTGACCCTGTGTTTTAGCACAGTGAGTATCCTGAAGGAGCAAATAGAACATAAAGAAAATCAAGGTGCAGAAATCTATTTTTGTGTGCTCCCAATAGGTTTAACTTACCTCACACTACTGTTTTAAACATGACACATAGGCCTTGGGCAAGTTTTACACATTGACAAATTTTTCTTGCAGAACTGCTTGGTTTTAAACACAATATATTCTCTATATTGGACACAGAATATAGAGCAAACAGTTTTATTATGAAAGTTGTTTCAAAAGATGGTGTCAGGATGTAAAAGTCACCTAAACAACCACAAGTAGTGCTAAAAGGCCAGTTAAAAAAACTAGCCATGGCCTTCTCCTAAAATTAGCTTCAAGAATTTGGTGTTATGAGCAGACATCAGAAAAATAGATAGAAGTTCAGGAGTACAAGTTGAGGATCACAATTCCCATGTACAGATGAGCTCTAATTAAGGCAAGCCTTGTCCACAAACCTGTGTGTCGTCTTTGGTGTCTTTTGAGCTGGTCTGAACGAGAAAATCTTCGTTCACAGTCTTTAAAATCACACTGATAAGGTTTTTCACCTGGAGAGGAAAAAGAGGTCGTCAGAACATGTGGCTAAATGAGAGAACACCTCGGGCTGAGTCAGAAGATAAAACATGTGGCTCTGAAAGGCTTCTCTGCAGTCTGAAGCAGTCCAGTGGCACAGCAGGACTGATTTCTCATAAAGCCATACAACTCTGTTGGAAAGGCTGACATAATTCTACTGCACTGAAATTGATGCTGAATCTGCTCACTCTAAGAAAACAGTTTCTTAGGTTAAAGCTGCAAACAATTTCCAGTTGAGTGAATTTTTATTTTTTTTTCTGTTGGAAAAGAATAGGAATGTCTTGGTTTATATTTCTCTAAAAACCCCACTAAACCCTTTCCACCTGTTTCAGTAGCAAATAATTCATACAGAGTAACAACTCACAGTTTGAACTAAATTAGGTTAAAAGCAAAAACTAAATAAGTTCCATCCACATAGGTGATAGCTTTAACCACATTAAATTAATTAGAAAAAACTGAGCAGAAAATTCAACCTCAGAAAAAGACATATTCTTCCCAAATCATAAATTAGGTTTCTTCCACAAAGTACCATTAAACAGAATTTCTCACAAAGCTGCACAGCTCCCACAGGCAAAGCCATGAATTATTGCAAAGCCTCATGTAAATATAAACTCTTCCCATCCTCACATGCAGTTCAGCACAGATCCTCAGGGTGGGATTTCTCTGGGGTGAAAAGATTCTGAGTGTTTTAGAAAAAGAAATCCCTACAAGCCAGCATCTCAAATGAACATGGATTTCAATGCAAAGGACTTCACCAGCCAACTGCAAAGAGAAATGCAGCAACTGAGGAGTCTGAGGGAAGAGGGGAAACACTACCAGAGGGTAGCAGAGCACAGAGGTGGTGAAATTTGGCCAAGTTAAGCCAAAACAATCCTTATGATGTTACAGGAGGAGCTCAGTGATCTCCCAGGTCTGGCTTACTTCTCAACTGAGGTCCCTGGAATCCTGCTGAAGCCTCAGCTATAATTACATTTCTGCCCAGATAAAGTCTGGCTCCAGTGCCACAGCTCAGAGCCTCAACAGGAGCAGGAGTGAAACATCTCTCACTGCAAAGCTGGGAGGATCCTGGGCTTTATCTGGGAGGGACACTCTGGAGCAGCTGGGACCTGCTCTGCCTGCTGTGGGAAGCTGAGATGTAAACCAAAGCTCCTGTGGGAAGGACCTACATGAAAACACCACCTGGAGCTGGCAGCGGGTTTGATTTCTCCCTGTTTCATTTTGAAAACCTATCCCTTTGATAAAACTTGGCTGCAGGTGTCTGCATGTCTGATTCTACCATCATGAGGAAGTGTATTCTGGTGGCACTGGTATGCAGAGACACCAGAAGAAACCAGTTTAGTTTAAAGCAGATGCCTTTTGATCCAGGTGACAGAGAATAAGCAGCAATATTAAAGAGAGCATTCCAAATTCATCCCACTGCAGCTAAAATTAAAAACTTTACAAAACCAACTAAATCTGCAAGAACAAGCTAACTTCCTGTGACAGTCACCCCAAAGGAGTTTACTGATTCTCAGACCTAGGTGTGGACAATTTCTATGTCTGCTGTGCTTAATTTATTAGCATAAGAGATTAAAGTTGCCACAGGTGTTTGAAATAGTTCCATACACTTTGACCACAAGGACTCCCTGGGGGTGCCTGCCTTTCAGAAACCACTTACTTCCAAGGAATTCAGCCCTTTGGCAGATTTAAGAGGGGGAATGTCAGCAGAGCAGAATGCTGTGACAGGATGATTGTCTGCTAATTGCAATATAAACTTAGAAGATGTTTAAGGAAGTATTGGAATAAAACAGCGTAGAGGGTCTGATGGCATGCACATAAAAGTATTTCTTGGAATACTTTGGGAAATAATCTTGATTAAATTGAAGTCAGATTTAACCCATGCAGGTATTAAAGGAATCAATCTGAAATGTTTACATAGGGATGTGATGACACTGGGAAGAAAACAAAGAGCAAATAAACAAAAAGAGGCACAACATTTATACAGAAATCCTAATTTCCTTTTCCTTTGACATCTTCCACATCAGCTGCCAAAGCTGACTGTCACATGCCTGTGAGCTCCCACAAATTTCCTCAGAACAGGACAACAGAAACATCCCAGATTAATAAAAGTCTGTTTTAGCACCCCACTAAATTCCCACAGTGAGAGCATCTCATTTCCCCAGGCCTGCCAAAGCCTCTCCAGTAAAAGGCTGAAACCTCTTTATGTATGAAAATACCCAGTAATGGGTAAAATCCTCCTTATGTGAACACACAGAGCCCCAAAACAAAAGAGATGCAGATGGAGCTTCCAGCCCTTCTACCTGAGACATGATTACTTACACCACTGAAAGAGGGAACAAAAAGAAAGGCTGAACTTAGCACATAATGGAACAAAAAAGATGAGAGAGGGTAGAGGGAATGGCATGCCTTCAATATTTAGGAAGATACTTTTTTTTAAAAGGTCAAGAATTGTAAAACAAGAGAGAATCTGCCTTTGCACATGTTGCAATAAATGTTTCTAATAAAACAAACTGATTTTGTCAAAAGTAGTTAAACTAAGGGAAGTGTGCCTGTTTTCTCTGGAGAAAATTTGTTCAGGGACATGGGAAAACAGAAAATTCTACTGCTGTAGCAGTTGCACAAAATATTCACAGTCATTGCTTTTAATTACGGAGTTCTGCAGGAGTAAGAGCCTGTTACTAACAAGAGCACATGAGAAAAGGAGGCTGATTCTGAAACCAGAGACTGCAAGTGTGAATGAGAATCTGAAGGCTGGTCTATACATCCTTCACCAATTTAAACCTCTTTCCTTAAGTGTGTCCACTTAATCAAACAAGTCCCATGATCACAACTTTGCCTTGCTAATTCTACATTTTTATTTAATATGATTTGATTTAGCAAACTCACACAAAATACATGATTATTTATTTACTAGGGAGCCTTTATAGTTAATATTTTCTTTTGTCATCACACCATAGCTCAGCTGTGACATATTACTATTCTGAAATTAATCTCGTATTTTTATTTTATGCTGTAGAAATATCAGCATGAAAGGAAACAGCTTGGCACCCTACCATAAAGGACAACCTTCCTGATCTACAGATTCTCATACCCCATTGCAGATCATACCTGCAGCTGTGCCTATTTAGGCTAAAGAACATCCCTGGCAAACAGGCAGAGGATTTTCTCTCTGTGTTAGGATAAATCCAGTTTTCCCAGTGAGTGACACTGAACCCAAAAGGTCTCTGGCAAGAATGCTGATGCTTCCAGCAGAAGTGAAATTTATGGAGGTTTAGACATCAATTTGTTTCTGCAAGGAAGTGCCTGAAGCCTGCCAAAGAATGCCAACTCGCATTATTTGCTGCAAAGTTGGAAAGTTAGATGTATTTCTGCATTTCATTTCAGAGGCCTATCTGCTTCAGCAAAATACACCAAGATAAGAAAAAAGCTCTTTTGGCTGTACATGTTTCAATAAAGGCATTGTTAAGAACAGATAAGCAGCCTCAGAGGGTACAAAGTGTTAACATATTTTCAACGAAGGCTGTTAGAAACATTGGTAAAAACTGATTACAGAATCCAACTTTCTACTTCAGGGCCTTGCTTGGTTTTGCAATACTGCAACAGGGGAAGAAGGATGTAAGATCTGATGAGCCAGTCCTTTGTATGTATCTATTATAGAAATAAAAAAAAATATAATCTAGAGCCAGCAATGTCCTGCAAAGATACAATCTGTTGGTTTAATATCATATATGTGTAACAGCTTGTTTTCAAATCACGTGTTCATCCTTTTAAAAATGGCCAAAATCATTGACCTAACACTACACTAAGCATAAGGTGGAAGAGCTTCAACCCTGTGGGTGAGTCCAGAATCACCTTTCAGGCAGATTAATAAACTTTTTGGTTTGATTAGGAGTGGTGTGACAAACACAACCACGTAACTTTTGGAGAAAACTGGTTCCAAATTTTGCTTTTGACATGCAGGAGAAACAAGTCAGGGTTGGACAAACACATGAAGTTGCAAAGGAAATGGATCTTCATCACAGCAGTGGGTTTGACTGCCCAGGACTCCTGAAGAGCATGGCAGTGGAAAACCTTCATGGCCACTAAGTCCAGATCATCCACACATCAAGCAGGAAAATATGATAATTGGGAAGTTATCCCCTCCAAATGCTCCCACAGTTCACCACACATTCCCAAAATCTAGGACAGACCACAGGAGGAGACAGGAAATGAAGAGCATCATATTCTTAACCTCTGCAGCAGCTGGGAATTTGGTAAGCAGAAGTCCCAGATCATAATAGGAAATGTCTAGAACCCACTCAACAGGCTGAGGGCAAAACCCTGGCACCTAATAAAGGGGGAAAACTCCCTTCTGATCCTAAATCTGAATGCACAGCCAGGCAAGCTACCCAAGCAATTTTCATTCCAGCAGTGCACCATCCCTTACTTCCTCTCCTCAGCTGCAGCCAGCCTCAAAATCTTACACAGCAATGCTGGTGTCAGCAAACACAAGCTTTGGGAGGAAAGCTGACCTCTGATGGAAAGAAACTTGCAAAGATTTGAGAAATAAATAATTTTTGCTGTGAAGACATCAAAATGTGTGCATAAGGATCTGTGCCCACCTGTGCAGAAAAAGTGTTTGAGGGGGAAGAAATGTTTTTCCTTCACCCAGTTCCACTGCAGCATGAGCCAGAGGAGAGGCATGTATGGCCCCAAGGGCAATGGGAGAAGGTTTTTTGGGGGGTTAGACAGACATAGGCCTATCCCCTATGGCTTTTGGAGGTTTTTCTGACTCTACAAGCCTACAATATATATGATAAAATATTAAAAATCTTCTCCAGATAAGGAAAAAACATAACACGTGTACGTTGAAGTCCTTGTGATTGATCCAGAAATAACACTGGGAAAGCAAATCAACTAAATGAAATAAAATAAAGAACAAACAAATACTGACTGCTAAAACACAGTGTAAATCAATTTAGGAATGAAGGAAATAGGGATTATGAGAAAAATTCAGAACTGTTTAGGCATAATGGAGAAAAATACTGAATTTAATGGCCTTCAAAAGATTTCCAAATGTTCTTGGCTCAAATTTATTTATAGAAAGTAGAACAGCCTTTCTGTAGACTTTCCTTTCTAAATATGAACTTGTACTTACTAAAGTTTAAAATATCTTATTTTTTTTTAATTTCAGCAGCTCTGAAGACAGCTGTTTCTGTTTTTGATTTGCCCATTCGTTAATTAAAAGTTCTTTGTGTGCATTCCTCATATTTTACACAATTAACTGACTGAATGGTCTCCAAAAGGAGAAGATTACAACTATCTTTTATGAAATGTTAGACAATCTGCTAGGTCACCCAGCATGGGCTGCCTTCCTTCTCTCGTTCAGCCCTTTGATCTTCCATCATATCAATGGTTAACTGAACATCCATATTTACAGATTACATCCACAAACTTCTAGGTAAGCACAGAAAGAACTTTCTAAATAAAAATATGACAGGCAATCAAAAAAAAAAAAAAAAAAAATCAAGAACCCATAAGGAACATATCTAAAGATGTATCATAGTTTTACATGTCCAACACCATAAATCTCCCAATAGGGAAAATAACTCTGTTTACTCTTTGGCAAGGTGCAGCAGAGCATTTGATTTCCACATTCTGAGGTCTTATTTCCTGAACTCAGAGAGAATTGAGATATCAGCCTACAAATGACTGGCTTCAGGCTCAATTCCTCATGGATAGATCCCATAGCAGGGAATCTTTTCGCCAATCCCTGCCCACACCCCCAACCAGAAAAGGTTTACACAGGAGAACCAGAGGATGCTGAATGTCTAGATCCATCTTCTAAGAGGAAACTTCTTAATAATTAACATTAGATGAGATTTGGAGTGAGATTCAATGATCCCAAATGAGGAGGGGAAAGAAGAAAAAAAAAATTAAAAGAGGAAACAACTCACAGCCCTGTAATAGTAAGAGAGGGAGGGAGGAAATCTGCTTGCTGTGTGTTTTTCTCAGCTGGATCCAGAGAGCCTTCAGCTCCAAAAGAGAGGTTGTCCAGCTGGCAAAGAAGGGTTGTCCAGCTGACAAAGAAGGGTTGTCCAGCTGGCAAAGAAGGGTTGTCCAGCTGACAAAGAAGGGTTGTCCAGCTGACAAAGGGTTGTCCAGCTGACAGAGTCACTCACTCATCCGATGGATTCTCGCACTTTCTAACCTGGCAGAGCATTTCTTGCCCCTCGTGCTGCCTCAAAACCCTCCCCTGCCCACTCTGCCGTGATTTGTACCCACCAGTGTGCTTTCTGCTGTGCATCTGCAAGTGGGACAGCTTGAAGTATCTCTTGTTGCAGCCAGGGTAGGCACACATGAAGGGACGCTTCTCGTTCGTCTCGCTCGCCGACCGCACGATGGTGGGAGCCACTCCGGGCACGCGCCTCACGTCCTGCAACGACAGAGACCTGCTAAGGCCACCTGTGTGCTCTCAGCTTTGACTTCACACACTCAACACCTCCCCAGGACAAAGAGACACTTAGGTAGATCATACTGGAAATAGGAAATTTTGGTTTATTCTACATCAACAACTTTAGCGTGCCTTCGTCGGTTCTTTGCAGAGCGTTAAGATTGTCAGAAGGTGAAGGGCAGTGAACTCTGCTCAGTGAATTCTCTCACCAGTGCTTGTATGTGAGATTGAATGGGCCACACTCTGACCTCCTCTATAACCACACAATCCTGGCACAACTCTCCTTGCCACATAGAATAGTTTTAAGCTTACACCAGGGTGAAAGGTAAGAGCATGAGTCGGAGGAGCATTGTCCTTTTTATTTTAAATACTCTTATGAAGTTAAAGGACAAGGAAATGGATGTCTTGGGTTGACACAAACTGATTAACAACAAAACAAAAACAACTGTCTAGGTGGAGCTGGTGAATAGTTCAGCCTTAATGCATTTTGGCCACTGTCACAATGTTCCACCAAAGATGATCTCCTCCTTCTGGGATAATTAACTTCCTTAAACAATGTCAACCATTTACTTTTATTCACTCAACAAAAAAAGCTGGCTCAGGAGCCTGTTTCTGAGAGCTTGCCACTGAATAATGACTTGCTAAACTACACAGAAAAGGAAAAGGAGAAAAGATGCTATCTGAGAACACTGATGTATGTTGACAACACAGAGCAACACAGAAGAGACAGATACTCTGTAATGACTTTTTTTTACAGGGGTGTTTAATAATGATATGACCATCACAGAAAAGGAGGAAATGAGCTCCCATGGATGGTAAGTTCCTCCCAAATATCCACTAATTACTTAGTTATTAGGAAACAATCACATATTTCATCTTAAGGAAATACATTTGAATCAGTGAAGTTTCAGAAACACATCAAAGCAAAATGTCATCTAACACTTTCATATATGTAGTTAATAGATGTAGTCCATCATAACCACAGAGGATTCACATGGCCAGAATGATTGGAACTAGAATCTGGAAACTGGATCACCTATTTTGGACCACCCTGAGAAGCTGGTAGGGAATATTGCCTTGCAGATCTGTTTCAGAAGGAGAGATGAGCAATTTTAAATGGCTGTGTGTGAATGAAATCCTGTGTTAGGGTTCGATGGCTTCAGTGGAGTCAGGACACTTACAAACATTTCTCAACAACATGAGGAAGCCACAAATCAAGGATGGGTGTACAAACATCAGTGAACTAATGAATGAACACTATTAACAGGCAGCAGTTTTACTTCCCTATGAAGAATGCCCCACAATACTCACTTGTATGCCTCTAAAGACTCCGTGGGTGTGTATTCTGTACTGGGCCCCACAGCTGTACAACATGGGAGCACTGTGGTTCTCATTTTCATATCCTGCTGTGTGTCTGTAAGAGGGGAATAACAAAAAAATTAAATATTTTTCAGCTCCATGTGAGAGGTTTCTTTTCTTAAGTCCGTGGTAACATATGCAGAGTTGGCTTTTACAGCCGTGATATCCAAGTTCAAGCAAAATTCACCAAAGGAAACCTGTTCTGCCTTTATTCACAAGGATCTGCTCCCACTGGCACAATGCACTGACTCCATACACACAAATATTAGTGTCCATTAAGGCATCCAGGGGAAAAAGGGAAAAAGAAAGAAATTGTCATGATTTGAACTCTGATGTATTTCCACAAAGATTTTAGGTAAGAGGAAAAAATTCACATAGCAGCACAACGGTGTCATGTGCACATGTTCACATTATTTATCAGTCAAACGTGGGGCTGCCTATTGCTAATATCTTTTGGAATGAGCAAAATGCCTCAAGTTTCACATTAAGTGCAGTGGATTTTTGTCAGCACCTCATGACTCAGATATTACCTGATACTACCAAGCAAGTGATGACATTTATAAGAATAGCAGTCATGTACTCATAAACAGAGATTACAAATCAGTGTCTAAACTATTTATCCCACGTATCAGCTTGCAGGATGCACTACAAATTAACCCTTTATAAAAATAAAATTTAAAAAAATAGCCTACCCCTACTAGGTATAAGCTTTTGCAATAATTTTGAGAATTTGTAAATTTGGTGTGGTTTGGGGTTGCCACAGACATATGTTTTGTCTAATTAAATCAAAATTTTATGTTCTCCCATCTTGAATGTTGGAACATGGCTGCACAAAATCCTGTAAATAGATCTTAAGTTTAATTTTTGAAGGAGTATGTTACATTATCACTTGCAGAAGTGTACATTGGCAGTGGTAAGTGTACATGTTTTACACAACACCAGAAATTAGAAAGCCCAGAACAAAACCCCAGGGCACACAGCTAGGGACAAAGATGGATATGTAGGATGTTATCCCAGCCTTTGCCAAATGCTTGCAATAGCAATTTGAAGGGGTCCCTGAGGTCCAGACTCTCATTTCACTGGTCCTTCCTTTCCCTTCCCTCAAAGTTCATGTGCAGAGTAGAATTACAAGGAAGTTTTAAACCTCTTAAGTGATTTGCAGAACTGGCAGTGGAGCTGGAATGTGGGACATGGCTAAAGGGGAGCGGTGTCAGAGCAGCTCTCCCTGCAGAGGTGGCTGCACTCCCCACTGCTCACCCCTGCTGCCTGCCAGAGGTGTTCTCTGAGGTCAGCTCTGCAGTGCTGATGTCAAACCCTGGCTCTACCTGCATGTTCAAATCAAAGGCTACATCTTTTGGGAAGGTATGCTCTGCTTATTTCAATTTTAATTCAGTTTTAAGGTGATCATGATGAAATCAGTTATGGAGGGGGGGCAAGCAAGGATCTCTGCTCTGTAGTAATAGCTGTAATACTAGATAAAGAAGATACCATTAGCTGATTTAAATGGATTAAACTGTGCTATAGATATGCACCATGACCAAATAAATAGGGTCTCCTCTCTGCCCAGAGCCCACAGGTGGCCTTTTGCAGCCTAATTCAAGTAACAAATTACCATTTGCTATTATTATTTGATCAGCATGGATTCCCCACCAGCATCAAATTTTCCTCTCTGTTTAAAGGCAGCAAGTCTGTACATGTGAAAAAATAACTAAAATAAGGATAAAACAACAAAAGAACAAAAAAAACCAGAAAAAGCTGGGGAGAGGAATATTGAAATCCCCCAACCCATGGTGATACCCACGTTGATCACAAATTACACAGTGCATTTTGAAACAGGAATGGAATGAGAAGCACCATTGATAAGAAGGAGGTTCTGCAGCAGAAGCTGTTGCTGACCTGTAGCACAGCAGTAAATCAAGGGTAAATGTGAGCTTCAGCACTGGTCACCCTGAGTGTAACCTCCCCTTCACGCCTGTCCTAACAACCTTAAACGCTACAATAAACAACAGACACAAAGGCAGATAAGAATTCCCAGGACAGAAACTTTAGAAGGAGAAGCAGGAATATGTAGTAAAATCTTATACCATAAAACACAGTTCCCACTTTCCCTCCAAATTCTCATGGTTTTCATCTTTCAGCGAAAACCTTTTTTGTAAAGACCAGTCAGTCCTGAAATAATTCCTCCCAGGAATAAGAGGCAGAACAAAGACCCTGCCTGTGCCCTAAGGAATGGCTCTATGAGTGAGAGGTGTCCTCCAAATGATCTCCATCTCAGTTTTTATTGCACAGTTGGGAAGCCTTCCCCAACAGCCTTTTACATATTTCCTCCCCTTATTTCTAGTTATACTTGACTAAAACTGCATATACAACTGCAAAGCCACGAAGATTAAAACCTGGTTTTTGAGCCCCTTGACCCATAATATACTAAGTCCTTACCCAGCTCCCTGGGAGAGATGCTTTAATGACCAGGAGCCCTATTTGCCATTTTGCATTGGGCACATTTCCATCAGCATTGGCTGGTACTCAGCAGGGCCATATGGCTGATGACAGCAAAATGCATTGTGAGAGATTTCTTGGTTAAAACACTATTTATTCATTATGGAGCGCTGTGGAATAATCTGACCTTTGGGGGGATAGAAATTAACAGGTGGATACTCTTTCCAGTCAGTGGGAAACTGGAACACTGAAGGAGGAGTTTTCACAAGCTGTCCTTACACTGCTGCTCTCTTCAAGTTGAGCCTTCCCTCTGCATCCATAGTAACCTCCTGGGGAAATACAGCTCCTGCTCTCCCAGCCTCCTTACTCCATGCTTTACTCAAGATTTATGCCACAAAGTGCACATCACAGTTGGCACAGTTGGCTTGTTTCATATGGCTGGAGTTTATATACTACAATAAAAAGCAGGGATAGAAGAACAGATACAAATCTAAATCCATTATTAAACTCAAACACCTGCTTTATTGCATGCAAGAGATGATGAGGGGATGCAATGTCATGTACACAAGGAATACAAGTAACTGGTGAATTTTTACCTGCAATACATTAACTAAATGGAAATCTCCAGAGGGTAGGACAGTCCTTAATTCTGATTTTTTCTAGTCAGGCACTCTGTGTTTAAGTAGGCAAAGAGACAATGCCTTACAAGCTCAACTGAATTAACCAAAGAGTAAAAAAAAGCCAGAAAAAATCCCCAGTAAGACCCAGAGCCACACTTAGGAGACACGCTAGACTGATCCCTCCACAGGTCCTAAAAGAACACAAAAGCAAGACCAGATGCAGCCAAAGTGCCCTGCCAGGATCCAACACTAATTTTTGTTTGTGCAAGGACCGAAGGATTTGGCCTCACAGTCCAGCTCTGCCATTATTTGTAAATATACAACTCCCTTTACCTTCAATCAGAACTGCTCAAAGGCAGAAACGGACTATAAATATTTAGAGTTTGGGTTAGCTGTGAAAAAAGGACTCAGTGTATTTTGTTCTCTGGATCTAGACAGCCAGACCTGGAAACACAGCCATAAAATGTAATTCTAGATAACTGGGAAACAAAGGCTGATACTTACAAAGGAAGAGCTCTGTGCTGTAGAGTATTTAGAAGCACTTGCATTTACCATTAGCCCAGCAAATCCTTAACACTCGCAGAGTAGCTCTTTTAAAATGATTAATCTCGGAGTTGTACAGATTGTACAGAGATTAATAAAAATGAAGGGTTTACAGATGAGAATGTGTGATGAAAAACAGAACAGCTTTAGAGAGTTGTATCAATCTAAGTGGTTATAAAAAAAAAAAACTCATAAAAGATGACATTCTAATCTGAATATTTTTAAAAAATAATCAAGCTGCAATTTCTCTCTCACACCATTTTTACTTTGTAAAACTGAAATTGCCTGTCTAATGTATAAAGCAGCTACAACTTAATCTGAGGAGTTAAGCTTTTTATTATTATTTCATAAACCAAAAAAGGGAAGCTTTAGGGCACTCTGAGGAGAGCTAGAAATTTTCAGATGAAACGCGAATACACATTGATTCATGAGATTCAGACTTGGAAGAATTAAAAAAGCCAGAAAGCAAGATTACATAAAACAGGCACCACATTAAGCTTCAATTTAATTGTGTTTCACTGCAGGAACAGGAATTTTAGGGTTTAGAAACAGAGCCAAAAATGAGGCAAAGTGAGGGTGTGGGCTAGTCCCATAGATAACAGAACATAAAGGAAGAGAAGTAGAGTTAATTCCCTCTGCTAAAATATTTACCATCCTAGCACCCTGGGAAAAATATGTATGGAGACAGAAAAAGATCCTGATTAGTTATATAGAAGATCCTGTTTCTGCCTGGTTTCTGTCTAATACTCTTACAGAGGGTGGAGTATGAAGCTGCATTTTTATCTGCCCTTTCCAAGGCAAAGGAATATTAAAAAATGCAGTTTCACAGATTTGAGCCCTTCTGCCATCCTCAATGGGAGAATCAGCTGGCTAATGAAAGGAAGGCCCTAAATTTTCAGGAGACTTTTGTGTTTCTGGCTTAAATAGTCTTTCTTTGGTTTGGGATTTTTTACCATGGACCTGAGTGGAATCAGGATTTCACCAAACCCTTCCCTTCAGAACGAGACTGTCAGCTATTGGTGGGAAAGGATAAATTCCATATTAGAGGCTGCAGGTTATTGCCCATTTCCATCTCATCTTGATTGCAGAACTAAACCCAAGTTTTGGGTTCAGTTCACCTCCAAATTTTACTAATAATACCACCAAAGCTAAACAGAAAAACCTTTACAAACCACTCCTAAACAAGAAAGGTTTTCACTGCCTTGTTTCAGATGTGGTTTTAATAGTGTTCTACAGAGATCATACCTAATATTCCTTACAGTGAGCCTGAGAAAACAGCAATAAATACCAATTTCCATGGAACATGCTGGGTGTTTAACATCCAAGCAAAACCAAAAGGGGAAAACCACAATGTTGCCTGGTTCTATGCCCGATTTCAGATGACTGTTAGAAAAATGGATCAAAGTGTTTTACTCGAGCAGCTGAAGAGACAATTAAATTGAGTCTTGCTGTTGGGAATGCAGCCACACTTTTTGTCTGCCATGCTGTACCATTTCCTGCTTGGTATCAGTTATTTCCACGTCACTTTTACACTTAACTCATCAAAATATAAAGGAGGGTTTTATAGCCCTGAGATTTTCCTCTAGAACCGCTGTGGAAGGAAGTGGTGTTTCTCATATTGGAAAAGTGAAAAAGCAACACAAAAATAAGAAGGACAGAATCTGATGGCAAAGGTGTTCCACCAATGTGGAACGTGAATTTTAAGATGTCTGGGACCCACAGACTTTCCTGCAACAGAATAAATGTGATCCCAGCAGCTCCAAACCAAATACCACAAACGAGGAACAAATCATCAACAAACAGTCTGAGGAGATAAAATCCAGTCCCACAGTGAGGTTCATTTAACAATGAAGTTTTCCTTTCAGATTCTAGAAGCTGCCAGTTTGTGAGACAGCTCACAGACAAGCCAGCCCTCCCTCCTGTCCACCCAAAGTTCAGAAGGTGACAGGGGGATGCCTGGACAAACAAGCAACACAATTAACACCCACAAGCTCACACAGCACTCCTCTTTCCTCACATGAGTTGTAAGAACAACTTGAGCTCAATCAATCAGTCAGTTTGGAATTCAGAACCCAAGGGAAGGTCTAAAATGCAGATTCAAGTCACTTGGACTGCCTGGTAGCAGTAGTGGGTTGTCTTCTTCTCGAGGGACAGCTCTTGGCAGAGGGAAAGTCATCTTGGGCCATCAGACATCCTCTGGGTTTGCCAGTGAGTAAAAACCTCTAGAACTCATGGCTGCAGCCTTTTCTCTCTGCTTCCTGCTAACACCACTCTCCCCTTGCCCTGCCAGTCCATCACAGTGCTGTACTGCAGCAGAAGACAGCATCTCAGTTCACTTCAGATGTCTCTCCTCACCATTTAGCAATGGCTAAGGTTCTCTGTTCCATACCTTTTACTGCCCACCTTTCTGCCAGGCCATGCCTTCCACAGATTCCCAATGTTTACACCTACTGAAAGACCAAACTCCACTGACATGTAGAAACTTCTTCCTCTCAGTTCCAATATCCAACATCAAAATATCCATGAAGGAAAAAGTTTTCAGGAAAAACAGTCTTCCATGGCCTTAAAGCCACAGGCTGAAGGAGATGAAATCATTCAAGATTTTAGATGCCAGGCTCTTGCTGCTGCTTCCACACAAGTTCATAGGCTTGCAACTCAACAGGAATGATTTTCACAATGACTGGAAAGGACACAACTTTGGTCACCTAGCAGTATTCTTTGCCAACTTCAAACTTTTAATCTGGGTTGAGGAGATTCTGGAGCTGATCACTCAAATATTGGCAAGACTGTAAAGAGCTAGAACCAGAATGCTCTCAGATAAACTGCTAGACAGCTTCAGCACAGAAACTGCCAGCTAATTCTACCTAAATTGCACTGCATAATCTTCATTTCAGTGTGTTAAACTCATGCTGAACATGAACCCAGAAAAGCAAGCTACTGACCTGGTCTGCTGTCAAGTATGTAGTGTGTGACCCATAAGTTTTATATAACTGTAGAGTTCTCTAACTATTTGCAGAACTTACTGGCAACATTTTCCTCCTTCTTAAAATGTGCAAAAGTCTCCCTGAAGCCAGGAAGAAATGCTGGGGAGAGCTGAAGGCAAGGAGCTAAACAGGGACTGTCATCATTGGACAGAATCTAGAAGCTCCATATTTCAACAGGAAGATTGACTCCAAAATTCTTAAATTACAACTACGAGATTGAGAAAAGCATCTGAAACACTAAACGCCTGGGAATCACTTATGAACAGTTCATATATTTTAAAGATGTAAATCTTGGGAAGAATACCTTATGTTCATGGCAACTGAGATTGGAGGTACTGTGTATTGTAACTCTCAGCCAGAAAAGACAGATAACTATTTTGGCTCATATTACCAGTGATGAGGCTATGTCTAGCACTGATTTTCCACAGATTCTACAATCTTGGCCTATACCAAAACTTTCAGCTTTGTTTTACCATAGATCATTCATCTTGATTCTTTCCCCCTTTTCATGCATCCTAGGTCACATACTTTACACTGCTAACAGTCTGACTCCTGGACAAGTAAGAAGCCATTTATTTTGTTCAGTACTCCTTTAATATTTCTATTGTGACTTTTTTTTTTCACTGAGCTCCCCAAAGAATAACCTCTTCCTTGCTTTAATAACTTGGACCTCAGTCAAGGTTGATGTGTTTCTCCATTTCGCAGGATATTTTCTTCAGAAGAGACAAAACAGTGTCTAATATTGCAATGACTGATCTTTAAAGGGTCCAGTTTCAAGAGGAAATCAAAAAGACTTAAGAAAGAAAAGTAGGAAATAGCCTTTAAAAAGAGGGGATCAGCAGCAAAGACGGTGGACTGTACACAACTGTAGGATTTTGGGATCTTCTCTAACCAGAAGAAACCTCCTTGATGGATTTCTTTAGGTCAATTCCCTCGTTCACTTCAATACCAATAGTTTTCTACACCACTCCCTCTAACCTTCAGACACCATTGGTTTACGAGCTACAAGGAGACCCATAATATTTTTCTCCTTTATCACAGTACAGCAGCGTACACAAAACCCATCTTGAGCAAGATTTTCACATCTATGGACAACTACAGTGAAAGCTCAGATGTGTGCAGGCTTTTATCAGCCTCCCCTTGCTGTTCCCTTGAGACCGCACACACTTGGACACTGAGAACATCTCAAAGCTGGCAATACCTGCCTTCGGTGGGGGAGTTTTCAGAGTCAATTATCTCCTCAGAGCATGAATTATCTGCTCGGAGGGGATCAGGCGATCTGTGGCTAAGATCTAAAGGCGGCTGTGCCTCTCATGGCAGCGCCGGTGGATGGAGCGAGGCGAGGATGCGGTCCCGCTCCTCTCCCGGCTGCTCTGGGGGATCCCCGGCAGGAGGGATGGAGCCAGGGGGCACGGTGCGGGTGGGGATGGAGCCAGAGGGCACGGTGCGGGTGGGGATGGAGCCAGAGGGCACGGTGAGTGTGGGGATGGAGCCAGAGGGCACGGTGCGGGTGGGGATGGAGCCAGGGGGCACGGTGCGGGTGGGGATGGAGCCAGGGGGCACGGTGCGGGTGGGGATGGAGCCAGGGGGCACGGTGCGGGTGGGGATGGAGCCAGGGGGCACGGTGCGGGTGGGGATGGAGCCAGGGGGCACGGTGCGGGTGGGGATGGAGCCAGGGGGCACGGTGCGGGTGGGGATGGAGCCAGCGGGCACGGTGCGGTGGGGATGGAGCCAGCGGGCACGGTGCGGTGGGGATGGAGCCAGAGGGCACGGTGCGGTGGGGATGGAGCCAGCGGCAGGGGAGCCACCCCGGCGGGGCCCCGCGGCGCCTCGGAGCCTTCCTGGCCGGGCGGGCGCAGGAAACCCGCGGGGGAGGCGGGCCGGAGCCTCTTCCCGGCAGGTGGGAGGGCGACAATGGCCGGGAGGAAGGAAACCGGGAGGCGGCCGGGCCGGGACACAGGACGCAGAGCCTGGCGAAAGGCAGGGAAGGGGAAGAGGGATGGTAGGAAAGGGCGACAGCTCAAGGAGGAGAGAGCGAAGCTGCCCCGTCCGGGAGGGGCTCGGGCACCGGCAGCGGGCACAGCCCTGCCCTGCCCTGCCCGGAGCCCGACACAGCCGGCCCTGGGCTCCTGGGCACGGCCGGACAGCAGCCCCAGCTCGGCAGCGAGGATCATCAAAAACACTGCAAACTACAGCCGGCCGATCAGCCGCTCTCAGCTCCGGACAGGATTTTTTTTTTTTTTTGCACGAAATCCGTGACCGGATTCAAATGATAAAATCCAAGATAAAGTTAGCTCAGTAATGCAGCTTCGCTAGGGCGACAGGTTAGAAGAGAACAAAGCTCCTTACCCTTTCAGTGTGGATCCCAAGTTCATTTGATTCCATGTCATGCATTCAAGCTGTGAGGTCATCTGGTATAAATTGTCACTGTCGTGAAAAGATGTAGAATTAGAGCTAAAATTGCAGCTATCAAATAACAATCAAAACATCAGAGTATCAACAATTTCTTTGTTATTTCTTTTAAATATATAACAGCAGGAAGCGAATTTATTTTATATAATCCCTTTAATCGATACATTAGGAATTTTCAAAAATAAAATGAAATAAAAGAAAAGGAAATCTGTAGCTCGAAAATACACTTTGAATCTGCAAGCCTGACGATTGGTAAAGAGCTGAAAATAGAAACATACAACTTTTTCCTTCCCGAAAAATAATATCCGATATTGACACATTGAAATGAACGAATATAGGCAGCCCGGAGGGGTAACGCAAAGGATTATTTGTTTTAAAAAGTCAAATTTGTTAGCTGTTTTAACCAGGAGTGTGAGAGACCACGTGGGTAATGGAGTGAAACAGCTATCGTGACTCGTGATGGATGTTGCTACATAGAGGGGCTTGACAAGCAGTAGAAAAATGGAGTGGCTGAGCGATAAACGGAGCTCACCGCTGGAGCAGGCTCTTCCCCCCCGCTACACACCGCAGGCAGCTCGGCCAGGCTTCCCCGGCTCCTCCCGGAGCGGCAAAGGCGGGCAGGGCCAGCGGGAGCCCCGGGAGAGCTGTCCCGGCAGGACAGGTCCCCGCGGGGCCGGGGAGGAGCCGCAGGTTCCCCGGGCCGGGAGCTCCGCGGGGGGAGCGCGGTGCGAGCCCCCGGCCCCGCAGCCAGCGCTGGGATTGATGCCGGGGAACCGCCGCTCACAATAAACTCGAGTCTCCCCGCTGATTAATTGCACCTAAATTCGCTGGATTTGCGAGGTGAATTTATATAATTTTGTTATTAGGAGATGGTAATTTTTTTTTTTTAATTTTTATTTTTTTATTACTTCGTGGCAGGTAGAAGCGACCTAAAAAAAAATCCAGAATCCAGTGGGAAGCTTTCGCATATAAAAACAAATTAAGTGACTTCAATCTCGAAGTATGCGTAATATCATTTGTCAGTATCACTGGACACTATTATTCATTAGTGTGTCTGAAGTGCTATTATGCTACTACAATGTCCTGCATATCAGCTCAGGAATTGTTAAACTCTCCTGCAGTTTCCCCATTTGCAATAGCAGTCCGTGCTGGTCTGTGCCAACTACGTTTTGCAATTCCACGAATTCTTCCTGTAATGCTGCTGTAATTAATTCCTCCAGGACCCTGATTTTTATTAGAAGTGCCCGCCCGATGCATTTACAGCAGGAGATTTCCCTTTAACTTTCTTTCGTTTGACAGTTCATTTATAAGAGCCTCCCCCACAATATCCACTTTTTCCCCTCCTTTGCTTTTTCATAAAGCAATACACTTATTCATCTTGTCACAGCTCTCAGCCACCGTATTCCGTGCCGCCCTTGGGTGACAGTGTCCAGGACAAGGCTCCCGAGAGCGGAGCGGTGCCCGCTCCCCGGAGCCGCCGCAGCTCCCGGGGCTCCCTCCCGGCCAAAAGCGCTCCCCGCGCCCGCTCCCGGCTCTGCGGCTCCGGCCGCGGCTCCCCGGAGGGACCCGAGCTGGCTTCAGCCTCCGAAAGGAGCCCCGAGAGGCTCTGGGGCAGGCTGGGCGTCGTGGAAAGCGCCGGGAGAGGGATGGGAGCAGAATTCCGCTGTTTGAGCTAAACCCAGCTCTGCCCCGTTTGGTGTCTCCCGAGCGCGGCGCCCCAGGAGAGACCCGAGCCCCCCCTTGTCCTCCCACTGCGGGGGCTGGAGCCGGGGAATGAGCGCGGGGGGAGCAGGTGCCCGGTCCTGACCCCACATCAGCCCAGGCTAGACCCCACATCAGCCCGGACCCCACATCAGCCCGGTCCTGACCCCACATCAGCCCGGCCCGGATCCCACACCAGTCCGGATCCCACATCAGCCCGGCCCGGACCCCACATCAGCCCGGTCCGGACCCCATATCAGCCTGGCCCGGACCCCACACCAGCCCAGGCTAGACCCCACATCAGCCTGGCCCGTACCCCATATCAGCCCGGTCCGGACCCCATATCAGCCCGGTCCGGACCCCACACCAGCCCGGTCCGGACCCCATATCAGCCTGGCCCGTACCCCACATCAGCCCGGTCCGGACCCCACATCAGCCTGGACCCCACATCAGCCTGGCCCGTACCCCACATCAGCCCGGTCCGGACCCCACACCAGCCCGGTCCGGACCCCACACCAGCCCGGTCCGGACCCCACATCAGCCCAGGCCCCCGCCCGGCACCGGAGCCGAGCCGGGCCGCGTTCGGACTCTCGGCACGCCCCATCCCAAGGGCTGCAGGTGGGTCTGTGCCATCTCTGCGGCCGGCAGCGGCCAAGAGGAGAAATTTCTGTGCTGAGCCACTGAGGAGCGAGGTTCTTATCTCAAAAAAAACGGGATTGCCGGAGCTTTGGCTAAATCCGCCCTGGGCGGGAGGCAGGTGGGCACCGCCGGGCTTTGCGCCCCTTAAACCCGGAGATAAGAACGAGCCCAGTTGCCCGGGGGCCACCGGGCGGTGGCTCGGGTTAAACATCTCCCATCTGACAGGTGACAGAGAACAGGACGTCCCTAACGCCACTTACGCCTCGCCATGGTTTATTATTGACGGTACCGTGAGATGATCTCATGGAACCAACAGCTCCTCTCAAAATCTCGGCTTTGGATGGGGTTTGAATGAGGAGGAAAGCGAGGTCTCCAGGGATATGCCTGCTCTGATTCCAATCTGAATCCTTGGCCCTTCGAGCGGCCACAAAGAAGACACTAAAAATAACTTATTTTCATTACAAAGATGCTTTTAAAGAGAAACGAGAGGAAGGGGGGGGAAACATTTCTACAACAGGGATTAATGTAAGTTGGAGTGGAATAAAAGGAAGTCAACGCTGAGCAAAAAGGGAACTTAAAAGGAAACCAGTAGTAGATCATATAGAGTTTGTTTTGGCCTGCACTGCAGTATTACCGAGTTCTTGACCTCTGCACAGAAAGAGCTATAATCTGAACCGAGACTCCTCCACTTTTAAAGTCTTTGCAAGTGTGACTCACAGTAAATTTTCAACATCGAGCATGTTTACTACACTAAACAGCGCTAGGTAGAAAAGTTCACATCACCATTTTTAATGGACCTACAAACTCTCGCTGGCGATCTGAGCGGGTTTGCCATCCGTGCCCAGCTACCGAGCACAGCCCCGAGGCTCCTTGGCTGGGTCATAAACAGGGAGCGAGTAGCGGCCGGGGCGAGAAATGACACAGATAGCTTTGTGTCCAGCCTAAGAATCTTTCAACCATTTCTTTCTTCTCGGTTTTGCCGAGGTACGGGAGAGAAGGCGAGGCTTCTGCCCACCCTCCTGCCCACTCCATTCTCCGCAAGGGAGCCGCAAGGGTCCCTCGCACCCAGCTGGAGAGATGGAGATGAGGGGGAAGCGAGAGCATCAGGTGGAGGTGACTCCCACTGCATCCTCTCCCTCTGCCCTCTCGCTCCAAATCCGAAGCATCACCCCTCGGGTGCGGCGAATCCGGGACGGGGGTGACGGAGGGACCCGCAGCCTCGGCTGGGGTGAGTGGGAGAGGGACCACAAACCAGAGCTGCCCGGGACGCGCAGAGAGGAGGCGGTGCAGACAAACACCAACACCGGCCGCCGCATCCCAGCGGGGACACAGAAACACCACCTCCCGTTCCCGACCTCGCCCGCCACATCCTCCCTCTCCCTGCTGAAGGCGAACGGGAGCGCCTGCTGTCCCCAGCCAGTGCGAGGAAGGACAAACCCCATATTCCGGGGCTGAGCATCTTTCCCTGAGCGCTCTCTGAGCGCCGTGTGCGCAGCGGGCTTGGGCATGGTGAGCAGCCCTGGCACTGGGGTGCGGTGACCGAGCAGTCACTTGACAAAGGAGAGCTGTCGAACTTGACCTGAACTGCGAAACCCAGAAGAAATCTTCGAGAAGGAGGTGCGGAATAAATACGGTCTTGGGGAAAAAAAAAAAAAAAAAAAAAAAAAAAAAAAAAAAAAAAAAAAAAAAAACCACGAAAAAAACCCTACGATTTTGCCAAATCAAGATAAACATGGATAAGCACAGTGCGGTCGTTTTCAGGGCTTTGGCGATGTGGCAAATGAGTCCCTCCCGTTTCTGTGCCGCAACGACTCATCCGCTTTCCTGACCACGCTTTCCAGGAGCTTTGGAACGGGAGGGGACAAGGAGAGGTCGCATCGAGCTCAGCCACCTGTGCGGGCCCCGCTGCGGGAGCAAGGCTTTGTACACTCGCCGTGGAACAAGCTCTGCCTCGCTTACACCCCCACACATCAGTATTGGCTCCTGGAAGCCTTAAAGGATTAAACCCTTATCTTAGAGGAGTAAGCCGTAAACCTCCCAGGGAGCAGGGCAGGATCAAGGAGGTCGGGAGGAAATCGGTCCCCGTGGCGCAGCGCTGCCCACTCGCCCCGGGTGCGGGTCCCCAAGCGCTGGGCGGGAGGTGACCGCGTTAGGGAGGCGACATCTGTGCTCACCCCTGCCCCAGGCTGCCTCGGTGAGGCCCAGGGAGAGCTCCCGGCACTATCAGCGCTCTCCTACCCGAGTCACACCTCCAGGTGCTGCCGCCTCCAGGAGCGAGCCCCGGGGCCCGGGAGGGGACTGGGGAAGGCGGCGGCTGCCGGGGCCGCTCGGAGCTGCCCTCCCCAAACCTCCTCCAAACCTATCTATTTATTATTATTATTTATTATTATTTATTATTATTATTTATTATTATTATTTATTATAATCTATTTATAGATTTCCCTGCGCCACGAGCGATCTCTGCCACTTTAGCAGGAGTTCGCCCCGCCAATTATTCTGCGAGCTAATCTCGCTGGATAGGCTTCTTTCCTTCCTTCATTACCTCATTCCCTCCTTCCCTTGACGTCAACTCACGTTCATTAGCGAAGTGGCTTCTGGAAGTGACAGAATATTGTTGTCTCACGTCCAGTGTCGATTAATCTGAGATGATATAACCTGCCTACAAGAGGAGCCGCTCGCGGCTTCCTTCGCAGAGGCACATTGCTTTGTGTGCGAGAGTTACTTAGCAACTCCAAGATTACGGGACTGGCTCCAAGTTCACAAAAAGTTGAGGAATAAATTTTGGGGAACTTCTTTAACTCACTAAACACGTTGTAAAACTCCAACGCCCAGCCCCCATGTCAGACTGGAAAAAAAAAACCAAAACGGGAAGCCGCTCTTGGGCCCGTCTGTTGGCAAAGAGATTTCGCTGCTTGCAGCAAAGCTCCAGACGCACCTTTCTCCCAGCAAGGAAATCCGATAGGTTTATTGCCCCGATTTCAATAAATAACCTCCCTGCAGGCCCGTTCCCATCACTCCTGGGAGCCATCGCAGCGGCTCTTGGCCTGCAAGACGAAGGAAGCCCTGGGACGGAGCTGAGTTTTAATTGCCTGTGCCACGCTCTGCCCATGGCTGCTGCTCACCAGCCAACACTCCCACACCTTGCCGGCCTCGGGAAGAGCTCCGGGGCTGCGGGGACTCCTAGAGCCGGGACCGGAGAGGAGGAGCGGGGTCCTGCAGCCTGGGGCTCAGCCGGGCTGCCCCAAGCGGGACAGGCTCAAAGAGTGCGGCCAGCCCGGCTCCCATTTCCCAGGGACGGCCGCACCTGCTGCCGGAGCTCGGCTCTCCCCGGCCCCTCCGGGATGCTCTGCCAGAGCCCAGCGGCTCCGCCATCCCCTCCAGCCCCGGCTCGGGAGGGCGAGCCGGCCCCAGAAACCTCCGGAGCACAGCGGGACACGCGACGGAAGGCAGGGCATCTCTTTTTCGTTTGGCGATGTCGTTTTGTTTGTTTTTGGTTTTGTTGGTTTGTTTTTTTTTTTGATTGGTTTCTTTGTTTTTGTTGGCTTTTTGCTTGTTTGTTTGGGGGCGAGGTGGTTTTGCCTCGGTACGGTTTGGGTTTTAGGTGGGTTTTAGGAACTCCTTTTTTAGGAAGTTCCTTTTAGGAACTGCCTCGGTACGGTTTGGGTTTTAGGTGGGTTTTAGGAACTCCTTTTTGGGGATTCGGTTTTTTGGGTGGGTTTTTTTGTTTTTTGGGAGTTTTTTGGGGGTTTTTTTTGGGTTTTTTTGGGTTTTTTTGGTTTTTTTTTTTGAGAAGGGAAAAAAAAAATAAATCACTTTCCTCGCATAAAGGAGAAGCCGTTTGAACGGCATGCGGGGGAGAGAGGCACAACCCGAGCACAAGGAGGGCAGCAAAGCTCCCAGCCGGCCGAGGTACCTGTTGTAGGGCGTCCGGAGGAGCAGAGCCTGGCTGCCCGTGCAGCTGTCGGTCGGTGTGTGACAGCCGTACACCGGGGGAGGCACCGAGTACTGCTGGTCCCCTGCGGAGAGAGCAGCACGGAGTTATCTCAGCCCTGCTCTGAGCAGGGGGCTCCAGGGCCCCCTCCTCCAGCACCGGGCACCGGCTCTGTGCCCGACAGAGCCCCCACGGAGGCAGAGATTACCTAGGGAGGGCTGCTGGCTGATGGGATCCTCGTGTTTGAAGGAGTGGTTGGTGAACTGAGCGGGGTGCGACGGCGTGTGCCCGTAGCTGGGGGTCCCGTCAAAGGCCACGGTGCTGTAACCTGGCGGAGAGAGCAGAGCGGGGTTAGCGGGGATGAGCCAGAGGAGCCCAAACGCTTCCAGCCGAGGACAAGGACAAGGACAAGGACAGTGCCAGGCTCCCCGAGCCCCTCCGTGCCCTCTGCGCTCGCACATCCTCCCTGAGCCTCGCCTCTTTCCGAGGAGCGGAAAGTCGGAAGTCTCGTTCGCGTTTAAAGAGAACAGATCGGCTTCGGTAATAAAAAGGATGTTTTCATTAATTGTTGCTCGTATTAAAAGAGGAAGATTTCCATCTGCTCGGTGTATTCATCTGGCGCTTCCAATTTAGAAGTTACCCTTTAATCTTGCGCTTTTTTTTATTTTGTTAAGAGCGGCTTTCTGAAGAGTCTGCAATAAAGAGGCGGAATGTTACGTGCAAAAATAAAACTCCTCCTTTCAGCGAAAATTGCTCTCCAAAATAATAAACAGCCTATTTTGTTTCCTACAGCGAGCAGATTCAGATGGAAAGAGACCACCTCTGCTGACCCCGGGCCGGCACAGAATCGTAAATCAGGTGCTTGGACACCAACTTTCATTAATGACTTGGAGCTGGCTAAACAACTTCAGCTAAAAAAGTAATTACAAAGTAATATTATCTCAGAGGCTTCTCGGCTCATCAGCATTTACCCCGAGAACCAAGCTCCTCTGAGAGCCACTCTTAAAAAAAAAAAAAAAAAATTAAAAAAAAAAAATAAAAAAAAACCCAACCAAAACAAAAACCCCAACAAAACAAAACAAAAAGTCCGACGCGGGGAAAGAAACCAAAGGGACTATGAGTGCTTTTTCCTTCACACTCGTCTCCCTAAATCCGCTTATTCCAGCACGGGCATCCCTCACGGACCCGACTGGATGGGGTGTGTGGCTGGAGAGGGATTTTGGCAGTCGAGAGGGAGCACTCGGGGCTGTTTTCAATCCCCTTTCGGTGCTGGCTGCTCGGGCAGGTCTCTGCTTCACCAACCATCCGCAATCACAGCGGGTTTCAGACGGAATAAAATGGAGAGGCAGCAAAGGGATTCGAATGTTGCTTCTCCTTTTTATTCTCTCTGCTGACAGGCTGGCTCCAGAGACATTACAGAGCTTTATTCATTAACCTGCACTGCTGAGCGGGAGAAACGGAGGGAGCCACAGGAGGAATGAAAATATCCTAGAACGCTTGAAAACCTTCACCTTCGCGGTGATTTTAACTGCGGGGCTGGGATAGGAGTGGGACTGACTTGATCCTGGCCAAATGTCCCTCGCATCCCCCTGACCCTACGAGCAGAGCTCCTTTAGCGGCGATGACAGCCCGGTACCTCAGCGCTCCCATCCCACAGCTCTTCCTCTCCTTATCTCCTCCCTCAGCCCTCAGGGTAGAGGCTCAACCTTCAACTCCCTTTTCCCCGTTTCCCTCTGTCTCTTTTTTAACTTTCAGAAAACACTGACACTTTCTACGTTACTTTTGGCCCGACAAAGAGTTTCGGTGACCTTCAAAACTCAGCTCGGAGCAGGACGAGGTTTTGGCCGCATTTTCCGGTGTTGCCTGACCCAAAGCTTCAGGAATGTGATAAGAAAGTTGAGTTCTGAACCGAGTTGCCGATAGTGAGGTCTCTTTAATTAGGGCGTTATCAGAACTAGGCCTGATTAAAATGTGCTGAAAATAATTGAAAGTTGTACATCTGCTGGAGAACGGGGCCCGCTGGAGGCATCCAGTTGTTGGAGGAGCCCAGCTGGATGAAAGAGGCAAACGAAAAGAGGAAAATTGGGCAGAGGTTTCAAAGCCTTAGTTTCCTACCCCCCCCACCCCATCCCAGACTTGGCAGAAATGTCATCGCAGAGCCAAGGTAGCGTCTTTCCCACGGTCGGAGGAACCGTCTAAAAAAAAAGCAAAAAAGGACTTCAACCTTGAGGAGAGCCAAAGCAAAAACATTTTATCCATCCACCAAAAAAAAAAAAAAAATTAAAAAAATAATAATAAAAAAAAAAGCGAACACCCTTTGCCGAATTTCTCTTTCCAAAGGAGCTCTCTCTCTCTGCCTGTCACCAAAAACAGCTGTGGCTAAACCCCAGGGATTTCTGCATGTGCGGAAAGCAGCCCCGAGCCGAAGGGACCCCGGCTGTGTGCGGGGTCTGGGCGGTGCTGGGGGTGCCCAGGCCGAGCCAGCTCCGTGTGTTAAAGGCTCCGTTTCTCCTCGGGGTGGGTAAAGCCCAACGTGAGGATGGCGCTGGGTCGCAGCTCTTTTGTCCCTCGCTAGCTCGAATTTATCTCCATCGCCCTTCTCTCCACTTTCTCGTCTCTATTTCTGCCCAGCGATCATAAATCCCCTCCGATGTCTAAAATCCTTTCAGATGTCTTTCAAAAGTCCCCTTCAGAGTCGCTGTCCCGGCGGGCTCTGGGCCGCTCCCCTCCCGTCCCGCAGCTGGAGCCGGGACCCCGCGGGCTCGGCGCGGCCCAGCTCTCCCCAGCCCCGGGGATGCTGCCCGTGTTCCCCGCCGGCATCGGCAGCACGGCCCGGAATCCCCGCTCTGCGGATTCCTCCTTCGGAGCCCGCTGCCTGGAGAAGCCCTGGGGCGGGGGCCGGGGGTGGAAGGCAGCAGCGCGGTGACACCGGGAGGGCGACCCGGCACTGCCCGGGGGAAACCCGTGCTGAGCAGCCCCTGCCCCTCTCTGCAAACACCGCCTGGGCCTCGGGCCACCTCTCAGCGGCCAGCACCGAGCGCATCCGCCGAACTCGGCCTCTGCTCTGCCCCTCGCCCTGCGGCCCGAATCGCCCTCCCGGGCCGGTCGGTGCCAGCCCCTCTGTGGGTACGCCGTTCTCCCGCGGGGCACAGCAACCCCGAGCTGCGGGGAGCCCCATGCTGAAAGCAGAGAGACCCCGGCCCGGCTCATCCCTCTCCGGCAGGACCCTGCCGATCCCGGTCCCCCGAGCCTTGGCTGCCCGGCTCCGCTCGGTCAGATTCCCGTGCGGGGCAAACGGCGGCACATCACCGCTCCCGGGCCAGCTGAACGGGACCCGAAAGGTCTCATACGAGTTCTCCGCACTCTGGCCCCTTCTCCTTTCTTCCTCGGCTTTGCACCCGCACATGTTTATACTGCAGGCACTGGAAGAAAAAGGATTAGATGCTGCCCCCGGTGCCACACGCTGGTGACCCATTGCCCGGCCGTTCAACCCTCGGCAGATTCTCAGGGCGGTGCGAACACCGAGGACCGCAGGGAACCGGTCCCGGCCACGGAGACACGGACAAGAAACGACGAGACGCCCCTGCTTGTGCATTCCAGCCCAGGGATATTCAGCCCTCCCGAGGTTAATTCGATAAGGGGCTTGAAAACACCAGTGTGCGGACAGCGCTTTTCGGATTCAGGAAGAAGTTTGGAGGTTCAGCCCCGCCACCACCCCCGAGATACGAAGCGGGAATTGTCTCGGGCCGCGGGCCCCAGCTCCATTCCAGGACTTGCGCCGTCTCCGGCCCGAACAAACCTTTGCGAAGGCGAGAGGCTGCTCCAAGCCGGGCCCGGGGCCGGGGGCTCCAGCCCGCCTGGCAGAGCCTCCCGCTGCATCCGCTGCCCCACGGGAGGGGCGGGGGCCGAGCAACTCGTGGCTCCTAAAGCTCCCGGGAGCGACGTGGCTGCCGCACAGGGAGGGAAGGGAGGCACGGGAGGGCTGGCTCGCCTAACCCGGCTCGGCTGCCGCGGAGAAAACACCGGGCTTGGTGTTTACATCAGGCGCGGCCCCGCGGGGCTGAGCGGGCGCCTCCGGGGGCCGCCCCCCGAGCCCGGGGAGCCCGGCAGCGCGGCCCTTACCCTGGTTGCGGATGGCTTGCTGGCTCTCCAAGCAGTTGGGCAGGTAGGGCCCGTTGGGGAACATCCGAGCCTGGCCCGAGGGCGGCTGGCTGGGCGGCGGGGCGCCGAAGGGCCCGTAGCGGCAAGCCCCGGCCGTGCCCGTGAACTGGCCGGAGAAGTGGACGGTGAAGGCGCTCAGGTATTGCTCCTCGTGCGGGTCCGACCCGTTCCAGCTCGGCTCCTGCTTGATGAAGGAGTGCGGCCCCAGCGAGCCGTAGGAGGCCCCCGGGGGAAAGTCCAGGACGGGCGCCCACTGCGCCGCGCTGCTCACCGGCATGGTGCAGTTGCTGTTGCCCGGCAGGGAGGGCACGGAGGGCAGCAGCGCGTTGAGGTCTCGGACGTCGGAGCCCATCTGCTCGCAGACCTTCTGCCTGCCGCCGGGCAGCCAGTCTCCCCCCGGGCCGCACTTGTTCCAAGACACCTGGCCCCTGCCCGGCAAGCCGGAGGCCGGCTCCGGCTGCAGGCACCAGGCCGGCGAGCTCAGCCCTTTGGGGGAGGTTTGCTCGGCGACGCAGCTCCCCGGGTCCAGCCCTGCGGGAGCCGGCAGCAGCGACAGGGAAAGGTTGTTCTCCAGGATCGCCTCCGGGCTTGCACCCGCTCGCAGCGCAGGGCAGGGTGCCGTGTGCGTGTGTCTGTGTGTCCGCGCGTGTGCGTGTGTCTGTCTGTACGAACGTCCGCCTGTCCGAGCTAGGGGGGCACGGCCGCCGCGCACGCCTCACCTCGGATGCCTGCTCACCCTCAACTTTGCAAAGCTCAAATAGAGGCGCTTGCAGGGGAGGAGGAGTCAGCCACGCCGATCCTCCATTCACACAACCTCCGCCGAGGGGCTGCCCACAGCCCGCTCTGCTGAACCCAGCCGGACCAGACGCGCGGGGGGGAGGGGAGACACAGGAGAGCCGGGGATGGAGGGGGAGAGGTGACTGTGGGAGAATATATCTCCCCTACACATCACTCCCACCCTTCTTCTGGTGCAAGCGCCACTAAATCTCGCCGTAACGTTCCTCCGCTTTAGGAGAGACTTGCAGGACTCTCAGAGGGATACAGGTGGCCAGTAAGTACGTGCTGGCCGACTTCCCCCGCCGCTCCGTGCATGTCCGTGGGGATTCCCGAGGGCCGCGAGGTCGCAGGCCCTGGGGATCGAGCCGAGAAGCCTCCGCCCTTGCAGGAACCAGGGGAAGTGACACGGCCCGGGGCGGGCGGACCCCTTTCCTGAGAGGGGAAAGTGTCTTTCCAGGTGCCTCTCCCTCTACGGGAGGAACCCGAATCTCCCCGAGCTGCCTGCCCGGGGCACCCCGGGCGCTCTCTGTCCCCGGAGGCGCAGCCAGGGCTGGGTTACCCAGGGCTCCGGGGGCAAGAGGAGGGGTGGGTGTCCCTTGCGAGGAGCCCGGGGCCGGTGTGAGCCCTGTCCTTCCAACCTGCCTGTGCGGGAGGGGAAGGAAGCAGCTGGGCGGGCGGGGGAGGACAGCAGCGCTGTGAGTAACCTGCTTTGGAGGGATTCACCTGGCACTGCTCCCGGGAAGGCCGGGACTCTCTCTTTCCTCTCCAGCCTCCTGAACAGCGGGTCCTTAGCGTCCATCCCGGGGCTGGCGGCCGGAGGGCCCCCGAGGGCACCTCACAGGTTATCCCCGGACGGTCCTTCCTGCCAGGAGACGCGGCAGGGTCCGGGGGTGCCGTGATCCCGGCGGTGCCGGAGCCCACCTGGACCGAGTGCCCAGCCAGGGAGCTCCGGGCCCGGCACAGCCCCGCGGGACTTGGCGGTACCTGCCAAAGGAGATCCTGCATCTCTCCTGCACAACTACGAGCGAATGATCACCCGGGGGTGGGGGTGATGCTGCTACGAGCGGGCAGCTGCGGGCTCAGGGTACTCGCGGAGTGCTCGGAGGGCCCCGCCGCCCTGTCCCTTGCGCCTTGTCACCGGCCGCTGTGGCACCGCAAACACCGCCGGGGCCACCGCCCGCACCCTCACCCTCCCTGGCAGCGACAGCAGCGACAGAGGCTCCGTGAAGGTTCACCCGCCGCAGGACACGGCGAGCCCGTGTCTTCCCGGTGACAAGGTACACTCGGGATTTCCTTTCCCTCGCGGCACCAAAGGTTATCGCAAGCATCGCCAAACTTGAAGCGATGTTTTAAGATTCAAAGGGTAAATGCGACAACAAAAGAAATTAAAATAGGTCGTTAATGGAGTAGCTGAGTATAATTTCATTTTCTCTTAAAACTATTAGTCATAACGGTAGGGTTTTGTTATTAGTGAAATTATTTTTTTCCACGAGCTATTTCAGATAATTCCCTTTTAAAATCTCTGTCGGCGCATACATCTATTTATTACAAAAATCCACGTGTAACGTAAGTGCAAAAGATTTGTTCATTATTTTTGCCGATATTAAATATCTCCTAAGTTTACAGGACGTAGCGCTTCAAAATCCACGGCAAACTGAAGCACCCTGGGAGGGCACTTGTGCAATCAGCCCGTGCCCGTGCGGGGGAATGGCGCTGACCTCTCTGCTCTGCCTCCAGCTCTGCCTCCAGCTCTGCCTCCTGCTCTGCCTCCTGCTCCGGCCGCACCGCGGCTCCCGCACACCGCGGGCAGCCCCTGCCCGGGAGCTGCGGGATCGGGACAGCTGCTGATGCTGCCTTTGCTCGTTTCTATGACGGACCGACACACGAGGTTGGTTGAACTCGGTACCTTAAAGGGCTTTCACAACCTAAACGATTTCATGATTGGTTCTATGATCTCCGGCTCTGCGATGGACGCCGTACACACGGGAATGGCCTTTGGCCAGCCTGAGCGGGGTGTTTAATTTCCCATGAAAACTAGAGCTCTCTAGGAGCAAACAGAAAGTGCTTTTCCCGTAGTGGGCTGTTTCTCGAGCTAGCATGGGGGTTTTCTCTTTCCCTGAAATTAGCTAGCTTGATAAATCATCTTGAAAAGGAAAAAATGTTTTCTTTCGCTTAGCTCTGCATTAATCCACCTGGAAGGAAGAACTACCGAAATCCTTCCAAACCTTCTCCTCTCTCACTTTCCAGCAGTGAAACGAGACCTTGGACATTAGCGCATCCTTCCTCCCCGCGGCTCCTGGCGATGCTAGGGTGGGGGGGACTCCGGAGCTGCCAGCTCAGCTCAGCTCAGCTCAGCTCAGCTCAGCCCAGCTCAGCTCAGCTCAGCTCAGCTCAGCTCAGCTCAGCTCAGCCCTGTGTTGGGCCAAGCCCCGGCACCTGCTCCCTCCGGGCCGTCTCAGCCGTGCGGGGCACGGAGGCGTCCCGGGAAATCCTCAGCGGCGGAGCCCGAGCACGGGGAGGAAAGCCCCGACCCTTCTGTCTCGGGATGGGCTGAGAACTTTTGGGAAACGGCCAGCGGCACTTTTTCCAGCTGTTCCCGTCTAGCCAGCGCCAGGGAGAGAGGGAAATCTCCGGTCCCGCTGCCCCAGCACAGGCCGGGAGCGCTGGCAGCAGCTCCCCCCGGGGGCGCACGGCATGCCGAGAGGAGCTGCTCCCTCTTTGCAGGAGGCATCTTCCCGAGATCCCGACCCCGATCATACTCCGACTTAAATCACCCTGTCTCGCCCAAGAGTGCTTGGGTGCGCAGTTGAGCGCAGTGCCGAGGAGATGGCAGTTCAGGGCCGGCATCTCCTTTGTCTGGTTCTGCTTCCAGAACCAGGCGGCCCGGAACATTGTGCCCTGTCCTCTCCAAACACAGCCCGATCCAGAACTCTGCCAGGCTTCATTGCCCGCTTCCATTGGTAATTCCTGATAACGCTCAGTCTTCGATTGTGCTGAAGGCATATTCTGCAAGGTTAGACAATAGCTGGAGGAGGATAATTCTAGTGAGAGTCCCACTCGATCCCGAGAAAAACGGGGTGGGGAACCTGCTTCAACCTGAGCACCGCCGCCGCACCTCCCCAGCCGACGATTTCTCTCTGCCATGCTGCTGACAAATTAAGGGATCGGTCATTCTTACTAAACTAAACGATCCCCCCGCGGTTCGGAGGTGGGCGAGACTGACTGGAACGGAGATAAATCCCCAGCCCTTCCCCTCCTGCTCACGCCGCTCACAGCACGCAGGGGGATCTGTCTCCTTTCACTCAGGGAGCTGATCAGAGTTTGATTATTTAAGTTCTAAGAGCAGCAGAAACAAAGCTGCGAAGCATCTCCAGGAGCGCAGGGGGCAGAAACTCATCACGGCGGGCCCAGTCCCTCATTGCCGCCGGCAAGGCAGGACCATCCTTCCCTGTGCGGGCTGCCGTGGGCACTGCAAGGCTTTCGAGCTGCCTAGAGGATAAAGGGTAAAAGAGCTTTGTCTGATGCACAGAGGAGCAAAGACGCGCGGCTCTCCCCGCAGCTGCCGGGGACCCCTCCGGGCGGGTGCGGGGATGAAGAAGAAGCCCCCGCGGGGTCCTGAACATCTCCCTTGGCCCCGGCTCTTCCCCCGCCCCGCCGGGGCAGCCTCCCCAGAGCCGAGCCCGCCGTGCAGCGGGCCGGGCCAGGCCGGCGGGGCTTGGGCCATTATTGTACCGTAAATCTTGGAAACGCTGGAACTAATTACGGAGAGGATATGTCTCAATTTGTTCCGCATTAGTGCCGCGCCGGGACGCAGGCACCGAGCACGGGAAATTGATGGGCCCGGCCCGGCCCAGCCCCGAAGGGACGGCGGCCCTGACCCCGCGTTCAAGCCGGGGGCGGCCCCGCTCCGCCTCCCGCACCTGCGGGGCCCCGAGGCCGCCCCGCACCCGCAGCCGGCCCGGCCCGGGCCGTGCCCGCTGCAGCCCCGAGGTACCACTCGGGCTCCGGGAAATTTATTGGCGTGCTGCTAGGACGAGGCTCGGTATAAATCACCCAGCTGTATAGGGCCATAAAGCATCCCCGTGTATCCCGCCCTCGCCGGGGTTCTGGTGGATAGGAGTTCATGGAAGGCTGGGTATCAGTAACATCTTTCAGATCTGGAGTATGTGACGTTTTTAGAGTCTTAGATATACAATGGGGTATACTTATGGAGTGGCTAAAAGTATTACGTAGAATTTTTATAGGTATTTTGTACTTACATGCGAAAGAAATTTTGGGGGAAAAAGTTCTTAGGTAATATGCTCAGTTCTTGGCATTGCCGGTAATGGCCTTGAAAGTAATAAAATTATTATTTCGGCAGGAGAAAAATAAAAATATGCTAAAATTTAGTGCATTGTAAACGGGCGTCTGGTAACTGAGACTTAAGGAATTAATTACTCCCAGGTCACAGCATGCAGATCCCACTGCAAAGGCACACTGAACTCTAAATGTAATAATGTGTAAACACATCAGTAACAATACCTGGCATGGACAGCAACTCAAAGAATTCTTTGAGCCACCTGGGACACCATCTTTGGATATGGGTACATACTGGAAATGTAAACCAAACTTTTATACATTCAAAAGAATTAGAAAGGCTCCAGCTGCAGTAGACAAACGCTGCAGTATCCTCAGTACCTCAGGGGAAGGAAAGGCACCCGCAGCCTCAGGTCTCACTAACTGTGGGGTATTACAGGACAGGGACAGAAGATGAATTGTCCTTTACCAGTTTCTCCACAAACTGGCTACGAACCAACCATCCATAGCTTTTATCTATCAACTTAACTCTTTAACAAACACAGTTTAACAATGCAAAGCAAGGTCCAAATCTCCCTTTGCTCCTGCAAAACCCTTTGGCAGCCCTGTGCAAAGATACCCTCTTCACCAGTTGTCCTCAGTGGGAAACAAGAGGGCTCCAGCAGCTGGTCTGTCTTAGCTGAGGGTCTAAACCCTTTTTCACTGGTTTTGTTCATTGTACACACCTCAGAGGAATTTGTCCATGCAAGCCCCTGACTAAAAGTTCTGTAAGGCAAGTGTTCTCACTGAAATCAGTGTCTGAGGATGTCAGTCCACCAGGATTTGTACCACACAATGGGGAAGGCCAAGCATTTCCTCTGCCTGTTTGGTGAGTGCAGAAGACAAACAGTAGGGACAATGTGCCTAATGCCTAAAGCAGAAGGGAACCAAAAGCTCCCGGCTTCTGTTCAATACCTTCTGCACACTCTAGAGAAATGGAAGAGGTGACAGCAGTTTTGCCAGAATCATGGGAGACTCCAGCAGTATTTGTGGGTGCTTGGATGCCTTGGGTAAGCAAAGAAAAGCAGATGGTTGCATTTTGCAGCACAGCTTTGTGTGATGTGTCAGTGATGTGACCTGTGAGGGGGTGGCAGGGCTGGAGAGCTGTTGCAACTCGCCGAGTCCCTCCTCCCAGCCCCAGCAGCACAGCACAGCCAACACCCACGGCTCCTTCACAGCCTGGGCAGACATTCCACTGCCCCCAGCCTCCCAGCACAGCCCTTTGGCTTCCTTAGAAACCAAGCAAACCCAGTCCTTCGTAACCACAGCTACACGAAGGCGTGTGCATCTCCTCTCTCTGGACTGCACGTAGCGATACGTGTGGATTGCAGCAGTACACGTGAGGTAGAGAAGCTCATTTTACCCATCTGGATGGCTGGAAGCAACAGGCAGCAAAAATGTAGCCCCAGCTGAAACCAGAGGTTTCCCAGTTCTTAGGTCTGAGGTTCCCCAGTTAGTGTGGCTTTTGGTCAAACCCGAAGCTTCATAGGCAAAGTCTCCCTTGTGTGGGTGTGGGACATCTGGTGTGGACGTGAGTGTGAAAGGCCATCTGAAAAGTCCATGGTTTCAGGGCATCAACCCAAGAGAGATCTGCTGCAAGCAGGGACCAAAGCCACAGTATCAGATTCAGATGGGCTGCAGCTGTCACTGCTTTCAGATTTGTGACCATCACTGTCCAGCTGCAGCTTCTGCTGCCCCCATTGCCACTGTCCCACAAAGCTCATGCTGAGCAGGGAAAGCTGGAGAGGAAGCTGCGGGGTGAGGTGGGGGAAGAAAGGAGACGAGGGAGGGAACCCACATGCTGAACTTGCCTTAGAAGTCACATTTCTTCTTCATGAGATGCAGGACATTCCTTTCCCTTCAGATTTTATGTCTGTTTGATTGCACTAAATTCATCTGAGTGCTGCTATGACACAGGAATTAAAAGCACCGAAGGTTTGCCGTAGCTGTTGAGTCATGGGCGCAGACTGATCAAATCTACCGCTTGTTTTTCTTCCTATTACATGAAAGCAGAGTTCAATAAAGTTCAGATCGGAACTAAGACCTACTTTGTGATGTCTTGACAAACCTTTCCTGATGTATTTATCACACATTAGTCAGAAAGAAAGAAGCACAAAGGAACCCTGTCAACTTGTTATTTATGTTTTTTAAATGAAATAGTGAAAGGAATGAGCAAGTAAGTGTGATTCCTTTCTCTAGATTGTAGTATCATAGATTAATAGCTCTATGAACAGATTTGCAAGTAGCACCATCATGCTAGTCAAGATATTAAAAAAGTTTATGAGCAGTTGCTTAGGAAAAACAAGATAAAGCCAATGGAAATCTGATACTGGTCAATGGTGCATTTATTCAAAACATAATACTCACTTCAAGTCCCCATAAATCCTTTGCAAATGAAACTTCCATTGTGATCACTGTTCCAGATCTAAATGATTTACTTTTTTTCCTTTGGTAGACATTAGATAGATCTCAGAATGTACAAGTTATGTACCTACTGATACAGAGTTAATCATGTACCCATGAGATAATAAATAATAAATTCAAATAAGAAGATATTTCAAAAAAAGGACTATCTTCACAAGAGTGGGTTTTGTTTTTTTTTTAATTTGTTTGTGGATGAACTTGGATGAAAAATCTCACATTTCTGTGTGATTTGTTTCAAAATTCAGGGCTTCCACAGTTCAAAACTGTGAAAGTTCTCAGGAGCAAAGCAGACGTTGGATTGGGCGCAGTTTCAAAACTGAGTTCTTAGCAATATTTATAATCATAGAGTGCTTTGGGTTGGAAATGGCCACAAAGATCATCTCATTCCAAACCTCCAGGCATGGACAACGACATCTTCCAGTCCATGAGGTTGCTCCACGCCCCTGGCCTTGAACTCTTCCTGGAATGGGGCAGCCACAGCTTCTCTGGGCAACTCTGCCAGGGCCTCACCACCCTCACAGTAAAGAATTTTTCTAATTACCAATCTAACCCTGCCCTCTGTCAGTGTGAAGCCATTCCCTCATGTCCTGCTTCTCCATCCTCTTGTGAAAAGCCCCTCTCCAGCTCTCTTGCAGCTCCTTTAGACACTGGAAAGCTGCTGGAAGGTTCCCTCAGAGCCTTCTCTTCTCCAAGTTGAATCACCCCAATTCTCAGTTGGTTTTTTTTTTCCTGTCTTTACAGCAGAGGTGCTCCATCCCTCTGAGCATCTTTGTGGCCTCCTCTGCACTCAGTCCAGCAGGTCTGTGCCCTTTCTTGTTGGGGTTCCCAGAGCTGGATGCAGAGCTCCAGGTGGGATCTGAGCAGAGCAGAGGGGCAGGATCCCCTCCCTTGCCCTGCTGCCCACGGAGCTCTGGATGCAGCCCAGGGCACATTTGGCTTTCTGGGCTGTGAGTGCACCTTGCTGGGTCCTGTTGAGCTTCCTGACAACCAACGACCCCAAGCCCTTCTCCTCAGGGCTGTTCCCAATCCATTCTCAGCCCAGGCTGTGTTTGTGCTGGGCATTGCCCCAGCCCAGCTCAGGACCTGGCTCTTGGCCCTGCTGAACTCCATGAGGTTCTCCCGAGCCTGTCCAGGCTGTCAGTGCCCCTGTGGATGGCATCCCTGCCCTCCAGAGACTGCACTCAAAGCCTGGTGTTGGCAAACTTGCTGAGGGTGCTCTCCATCCCACTGTCCATGTCACTGACAGAGATATTGAACACTGCTGATCCAAATTTATCTCAGTTTCACCCTGAGCAGCAGCAACCTTTGCAGTTTCCATGTGCTTTTGAGGACATGGATCCTACTGATAACAAGGAATGTACTGAAAGGCCAAGCAGAGGAGACTCACCAGGAAAGCAGCCTGTCATTCTGACTTCATGATCTGAGCTCCACATTGTATAGAAGCTATGTGGTCTTCACTGCCTCTGGGTTTTTGAATGCTTCTTTCCTAAATGCTCAAACCCAAATGGAGTCTCAGTTATAAACCTACTCTCAGAACCTCTGGGCAGAAGTCAAAATAAGTTCAGCAAATTGGTTGGATATCAGCTAAAAACACACTTAATTTTTCATCCGATAAACTTCTCTCAGAGGAACTACTGGAATCAGCTTTAGCCAGACACCACATCTATAACAAAATAATTCTGTGATTGGGTAATATGAACACCCTGTAATACCTACATCTGCTTTATCATGGAATGAAAGTTCTTGAATCAGTTGGCCAAATATAGATTTCAGAGTATTTAACACTTGCAACATGCTCCACTCCAACACAGTGTATCAGTAATATCAATCCAGATATTGTGAAGGGTTGGGCTCAGAGTTCTGAGGATACACAAAGGCATTTGCAATTGCCACCTAATGCATCTTCAGAGATCCTGCCACTTTGGACAGCTCAATCCAACCTTGCAGTCTCCTGCATCAAAGAATCAGGATCAACCCCACAGCCTCAGAGGAGGTAGATTCACATGCACAAGTTCAGAGGAGGCAGATTTTCTTCAAGATCTGTAATATTGTTTAGCAAGCCTAACCAAAAGAGAATCCAGGGGCCAGCCAGCACTCCAGAGATGCTCTGGGCTCCCCAGCAAATCCAAGGAATCCAAGGAACCTCAAACACACTTAAAAGAGGGAATGACTATCCACTCCTTGATGCCACATTATTAGGTGATTAAGAGCTGTGCATTGAGAGGCTCTGAACAGTCTTGTACAACTTTTCCCAAATCACAGAAGTCTCCTGGGAAACCTCAGTAATCAAACAAGATCTCGCGGTCAGGAAGCTTTTCTTCATCCAGCTGATTTTATTTCCCTTTCATCATTCCATCTATTACTCATTACATCCTCCTGCCAAACTCCACATAATTCTTCTGTCTCTCTCTCATGCTTCCATGTTTCAGTTTCATATAGACCACCATATTCTTCCATCCAAGCTTTTCTTACCCCTTATTCAGGCTGCACGTATTTAGTCCTTGCCATTTTTCCTGTTGTGCTTCTAACAGCACCTCTGCTGAGTAGAAACACTCCAAATTGAACAGATTCTACAAACAATTATATTTGGCAGTCTCTAAATGTAGAGACATGCAAACCAATGATTAAATCACCTTGAACAACTGAGAGTTCAAAGCCATAAAATTGTCAAATCGGGACAGAGAACTTTGGATGACACTGAAAGATCAACTTCACAGGAAGCCCTCAAGTAATGATATATTAAAAAATAAGCCCAAGTTTGCTTTACGGTCCTTGTCTCAAGGAATATGTTGTTAGGTACATATCTGCAGTGATTTTTATGTACAAAATATTTTAAGTGTTCTGCCACTGCGACATCAGGCAGATACCGGTAAGTGCATATTACCCTTACAGTTTTACAATATATTTTGAGCTACAACATAATTACTGTTCCAAGATTCATACTGCAGTTCACATAAAGGCAACTTTTTGCTCAATTAAATCACCTACTGTTGAGCAACTCCTGCTTCAGACTGTTAGAACATCTCTGTGTGACAGAGTTACAATAATTTGCTCCATCATCATATCCTGCTCAAAGATCAGCTTCCACAGTCTCCTCCTGCTAGAAACTGCTAGAATGTGGGTTTTATCCATAAACAAGGCAAAGTCCTTCCACAAACCAGAGCATTTTTCAAATCATACTTCATCTACATAACTTACAATTTTATAAGCTTAGTTTGAAAGACTTCAAGTTTAGTCATCTGAAGACAAATATATTAATTTATCTCTTTGAAACCTGGGAGCACTATATATTTGGAATTGGATTTACATCCAGTTAGCAAGTACAATTATCTAGAAACCCATTTATGAGCTTTATGATGAGACACGGATAGACATGGATAGTGGGGTGTGTTTGTGTAAGTTTCACCATAAATAAGACAATAACAAATAAGACAGCTACAATGTGATCTGTGGGAGCTCCCAACATCTGAGCAAGAAACGTCTGGGCATCTTTCAAAATGAAAAGGGCAACTGGCAGATTTAAAGGATCATGAATACCCAACAGGAGGAGACATCTACCTGCTAAGCTTGGACCTCTGTGGAGCACAAATGGCACAAAATGTGCACTTTCCAAGACAAACTCATATATTTTTACCAGAATTGCATTTTTGCAGGATGGTTTCTGTCTTTCCATAAAGCTGCTCCTTCCTTCTTTCCTCAGCTTCTGTGCTTGTTCTCCTCCCCGTGAACGCATTCCTGTCATAAAAAAGAAGGATGCACATCATTCCCATTTTTCCCAGGTAGCTGAAAGGAGCTACACAGCACAGAACATCTACCAGTCATTTTTTATCCAAAGACACAAGGTGGTGATTCCCTGGCATATATTTACCAGGAAAAAAGGGGGTGAAGAGTCTCAGCCCTCCTGCCCTCACCATGGGCTGCTGCAGCACATGGCTCTGCCTCACCTCCTGCGGGACTTTTGGCTGTTCTCTGACTTCTCCCCCTGTGAACTGGGGTCATGTTCTCTCCTGACTGTGGCCAGAAACAAAATAGATGGCACAAGGTATGCAAGGTATCAGGCCCATGACCGCTGACAAATCTCTGAGTACTTCTGTGGATTATGTTGGAAGCATATTCCTGGAGATACCGTTCGTGTTTATAAAGTCTTCTGGGGTGAACATTGCTCAATGGAAAAGCAGCGCAGAAATTTAACAAAAGCTACGCTGCAAAAGGCAAAAAAGTAACTCTCCCACAGGAACTGAAAGGCATTTCATACATGTCCAATGAGACATTAAAAATAATTATGTGGAAGAGTAATAGCTCCCTTGGTTGTTTTAATATATTTTTGTCTACAAACAAGAAACGTTCTCTAAACTGCTGCCTTGGCTTGGCTTGAAAGGTCTCTCAAACAAAAGCCCTTCAAGTGACCCTTAGATTATTAAAGCTCAGTAACAATGAATGTGGATCTCAGTTCAAACAAAGACTGTAAAAATAAAAAGACAGCAGTTTTGGTCTTGGAAACGAGTGTGCCTCACTAAACTGGAAACATACAGAATGTATTTTTGATCAAGTTATTCCTCCGCAGAGCAAACCTGAAACCTTTTGTCTAAAGATTTCAACACTGGGTTTCTCTTAAACACTAACTGCAAATAATCTCACTTCTAGTACAAATGGAAAGGTTGGATCCCATATCTGAATTTAAACTTCCCAGAACTCCTTCAGAGAGCACTTCAGATCAACAAGGGATTTTTTTTTTAATTCTGTTCTTAATGATTTTTTCCCTCCAAAACTTGCTGAAATGTCATTAGGATCATCAGAAACATTTGCGGTGAACAAAAATGTCAGCAACGCCAAACTGCAAAGCTTGAACACTCTGATCTGTGTCTCCCATGAGAAACATACAAAGGTTGAGATGTTCAATGACAGACATTAATGTCAAATGCTAAAGCAGGAAAAGCAAACATAGGAGTGGGGAGAGATATAAGGACCCCATAGAATATCTTGTTTTGAAAGTCATATGTCATTTAAATGGCCTTTAATAACTGAAGAAGCTAATTAAAAATATATTTTTGTGTAGTTTGCTGGCAGAACATGCACAGCTGCTAGTTGATAGAGTCAGTTTTGCCCTCATCAGCTCGAGGCACAAGGTTTATGTATCCCCTTCATTGCTGTGAGCACCAGTGGCTGTGCACAGAACTCCCTCCAAGCATAGGCCAAAAAGGATCTTGTCAAAGCCAGTGGGACAAAATATCAAAATCATCTCAGTTTCATCTCTTTTGCATCTACCAGACCTGCTCTTGCAGCCAGCAGAACTGGAGAATTAGGGATTGTAGCTGTAGCTGGGAGAAGGGGACAATGTCCCTAAAGGACAGTGGTCCAGCCCACCAGGAGCTTCCCAGTCCCTCACCAACCTCTCTGGCCTTCCATGTGTGCCCTGGTCCTTACTGCCTCAATATAGGTCTTCATTCTGCTCTTATTCTTTCCTTCAGAAGCAGCAGCCAAGCTCTCTCCTGTCTCTGTGCCTCTCCCACTTTCATTGGGAGCTCCATTTGCTATTGTCAGCACAGTGACATCCAGCAGGCACGAATGTTTAGCCATGACCTACCTAGTTGGGGACACCAGGACACGCTAAAACTCTCTGATGTGTTCATTGTGGAAGTTCAGCACCACTGGGAGAAGCTGTAGAGCTGAGCAGGTGGATAAAAATGCAACACATTTTCCCTAAACCAACACCATCTATATGTTAACAATGGATGTGTAGAAATGATTCCATGGCCAAACTTTGTCTCTTCTTTATCAAATTTTGGAGTGGAAAATGCAAATGGGCTTGATAATTGTAATAGAGAAAATGCAAACAAAACTGTGTGTCTGCATTAACAGCTCATGTAAGATCACTTCTCTGCACAGGGATGGTTAATGACTGGAACTGGATTAGAAACCCTTGCTGACCAAAGCTTTCTGTTCAGCCTATTTCTATTCAGAGCAGTAAATTAGCTACTTTTGTGCTATGCCTGATTCCTGCCCAGGGGGTTAGGGAGATGTTTGTTCTGCATAACCATGGCAACAAAGTTGGCAATTGACATCAAGTTTGGCTATTCCCCTGAGCAGGATTTACCCCACGAACTTCATTTGCCAGGCACCAAGAAGACAGCAGTGTCACAATGATGCATTTAATACAGTCAAGACTGGATTTGAATACAGTAATAATAAAAGACACTATAACCTACTAATCTACATTTGTATTTCCTTTTTAGCTGCCTCAATAATCATCTCTTTGCAAAACTAATGCACTAAAACTCACCAGCAGAATGGAGAGCAATCACATCATTCTCTCAAAGTATAACTTCTTCTAGTACATTTACAAAATACATCAAATTCAATAGAGGACAAAAATTAAATATATATGCAGGAGAAAAATGCTTCTGAATGAGATCTGGGAATGAATACAGATAAAAAGACAAAATACAGTTTACTGATTAGATTAATAGTTGATAGTGTCATGACTGATGGTTTTCAAAGCAGTGACTTATTTTATGAGAATTCACAATCCTTAAATGCAACAATGTTCACTCTGTTCTGTGTTTGTATAGTGTTTAGAACAGTATGGCACTGGTCTGCCACCAGGTGCTTCAGTGGTACAAAGAAAAAACTGCAGCAGATGAAAAGGTGATTATTAAAATCAAATCAAAAAAGATGATTATTAAAAAATAGTAACAGCTTAGCTTAACTTCTGGTACTATGAAATTAGGGCCTGGATTTCAACACAATTCTGAGCTATTGATCAGTTTTGCCAGTTGCATCCTTTTTGTAGTTTGCACAACTCTTTTTACTCTAAAGCTAGGTAGATTATGATAGCATCAATGGCCCTCTGAAGTTATCTTTTTATTATTGCTCTTTCTACATTACAGTACAGAGCTCCTTGATCAGAAAAGAAACCCTAACTGTGCTGTGTCTTTGTATTTAATGCCCTGCAGTGCAGTACAAAGTGCTGGTCATAATTGTAGAGTGAATTAAGAAAAAGGAGATGTACATTGTGAATGAGATATGGATTTAAGAGACTTTTAATTTTTTTTAATGAGAATGGGCCATCTATTAATATTGATGGCTGCTATACTCATAAGGAGGAAAACTAAATACCTTTATCATTAAATACAATTTGGTAATATGTGCAAAAAGGATCTATCCCAGTACTCATTTGTGTCTGTCCAAACAGAATGACTGGACACGATGCCTGTTCAAGGAAATGGCAAACTAGAACTTGTCATTTCTAAAGTTTATTAATACTTAAGGTGAACCTAGCCATTCTGAAACCATGCTAAGGTGAGGAGAAAAACACCTTTGGACTAATACCATAACCTTTAAAGACATGGTGTAATTCTACTGTAAAGACAGAAGTTTGGGTAATGCATCAAATGCAGAGGAAGAAAAGAGGGATATAAAATAAATAGCATAATGACACCAAAAGTTACATGCAGCCAACACAAACTAGGCAGGGCTAGCTGTGCCATGCTTTGCTTGTAAAATATGTAAAGAAATAAATCCACTGCTATTTTAAAAAAAACACTAAAAGCTTAAACCATCAGCAGAGTATTCACATGCTTACAGTATCATTGAATACACGTATTTAATTTAATCCCAGCAGTTAACAAGTTTTGGAAAACAAAGCAAAAACACTTTATCTTGGTTCAAGCACAGCATTTGAAGGCAGGTTCCCCTAGGAAATGAGGCTTGTGTGATTGCACTGCCAGTCCATCTGTCTCTCAAATAACTTCTCAACCTCAGACCTGTTTCAGCCAAATTCTGTACAGCCATGACATTCCCAGCAAAGCTGAGTGAGCACAAAGCTCAGGGAGCTGGCAGCTCAACAGAAAAAGAGGGACCTACACCAGTGCCCCCACTAAAGCAGCTCTGCCGAGTGAGATCAGCAGTTCTTTGCTCCCCATGGCCAGTTCCTCATCAGAGCAAACTGCAATCCCTGCTACCATTGCCCAGCTGTTATCTGGGGAGGAGGAAAGGAAGTGAAGGTAGCTGGAGGGGAGGGAATCACAGGGGATGTGGAGGGAGCAGGGGTTGAGGGGTGGGCAAAGAGCTGGGAGGCAAGGATTCAAATCCAGGCAGCCAGGATTCATTAGTCCCACTGCCACAGAACAACTTGTTTCTCAGTATTACAGTTCAGCCAAGAAACCACTAAAAGGAGTTATCTGGACAGCTCTGTTGATAGTGCATTTTCAAAACCTTTATTTGCTGGCATTTTGGATCCTGTCTCCACCCATGGAGGCTTGTGCAGGGAGAAGATCTGATCAATCCTCAGCAAGCTGAATCAAACCTTTACATGAATGGGGGAAGGAAGAGATGCATAATAACATCAAACTGGAGGTGCAAACATCAGGCTACTCTAAATATGCCAGAGGACAACTAGTCTCCTTCCAAAGGGAGATATTTTCTGTTTCTTTTCATCTGCACCATTGTCTCCTATGTTTTACTCTGCTTGGGAATAATAGAATGTGTGAGTAAGGACGGAGTTTACTAAATGCTGAATTAGTTGAGATTGATTTAACCATTTAGGCTTTTACTTGTGCTTAGGGAAATGTGCTGGACTTTGAAGAAGTTGTTTGATGCCATTTTTTCTAAGTGGGATGTAAACTGATTCTCCTCATTTTCCTATAAAGGACCCCATAAAAAGTTGTTCTGTGACATACACAAAAGGACATCACAAAAGAAATAGCCCAGCTGACAGAAACCACCCCAGACAGATATATTTGTGAGCTATATATCAATTCCTTGCTCTGTCAAAAACTGACTAGATAATAAAAAGTACCCAGGTCACTCTAGAATACAAAGTCTTACAAGGACACTTTCCCAGTTTTTCCCATGTGACAAGACCTGTCACACCAGCTCCATTATTATGGTACCCTGAATTAAGCATGAGTGATATCCAAAATCAGCTTTGGTTCAACTCCAGGTAGGGCAGACACCCAGCCATTGACAAGGTGCTTGATAAGAATAAAAACAGAATTATCAAAATTATGAGTTCTAGTGTCTGTCAAATCAGTAGCTGCCACTTAAAACTCCAGCTGTTACTTACTAAAAAAAAATAAAAATCTGTGAAGGAGTGGTACAAACTCTTGGAAAGCCTTTTCTGTTTAAAGTTTTTTTTTTGAGTGCAGAAATTTAACTCCCCCACTAGAGTATTTGCTCCCAATACCAGTACTGGCTGACATTCCCAAAGAGCAGGTTCAATACCCACGAGAGAGAGAAGTTCAGACTATTATTCAATGCCTTGCCAGCTACAGGGTGGGACCAAAAACACCTGGGGCTAAATCTTCCTGATCAAAGTTCCCATCCCACTGCTCTGTCTGCCTGGACTATCTGAAGGTATCTCCTACAGCTTGTCCTGAAAACTTGGCCCTGAGTTACCATGTGGCTTCCAGAAGACCTCTGGGGGTCCCTTTTTAACTGCAGTTGAGGTGTGGGAATAGAAGAGAATGAAAAGTACTGGTGTGTGCCCAGTTCTTTCTCTGAATAAGTGGCCAAAGCACATTGCACTTCAGAGAGGAAAATGGTCTTGATCATTGAGTTCAGATGCAACATGCAGCACCTTCTTAGAGAGAGAAAAGCAGCAGAATTTACCCATGAGCAGTTTTATCACTTGGGTTTCTGTGTTCTGCAGAGCTTAGGGGAAAGTTAAGATGCAGAAACCAGAAAGGACCACGCAAACACTCTCATGGAGCTGACCTGGGCCTCTAACAGTGAAGCCAAAAGTCTTTGCTGGAGAGAAGCAGAGTTGTTTCAGGAGTGTGAAGGAGTGGAAAGAGATCTGGGGGGAAGTTAAAGACTGTTGTGGGAGATTTCTGTATTCACTGTCCTGCCATCATCTCTTGTCCAGACTATGCCAGACATATCTCTGTTCTCTAGGTGCCACCTAATGGGTGGTATAAGGAAAAAAGATAAAACCAAAAAGTGGTCATGGTGGGGGTGGAATGACCCTTCACACCAGAGAACCCACAGCTGCTTTGTTGGTGGTCAAAGCTGGATGCAATTCTTTCCCATTGCTGGCCTTCCATCTGAACTGACACATTTACAGAGCTGAACAAGTGAGAGCTGTAGGCCCGAGAAGGCTCAGATCATTTTCTGTTGTCTCCATTCATCTGGCACTTGTGTTCTTAGATTTCCTTTAGTCCAGACAAGGACTCTGACAGGGTTAAACAACTCCACAGCCAGCAAATAAATTCAGAGTATATCAGTGTCTCATATGTACTGACTTCCCATAGGTTCAAAATAGATACAGGGAGACACCAGCTATGAAAATGCCCCACATGAGCTAAAGAATCCCTTGTCCAGGAAGCAAGCAGGATTCCACAAGGGTGTGCTTTGGCAGCAGAGCTACCTCTATACAGCAGCACCTAGGGCTGCCTGAAAGTAAAAAGGGGATGACAGGGCATTTGAAACATTACTTTTATAATGCTGGACAAGACTTGCATGAATCTTAGCTCAGAATAGCTCACAACTGAAATGCATTTAATATTTAGCTTCTCTTCATCAGATGACAAGGAGAGGTGGAATTTTGCTGTGCTTCATGAAGGGAGTGCTTGCCATGGCTCTCTGCACAGCAGCCGTAACCAAAAGTTCCCAAGATCTAAATTGGTTCTGACACAAATCCTTCTCTGAATGTCACTGGCCTTCAGCACCTTGGTTTTCCTATGGATTCAAACCAGGATGTGAATGACAAAGATCTCAGCAAAGCAGAGATCATCCTGTAGCTCCCTGAATCTTCTGTGGTAGCATCAGGTAACTTCCTTAGAAACAAAGCTTTAATTGAACTTGAGTGACTAATATGTTCAAACCAGAAACTTTCCTGTGGGTTTTAAAAATTTAATTATATTCCATCCCCAATTTTTTCCTAGTGCTACTCATTGAAAATACACAGCTGCACTGGTGAAGCTGTCAGTGAAAGGAAGCAAGAGGTTTTGGCAGCTGCAAGAGGGGAAGAGGTGAGGCCCTGGACTCATGAGAAGGCGTTGGAGATCTCTGGAGTCTGATGACGTTTTTGGCCATCTGAAGAAAACTCATTTCATCCCCACCCTTTTGTGAATAAGGCAGAGGTGAGTAGGTTACCAGGCAGCAGGTCTTGGTCCCAGCTCTTGCTGCAACAGATCGTACAGCCACAGTCAAAATGTGCTTGGTTCCCTCCTTCATCTGCAGCAAGGAGGACGTGCACTTTCCAACATGAACACCCAGATCTGAGGCAGGCTGGGACGAGCACTCTCAGCTCTATGAAACAGATGCATTGGAGCCCAAAAGTGCTTAAGGTACATGCTGGTGTTTCCAGCATGGATTTCAGCTCAGGAGCATTGCTCACACAATTCTGAGCTAGAGGATCTTCTCAGGAAAGATGTTCATCCCTGCAAGTCACTCTGAAGGAGCTGCACTGAGAAAAAGAGCAGCCTTCCTGGTATTTGTCTTCCTCTGCATGCCACATAAATATATTTTTGCTCTGTCTGAAGCACCTTCTCCTACATTTATAGGAGAGAGAGCCAGCAGCATGGCTCCAAGGCATTGGCACAGAATAAAACATAAATAATAATTATTTAAGCAACTTATTTTCAACCTATATTTCAGTAATTTAAAATGTAACAGTGAAAACCCCAAAGACATACCAATATTCTACACTTGGGATTGTGAAATATCATAGAGGAAAAATAAATCACCACCTTCAGAACAAGTCTGCCTGAATAAAACAGCACTTTTCTGTTCAAGAGATGTTATTTCAGTGGGTAAAAGGTGCTATATATTTATTATTATTACTATTATTATTATTTTGATATTAGTACTCTTACTACTGTTGTTTAAGCTGCCTACAGTAACTATGGTAGAAATATCTTTTTCCCAGCCATGCAGTACAGCAAGACACTTTTAACATAGCAAAGACTGCTTTCAAAACCCAATTTTTAAGGGGTTCAATACCAAAGTCACAGAGCATTACACCTTCACTGACAATAGTATCAGCCTGGCAGAGAATTGCAGTTGATCTCACTGTTTTATTCCTGAACCAGGCTTATTTATAAATATGTGAATAATGTATATTCATAGTTTCCCTTATTCAGAGCTTCTTCCCCACCCTTTCAGTGCAGTAAAGCCTTTCCAATGCAGTTTCTGAAGCACTCTGCCTTGCACACCTCACAGATGCTGATGAACTGGTGATATCTGAGGTGCTGTAAATCAGGACCTGCTTCTTCAGATGACACAAAAATAGTCCATGTGCCCCCTCTGACACTGTAAAACCCTCCTGCCCATTCTGCAGCACTGGCCCCTGCAACTCTCCTTGATGTGGTAATTCAAGAGCAGAACAAAAAGAAACGTGCAACTCTCAGCAGCATACATCGATGAGGGGACCAAAATAGGTTTATCAAAGAAAAATGTGACTCTGACCCATCCTTGGAACCAAATCAAAGAGTATCTAATGGCAGCAGTAACTCTCCAAGAAGAAAACAAAGCTAAACTAGTTTAAAATAGATCCAAAGAGGAATACGTGGGGCTTTTTGTTGTGGTCATTGCCAGCCAGATTATGATTGGTTACAAATGTTAAGGGCCCTTAAATTGCTTGAGTTCTTAATCCATCAAATTGGTCATCACTATGTGCCAAGCAATGACCTCAGTGAAAAGCCATCAATCACTGCTCAGTTAAAGAACCAAACCTGCAAGTTCCCTCAAGTATCACTTCTCTCAGCACTTGTGTGTGGGGAAGGCAGGCTGCCCAGGGCTTGGTTAGCTGATTTACGTGGAGGAAGACAGAAGAGCACCAAATTTTGCATTAACAGAAGCTGGCATAGAGCAGATTAAATCAAAAAAGGCAATAAAAGACAGAGTTTGCTTTGCATGTGGGTTAAGAGCTGAAAGATCTGCTTCCTTACAGCGTGGTCCCACTAAGAGATTTAAAGCTGCATGTAAGAAGTTGTATCAGATTTTGTATCTACAATCCCTCTAATTTCCTACTTGCTAATCCTCTTTGGGGCATCACCAGCTACCTTGCAGTTACTACACTGTGCACAGAGTGCCAAAGACATGCTTTTCATCAATATCACTGTAAATTCTAAGTTCACTCTCCATTCTGAAGCAGAGGAATCTCTAGCTGTGCTCTGTTTGGCATCAGTACCAAAGATGATGAAGCCTTTTTTTAAGAATGAAAGTTAGTTCATCTTTATGTATATAAAGCAGGTGTTCAGCTACAAAGCTTTTTACAGTAGGAACGGTATGATCAAAGTGACCTTAACAAAACCTGTTGTTATAAGGATTTTGAGGATCCAGAAGAATGTAGGAGGAGGGAGAAAGGAATATTTCAAACAGTAGAGAATAAGTGTGGTTACATTTTTCACCACTGAGCACTTTACAGCAAACTGTGTTTCCTGTGGTAGGACAGCTTTCATGAAGCCTTTCCCCATCTCTCTCTACTCCAGTGATTTCCAGCCCTTTTTCAGATATTTATCTGCTTGTGTTTCATCGATGAGATATATATATTGAAGAGACAATAAGTAACATTACAGGTTACAGTAAAAATACACACTGAGGTGCTATACCACCAAATGCAAATATTTCTAAGGCAGTTTGGAGCTGAAGACTGTATCCACATTAATACTACCCTCCAAAAATTTTAATCTCACAAGCTTTCTGCACATCCCAAAATAGGCTGTGGCAATTACAGCAGAGGCCACTCATAGTATTCATTCAAATTTAAATACAAGAGTCAGTCTTTGCAGGAACAGACTGTATTTTGGCAACAAAATCATACCTCTCACAGTCCAAAGTAGTATCTTAAATGACAACTCATCAGAATTAAAAGCATTAGCAAAGTAAGTGTTTTGGGCTTTCATACAATCTTATTTTTAAATGCTTTTGGCAGCTAACTCCATCTTTAAAATTCCATTACAATTGTGTGGAATTGCCTTCTATGCTGAAAGGACATAAAGCAATGAGAATAGATTTACCTCCTTTCTGTTTCAAGATCTCCTGAGGAATAAAACCTGACACAGAGGGGATGAAGTGACTTGGCTTTCACAGCAGGATTACACAAACCACAGGAGGACAGGACCATTCTGCCCACTCCTGTCCTTCAGACCTTGAGATCCTGGCTCCAGGAGAAGGAATTCCAGGGGAATCTTGTGCCAAACCTAGTCACTACTGCACCCTCCTGTTGCAAAAGGCACTGTGACTGGAAACAGCTTTTTATCACAGGCTTTTCTCCATCCACCTGCCCCACCAGCTTTTTCAAACTTGTGCCTCCTGACATTTAGAAAATTGAGATGTGCAATCCTGCTGTGTGTAGGAATCATTGCCTAAAGTAATCCAGCGCCCCAAGAACCACGGTGGAGCTGCAGTCAGCAACGTGCTGGACACCCACTGGCTGCAGAAAGCCTGGGGTCTGGCCCAAAAAGCTCAACAGGGAAAGCAATTTAAATTATACAACTGCCAATGCAACATGGTGTCTTTTTTGGCAGAGAAGATAAAAATAGCAAAGAAACGACAGCTCTGTTCTTTTTATGAAAGCCTGGCAGTTTTCCAGTAGAGACTTAAGTACTTTTTGTACTTTGGGGGGAAAAAAAGGTGATGGGATGTGGTCCAAGACTGGTCATACAAACCTGAGAAATATGGAATAAGAGGCTGGGCTGAAGCAGCCAAAGTGGTACCACCAGCTGCAGCCCCATTAATTAATGCTCTGCGGTATGTAGCTGTAAGAATGACCCTGATAATTGTTGAATAAGAGCAGATAACTTTCACAGAACAGCTCTGCTTTTCTTACTGTGGTGTACTTACCCAAGCAAGTACATTGCACATTTCCCTCATCTCACAGGGCAGTAAATTAGTTCTAATTGCAAAGGTATGTAGTAAAAGCTGTTCTCAGCCTTCTGCAGCATTTGAAGGTTTATTTTACAGTTTTAGGTTTTCTCTGGATGCATAAAACTGGGGGGAGAGGGACATGAGAAAATGCAGATTTTTAGAGATCTGTAAAATTACCTCAGTTTAGACAAATAAGTGTTTGTTTGCAACTCAAACAATGTAGCTGAAAACTACAGTTCTGTGGATGACAGCACAGTGCACCAGAATAGAGATTCCTTTTTTATTTTTTGCAGTTCTCTTAATTTGAAAAGAATGACAACTTTATCTGCTTAAAGAGGAAAATACAACAGTACAATAAATTGTTTTTAACATATCCTAACTCTAGTTTTGTGAATAATTTTGGAAAAAAATTACCAAAAATGGATACAGCTCCACTGACAGCACTGACTTGTGCAAACAGCAGCAGCTGCCCAGGATTTCAGATCCTTGGGCTCTGCCTTTAGTCTCTGTGTGGCACTCAGTCATGCTCTAAATCCTCTTTTACAAATATTTTCCTTGTCCTTTTTGTCTCCTCTACATTGCTGTGCCCCTGCCCCTGCTACAGGCAAGCCTCCCCACTAAAATCCATCAGGGAACAGCAGCTGCCCACAGCAGCTCCTCTCTCCTTCCACAGCCAGATCCTTCTGCTAGCTGTGAACTTGACAAACAGCCTGAGGATTTTATCTCCAAACAAAGCTGTTGGGTAGATCCGAGGAAACAATGTTTATCTCAGACTGCAGAATCCAACTTGCACGTCCTGTGCAGAGAGGGGACACTTGGCATGCGTTGTTTTTAGCAGGTACCTGTTCCTGTCAGGGATCTGACACACAGGGAAATGCTGTTTTCTTGTATTTCAGTAAGTTCCAGCAAGGAACCACTTCTTCTCACCAAACCCCAGCACCTACATGCATGACAACAGAGATGTAGTCTTGCAAATGAAAGCCACAAACAAAAAGTAGTCACCCAACTCAGGGCCAAACAAAAGAAGGAAAGACAGGAGGAGGTTTTTGGATTGGCTGGTTCTTCTGGGAATGCAGCTGTGCATTCCAGCAGGCAGCAAGAATGTGGGTTTTTCCACTTCTGCCGATCATAAGCTTTGCTACATTCTAGGCAAAAGCATTCATCCCCCATGTATGTGGTTCAACTAGATAGCTTCACAGAATAACACATAAAAGAATGGAAATTAAACAAAGATTCAGGCTTCTAATGTCAGCCACCATCATAGAGTAGAAAAATTAAGTCACTGTTAAAAACGCACATTTCTTTTTCTGGCTGTGCAAGCCTGAATATATGGGGCATATCTGATATGTAACTCGATGTTGTCTCAGGCTTTCTCCTCCCACAGCCAAGTGAAACAGGATCCAGAAGTTTTGCCAAATTTATCACATGTAGCTCTTTATACCAATTTAGTAGGACCAGTCACGATCAACCAAAAAGCCTCCTCAAGTCCTTGTGTTGTTGTGTATTTTTCTGCCTCTCCAAAATGTCAAAAAGCATTGACTTTTCTTGTGTCCCCACTTCTGGCTGAAAACTTTGTGTCATGAAGAAAGGGATGCCAACAACAAAGGAACTTCTGAGGAAGACTCCTCCTGAGCTGCTACCAGTGGTGATTGTTAGAGATACCACTGATCCTATAGCTAATAATTGAATTAGATCCTTGGAACTCGTTCCTCCTGCCAAGCTGCACAAAGCTTAAATAGCATCACTATCTGCCTCAAGTGTGCTGCATTAAAAACAGATCCTCCCCTCACCTTCTGACACAGCATTGTAGAAAAAGAAGCCAAAAAACAAAACACAAAAAGAGCTTTTGTAGTAGCTAGCTTGTAATGACATGGCAAAAATGACTAGTGAGGGGAGAAGAGTCACAAGACAATGTAACCTTAGAAGTGTGTGGTTTGTCAAATTCAAAAGTGAGTTCATCACTCTGAAAATGCCTTATCTTCAATGGCATTTGATTCAATCCATATTTTTTATCAATGTTCTTATGTGAAAACAGGCAAAAATTGTGATGAATACTGTGACAGGACCATCATCTATTGATATTTGCTTAAATAGCTCCCCTCAGAGCAAATGCCTACCTGCTGCACCAGTAGTGGCCCCTTAGCAGGACTCAGTTTAAAGTTCAAGCTTTGTCACCTCTGAAAAGACTGTTTCATCTTTTAAACATCTACAAAAGTCTCTTTGTACTTGTTCTGGCTCTCATTAATTCTAAGGGGAGTTGGGAAAAGGACTAGTAGAGCTTATAAAAATAGCAAACAATGAGAAACAATGGGATATAAAAATAAAATTCATTGCCTCCAAATCTGCCCCTCTCTCTTTTTTACTTTCCAATAATGATTACACGTGTCTTCTGCACATTCAAGCATCAGAAAAACATATAAACCATTTTTATGGCATAGAGCAAAAATTTATCTACGTATTTCAGCTTAGATCTGCAAGAATAAGCTTACATTTTAGAAGTGGAGCAAGAAAACAAAGACAGTTTTATTCCGTGCACAGCAATTACAGCAGCTGTCAGCACAAGTCACTTTTACTGCTAAAGCAAAAGTGTGAAGCATCAAGTGGATCCCACAAAAAACAATACAAGTTTATTTTAGAAGACCACACCTTCTGTTCTCTAGGCCCTTAAGTTAGGCACAAGTTACCAAGCAGAACTAAAAGAAGGGAAAATGCCACACATTTAAGGGAGAAAACTAATTTTTTTTCCTTAGCACTTAGGAGAACCAAAGTTAGCACTGAATTTCAAAAACATTTACAGATCTGCAACTCTCCCACGCTTTGCTGTGCAGAGAAATCCTGCTGCTAGTGTAGACAACTGGAGTTTTTCTGTCAGCTCCAGTGGAAGCCACAACTATACCTTCTTTTATTATCAAAGCCCACAAACCCAAAATTTAGCTCTTTGTGGTTTGTTTTCAATAACAAAGAGGGGTGTGAACGCTTGTTGTAAGGCAGTGAGGTTTTTTCAGGAGCTACTGGTTGTGCTGAGCATTATTCAAGCTGTAATTTCTCTCAGTCATGAAGGTATCCATATTGCTGGAAATGTCAAATTTCAGGTAATTTATCAGTATAGAAATGGCAATACCAATATAATTCTCACAGCTCCAAAAGTCTCGTTTTCTTTAAAACAAAACACAAATACAAAAGCTCAAATTAAAGTCCAAAGTGGATGGTGAAGGTGTTATTAAAATCTCTCTCCTGGATTCTTTACCAGATCACACTGATGTAAATACTATGTATTTCTAAAGTTTCTCTTGGCTTTCTGAAAGGGAGTAAATCCTAGAACCGTTGTATGAAATTTGTTTGAACAGTTTAACCAGCACTTGCTGCAAAAAATGTAGATGTCACGTGTGATGTATAAAACCAGCAGATTACAGGAAGAAGAAACCCTCTAATTAAATTAAACTCTTTGTCCTTCAAACCCAGGATGAATCCTTAGAGCCCATCTCCCATAGAGGCATTGTATGTGAAATGGGATAATGTATAAACAAAGTGCTTTATCTGGGGTATGACTGGAAGCTCCAGGATTGTAACGTCCTTTAAGATAACATTCCAAACCTATCCTTTTAAGTTTTCAGCCAAGAATTTGTTTTTATAATTTCTTTGCTCTTGGCAAAAGGAAACGATACTTCAGGCTAAGTTCACCCTCTCATTCAATGCCACTACCACTCCCCCATTTTTTGCCAAAGACACAAAACAAGTGTTTTGAAACCCAAAACGACAGGGAACAGGCTACAGCCGCTCTGTGCCATGGTTTCTTAATCGTATTTACCATGAGATAGCATAAGGCAGCTCATTAACAACATAAATAATAATATTGTTTTATCTACAACTGGATCTCACCCTGCAGTTCCCACTCAGGTATCCCAGACACCAGGAGCTGACCTGGGAGAAGCCAACACTGGTGTGGAAAAGGCCTGACTCCTAGCCTAGGGCAAGAATGCTCAGGATTTAGTACTGCTGTAATTCTGCCACTGCGATATGTCTTGGAAACACAGTACTCCCTTTGCCCTCACAAGTAACAGATTTAATCTACTTTTTCACTCCAAGACTTTGGTGTTTTTTTCTCATAGACACAGTTTTAGGAATCATAAAGGCTTAACTCAGTTCCATCCCCTCAAAATCAGCTACAGGCCACCAAGAGCACCTCTTCTTCCCAGTAAACCCTCTCACAATATGCACTATGTGATGAGATCATTTATTGAGCATGACCATTAATAAAAACTCAGAAGGGAGATTTTAGGGAGTGTCTGCTTCCCTCTCTACCAGCTGCAGGGATTTTCCAATCACTTTATACTGCCATAGATTGCACAAAAACTCAGCTGTACTTGTCAAGGGAAAAGAAGCCACTGCAGGGAAAATATAAGCTAATGATGAGCAGCTTCAAAGAAATCTCAATCTCAATTAATTCCAAGTAATATCACTCTTAATTGCACTTTGTGAAAGAAAAAATATGTTGCAACAATTTTCCTTGCTAGCCACACCTATATCTGACACTAAGTAAATACTATATATCACTGCAGAGGCTGAGTCCTCATTTCACTTTGTTGAGCAATAGCAGAGCAAGAATACCTCACTGTAAAAAAACCCTTTTTCATTTAATTTCCAATTAATTTAAGCACTTGCTGTTCACAAAACTGAAAGACCTTTACAGAAGTCCTACAAGCTGAACAGAAATGTTCTCAGAAGTGTTAAAAAAACAAGCAGGGCACCGAACTGAAAGTTTTGCAGCAAATTTTAGGTGTGAGGAGGTAAGCGCAGGGCATGTGTGGAAGTGTGTGATTGTTTGTGTAAGCCTCATGCTGTTCCTTGTAGTCTCCTGATTGATGAAGCCAAGATCATGCTCTGCATTTGTACTTTGCAGAAAGAATTGCTGTATTTGTCTCCTGCCTTTGGGATGCTCAAGGGAGAAAACCCTTCAGTAGGGTTGCAGTAGGGACAACTTTTTTCCCCACCTTCATGCCTGAAAACCATTTGGAATTTTAGGAGAAGGGCAAATGCCTCCCTTAAGTAAAAAAAAATCCCTCTCAAACAAGGAAAAGGAAAGGAACACATCAGCCACCTGAGACTGAGACTTAAACATCATTTTACCTTTATTCCCCCAACAAATGAAAATGAGACAAAGGGAGAGTTTGTCCCAAAGTGCTCTGGGAGACTCTGAGGTGGCAAGGAGAAACAGAGACAGGTTCATGACCACCTGGATCCCTCCCCTGCTCCTGTGAATTCAGAGAGGTATTTGAATTCACAGCCTTTGCCTCCATGGGCAAATTTACAGCTTTTGCACATGCTGCTGTAAGAAGCTGTGCTTATTATATTGCTCATGTTGCCATCCCATTGTAGGTTTGTTTTAAGCACTCCTTTCCCCTGTCAAAAAGCTAAATTCTGGTCTCTTACTCAGTCTCTGAATTCAAAGGCCTTCCCCAAAGCTCAAGCAACTCCACATAGTATCAGCAGTGATATCAGCAGCTCAGGAATTTAAGCACATCCTTTCAAAATCTTGAATCTCTTTAAAAACACTTAACTAAATTATGATGTGTTTGTTAAATTTTGCATGCCAAAATCAAAAGAAACCCCTGCCTTAGAAGAGCCATCCAGCCTAAGTTGGAATTTCCATGGAAAAAAATCAGGCAAAGTCTTTTAATGAGAATGTGGAAGGTTAGACAATTTGGATTTGGAAATACTAGAGGAACAAGAACTTTACCTTACGTGTGTATCAACAAGTGAACAAAGACTGATATGTGCTAATAACAATAATCTTCAAAGTGAAGGACTAGAATCAAAGAATAAAATGTTTTTCTTCTGGAACTAGTAATTAGCAAAACCAAGGTCAGACAATTTCCTGAAAATAAATGGATTAGTCTTTTTCTGCTGTTTTCCCCCATTGTTTTTTGATCAGTATTTACTAAAAACTCAAAGTGCTCAGGACTCAAGTGTTTGGTCTACAGCTCATCACTGGAGAGGCACAGACACAGCATCAGAACACCCTGGGCCAATGACTTTTTTATGTTTTATGGCCATTTATAAACAGATTTTTAAATACAAACAAACCCACCTCTTTATTTTGGAAGGCTGAACTAACAGCTTTGTTTTGGGTAAGTTTCCACTCTGTGTTCAAATATAAAATGATATTGCAGGTTTATTGGGAAAGTGAATTACAACAGCTGTAAAAAAATGAACAAATTTTACTGAGTGACTGTTTGTATATACAGAAAATTTCAACTCACATCCCAGTAATATTCTGGTTTTCACAGAATCCCAGGATTCTGTGGTTGAAGTTGGAAGGGACATCTGGAGGCCATCTGGTCCTGCCTCCTGCTCAAGCAGGTTCATCTAGAACTGGTTAGCTGGGGCTGACCATTTTCCTAAATTCAGAAGAGAACAACAAAACATGTGTGGGATTTTTTACTGTTGGGTTTTGGGGTTTTTTTGATTGTTAATTTCATTGTTCTTAGAAATGTGGGAATTATAAAAACATGCTCTTTATGCTGATTTCTTTGTATCTGCTTTGTACAGCTCTTTGGAAGTGCTGAGCATCCAGCCATAGCATCAGAGCTTTAATTTCTATCAGTGATCTCTGCTAGAATTCCCTTTGGGATTATGCCAGAATTTGGATTCCTTGTTTGCCACCAAATACTCTTTCATATTGGTAACACAGAAAGAGAGGTGGAAAAAGAAGTATGTGAACCGAGCTGAAGAGATTTTGAATTTGATAATGTTTTCAAAGTTGTATATTTTAACAACATGTTACTTTAAAAACCTTTGAAATGCAAAGCATATATACTCATTTGTTAAAGGCTTAAATAAAAAAAAAAAATTAAAAGCAGCATGTTCCTCCTTGACTGTAATTTTGTCTCCTAACAACAATTATTCAACAAACATATGTTAGAACACAGGTTCTTTTACTACCTCCTCAGTATTTCTACAAGAGAATAGAAAACTTTCTAAGTCAAGGTGTACAGGGTCAACTTAATCTTGCAAATAATCTTTGCAGTGTGTGAGAGACTCTCCAGCATAAGAGTTATCAAAGCTAAGAAACAGGATTACAGTTAACAGCCCAGTATTTCAGTTTTAAGAGATAAACTATTGATCAACACAGAGATAAAGCTGATCTGAGTAAGCATCACATTTCCAGTCCAACCAATAAGAAACCAAAGTGCTAGTTCAGGGATTCAATCACACTGTCCATTGAATAGAAAATATATAAAAGCTGTGTGCAAAAAGTTGTTTTTTTAAAAAAAATTGTACAATCTTCTCATCACAGGAAGGGATCAGATTTTCTTTAGCTCCCATGATAAAATATTAGCAAACTGACCATCTCAAAGACACTAATCAGGGCTTGAAAAAGGGAATTTGAAACAAAACTAAACAGAAAGATTCAGATGGGAATGGTATACTCACTTGGATACAAGTCAAAGTAAGCTGTAAGTGATAAATCATTTGTAAAATTCTTTTATATGAATTCTCTTCTGGTATTACAATTGTTTATTGTTTTACTTGTTCTATACTTACCTTGTTTGTTAAACAGTTTCATCTTCAAGCTTAGCAGAAGTGTTTGCATGCAAGATCTGGGCAAAACTGCTTTAGTGCCTCCTGCTCTGAAGAAAACAGAGAAGTTCAGAAAATTCACTTGATGGTTAATAGGTATCAGTGACCTGGGTGGCTGCTTTTCATTTTCCCAGTGTGTACAGAACTTTCACTGTGGCAGGAGGAATACTCTGATCCCTTGGGACTCACAGAGGATCATAGCTACACCTGTGGAAAGATACAGGTTCTCACTCTGTTAGTTTCCTCTAACATAAAAGTTGTTTTAATGGCAAGTTTGCAATTGATAGACTGAAAGCAACCAGGTGGCATGCCCATCATGACTTATTGCAACAGGTATTTAAGATGCATTTTCAAACCAGTTTGATCATGTTCCAAACTCAAAGAGTATGATATTGCAAGAGAAAGGATTGTGTATCATCACAGCAAGGGCAGACTGCAGTTATGCCATTTTGAAAATCTTTTCCCCTGATAAACAGCTCTGCTTGTTTTTAAAGTTCTGTTTACTTGACTCTTTGTGGAACTGGCCCAACATGTCCTAAGCATATTTAAAGCTATTTTTGTTATTGTTATTTCACAGGCATTTTCTTCCAGGGTACATCTTTTGTTTCCACAGAAATAGCACCAGGTTCTTTTGTAGTCCCTGTGTTTTCTGGGGACACCAAAGGCAGCTGTTATCTGCCATGCCCTGTTTCTGTGCCTCTGCTGGGGGTACTGGACGTTGTGTGCTGCAGCACAAACATCTTTCCAAATTAAGCTCCTAATCTCTCTGCTTTAGGTAGAATTGTTTAGTAAATACGAGCATGAATAACTCAGGGGTCATGGATGGATGGCTGTACCCTCTATGGTTTGCAAATAAACTCTGAAGGGTCGTCTAAACAGTTTACAGTCTGGAGCTGTGCAAGTGTTGAGGAAAACACTCCAAAATGTGTTTTAAGAGAATCTACTCCCTTTATTCTTAGCCCAAATACACCGGGAGTGGGTTGGGGGTGTGCAAAACACACTGCATTGCCAAAATCTAATTTAAACCTTAATCATACAGTCCTTTGAATAACACAGACAGAAGCTGATCCTTTGAAACTAACCCAGGTAAATCCTGAACAGATAAAGACCATCTATCTGCAAACAACTGGGATTTTGAAAGATGCTGAAGTCATATGTATGAGTTCCTTCCTGGATTTTAAAAGTGTAACACAACTTCTCAAGGTATTTGAGGAACTTTCTAAAAGAATGGGCCAAATCCTTACACATAATCTAATAAATGCTACTGTGGCTAATTCAGAAACACATTCAGTTCACCACAGTGTGAACTCAGGAGCTGTGACAAGTGAAAAAAAATATAGAATCCAAAAAGAAGTTTGTGTAATGTACACCTCTGCAACCTGAAGTCTCCAATACTTATCTTTAAATGTGGTTTTAAGTCATTGCCACCATCACCACATATGAAAATATGGCTTACACGTGGTGTTCTAATTTCTGTGAGCTATTCTTACATCTCTGAGTATTCCTGTTGGCTTCTGCATAAAGCAAAATCATAAGAAGTCCCTTTAAGATAAAACCATGACTCTGAATGTAGCACTGCTATTCCGGCTTCATGGCCCATGATAAACTACTTTCTCCAAGACAGGATTTGCCATTTATACATCAACCACTAGAAATAAAAATAACCTTTCTGATAATAATTCATCATAAGAATTCATAATAATTCACAGCTCTAACTTAGGTAGACCATACCTTTCTCTTACATACAAAGCCTGCTCATTTTTAATCTAAACAAATTCCCAGGGAGGAACATTTTACTTTGTTCCCTTTTTTTTTTTAATCTGCAGTAAACTAAACACAGATGTCTCCAAAAGTACAAGGCTGCTGATGAGACCTCACAATTTTCTTATTTGGAGAAATCTAATTGTAAGTAGAGAGACATCTTTTTCTGAAGAGTGCTCACAGATTTACAGCTTGGAAATGGTGCAGTTGGACTTGGGTTTCAGTATCTCCCACCCTGCATCCTGACAAATCACCCTTGCCTGATGTGACTGATAATCCCAGCTGGCTGCAGTGGCACCTCTGGGCTCCCATCCCTGCCAATGCATCAATCCCCAGTCCTCTCCCAGGCTCGGCTCCCTCCCACTGCAACTCTCTGCCCGATTATTTGGATCTCAGTTACCCCTCTGAAGCAATTTCCTGCCTCTTTCAGGCTCATTTCTCAACTCCCAGGTAACAAATTTTCAACCTGATTACAACTGGGTGAGTCTAGTCCAGGCTCTTCTAAGGCAGTTGCATAATCTGAGCCGTTCTGCTGCAGCTGTTGTTGAACAAAAGTTATCTATAAACTGCAGACAAAATCCTTCCATATTTACAGAAACTACTATGCAAAATATCACTATATACTGCACCACACCGTGGTTATTGTTTTCACTGGGACTTTACTGTTTGCTCAGTGCTCACTGTGAGAAACTCACAGCTGCACTTTGCATCTGACTGGGAAAGAATTTAAAACTTGAACATTCTGATCACAAATTTCCCATTGCCAAATAAATGTCACCATGAATTTAATGAATAAAAATTGTATTTTCTTAGAAATGAAATTGACTTCACGACTGGCAACATCAGGGGGTTTTTTTAGTAGGCTTGGAGGAAAAGCTGGCACTGTAGTTGTGTACAATTAATCACTTTTGCTTGCCTGTTTGGTATCATATAACCAGAAAAAGTTTCCAGAAGGAAAGAGAAAGAGGAAGTTTCCAGAATACAGCATTTGCAAGACTATTAGCCAAGTTTCTCCACTTGCAAGCAGACACAGCCAAATCAGACAAAATTAGGTTGACAATTGGATCAAAATTAATCTAATCTTTGCTTAGACTGCATTTGTTTTTACAGATATTGCACTAAGGAAAGGGGCTGGGACTCAGCGTGGTATCCTCCACTCCTCCAGCAGTGGAGGCCCAGTGGGACTCCAGGCTCTAGAATAGATTTTTTTTGGAACTGCCTAAGGTCACTGGTTTTGGAAAGACTCTTGAGCCATAAGTGATGGTCAGAGACCACCAAGTGGGCTGTGGAAACCTTAGAAGAAGAAAATACTGACATGAACCTGAGCCTCTCTTGTGTATTCTTCCTTTCAGTGATAAAACAAATGAACAGGGATCCAAATTAGAAATGCATTACCTAAGATTATTAGAAAATTAATCGTACAGTAAATGACAGAGAATCTTGGATGAATTTCTCTGCAAGTGCAGTTCTAGCATTCAGCAGAGGAAATAAAAAACATAGCACAGTAATGAAACACTAAGTTAGAATCACCCAACAACCAGCTGAGTAAAATACTCATTTTTAAAGTTCTCAAAAACAGAAACCCTAAAAAAGAAGTGCACCCTGATTGGAAAAGGTATGCTCTGATCATGAACATAAGCTGCAAAGCCTATCTAGAATTAAAGTCTCAACATGTAGAAGAAGAGGAATTCAGCAATTTTAATAAAATATATAAATAATAAGATATTTATTATAGGCTTCTGTAACCATTTACAAGCTGGAGAAAAAAAGCTACAGAATATTGTCAATTGATATTTTCATAAAGGTTGAACATAAATATATATACATATATACTACACACATCCTTATCAGCAGCACATTGCAGAGGTATTTCAGCTATCTCCACATCACATCAAGCTTGATAAAACAATGACATATCACATGATATCTACACTCTACCTGGAGAAAACAAACCCTGAACTCAGCACTACCTAGGATCTTTAATGTCATACCTTCTTCAAAACCATCTGCCATTCAGGACACTTAAAAATATTTGTATAGTTCCTCTCACATCATTTATCCAAGAACTTTTCAACATCTAAACTGCAGAAAGGTAGCTCCAGCACGTAGCTTGACCCAAAACCTCCAAAGAAGAGTGTAAAATAAATAAACCTCAACAAGAGAGAGAAAGTATGCATGAGAGGAAGACTAGTTTTCCATTTTAGTATGATAAATTATCAATGTCGAATTGACACCTCTGTAAATAAGCTCTTCCAAATGCATTAGAGACACATGAACAAGTAATGAGCTCTCTTTTTGGAACTCTTTTTTGTTCACTCACAGAATAACTAACTTGCATGCTTGAAGTGAAAGAATGAGGAGCTCCAGTCTGCACCAGCTCCCTCCTTCCTCTTAATTCCAAAATTTTGTCCACAAAGCAGAGATCTGTAGTGGTCACCTGTGAAAAGCCACCCCGTGGCCACTGCTGGACATGCCCAGTAGAAGGGCAGCTTGCAGCACAGCACAGGTGATGGGTTACCTCTGCATTCATGCTCAGAGGCAGTTCTTCAAGGCACCAGACAATGTTTAGCCTGATCTTTAACCTCACAAACACTAAAGCACAAATTGTGTTGTCCTCTCTCTTGATTACCCCACCAGAACCCCCAGTTTGCTGACACCATTTGCACTTACTGAGTCCTTAGGCATGAACTAGCCCAAGACCTCTCTCCAGCCTGACCAACAGCCTGAACCCAAACCCAGGTTAAGGCACCAAAGCTGAACATATCTGCTTTGATCTAAGGCTTTCAGGCCCTGGCTCACTGCTGTTTCCTGTCTGTAAAACTCCTTCTGCTCACAAAGGAAGGAGGAAGATGTTTTCTGTGCTGGCCATGAGACAGGGCCTATCTGGAAGTGAAAGAGTTTCACGTCTCACTGGATGCAAAACTCCTTCACTCTTTCAAGAAATATTATTTCTATCTTTTTTTGTCCTCAGACCATTTCTTTAGAGCTGGCCAGTCCTTAACATGGTGCTTTATATGTATGTGTTGTACCAAGAGGCCTGGAGGCAGTAAAAGTCAAGCAGTCAAAAATTGTGTCCATAAATACATGTGAAGTCAAGCAAGGGGATTGATCACAAATAATATCTACTATTATCTCAGCAGGGCTGACACAAGTCATGTAAGGCCAGAAAATAAGATATGGTGACAGCCTCTAAGTTTTTTTTATACCAACCCATCAATTCAGAAAAGTATCAAGAAGTTTTGCAAACAAATGCAGGCTGGGATGTTATATCCAGTCATGACACAATAAAAGAATGATCCTGATTTGGATATCACAAAGTATCAGTGCCTCGAAACAGAGTCACCAATTGCCACAGAAGTTAAGGTTTCCTCTTTTTGTGGTAAAAAAACATATAGTGGGGCATAGATTCGAAGCAGCCAGGGTCATTACCTGGTTTCAACTCCCACATAGCACAGACCACTAAATTACACCAAGGAATCCCTGATTTAGTCTCAAAATTCTGGACATCAAACACAAAAGAAGTTTTAGCAGACAGCAACCATCACCAGCAGATTCCCATTTCTGGTGAACAATAGCAAGACTCAGTATTATAATTTTCTGCCCAAGAGAATCTGGTGGCAATTGACAAATACTTGAGAACACTTTAGCATGTCTCCACTGTTAGACAAATATGGAAACTGAAACTCCAAGGCATGAAAGTTAGGCACAGAGAAATTAACCTGTAACTAAAACCAAGCAAAATTTATATGCACTAATGAAACTCTGCAAAGTGGTAAATGACATTTGAGTGCCATGCAGGCTTGCTGCCTGGGCCTTCACCTTACCCAAGCCTTTATAAAGTGAACATAAAATGAAGAATTTCTGAGTCTTCTCACCTTTTTGCTTTTACAAAGGACAGCTACTGCTTATTTTTATTTACCTTTATTTGCTTTGTATTCCTGTAGAGGAACAGCCAAAGGTGGTACAGCAAAAGGTAAATTTTTTCACAGATGAAACTACTGAAGTTAGAGAAAGCAAATCTTCTGTTCCACAGAAGAAGGCTGCACATGCCTGTCTAACCCAGCCATATTTCTGGGGTTAAATGATGCAAAGATAAAAAGCTGACTTTGTGAAACAAAGGTAAATAGCAACCCAGATGCTCTCATTCATATTCTGAAGTTATTGCCATCAGCTCTGTGACCAACACATTTCACAGCTTGTGAATTTCCAACAATCATAAATTAGGGCGCTAAGAGAGCACCAAATACAGTCCTATAAACCTTTGGAAGGGTTTCCTTTATTTATATTCCAGATGGGGACACTACCAATGCTCTAAAGTTTATAAAGTATTGGAATCCAGTAGAATCCAGTACTCAAATCATTCATTTTGTATTTTTGATGGCCTGGATTATAGCTATGTATTTTCACTGCTCCACAAGTTCACATACAAGGTAAGGAACTGTGATTTGTTCTTTGTCATTCTTCCAAGCAGAACAAGGTCCATTAGGTGCAAAAAAAAAGTGCAGGCTTCACATAAAACAAGATCATGTCTCCAAGGAAGTGGAATAACCCTTCCTTTACAGAGCCTCTGTTTCGCCCTCTTCACTTTTACATGTGAGCAAAGTAACAGAAATGAAAAGGAAAAAAAATTAAAATCTGAAAAAAGATTCCTAAGGTCACTGAATTTGGTTCTGAAGGCATAATCAGCTATACACAATACCTAAACTAACACACAGATTCCCTTTTAGAGGCGCTTGTCTTTCTAGGTGAGATGTACTGACGAGACATGGGAGGGAGAACCTTGTAAAGTTTCCCCATAAACATTACTCCCCAACATTTTGTGTTCTAAGTCCCATGGGACACCCATGACTTTCCAGAATCCAGTACTGGCACTCGCCGTACGTTCACTTCATAGAACTTCTTTTCAAGGAAAGCTTATATTTAATGATGTTAAACTGCACTGAAAATATTTGTGACATCTGTCAAATTAATTTTAAAAAATTCATTAGGGTCAGTGCAACTGTAATAAATACAAAATTAATAGCATGGGGCTCTTTTAAGGTTACATTAAAATAACATTCAGGATCTGTTTGAATCTGACAAAATCCAGGGAACTGGCTAGAGCCACAATTTGTCCTTAAATTCTTTGTGCCTACATATGAAAGGTGCTAAACAATCTATATTTTTTATTCACAGTGCTCCATGTGCTGGAGTAGAGGAAGTAGTCTCAGAATTAAACCTGGGATTTAAGCAGTTCAGCTTCATTTGGCTTACAGCTCTCCTAGGGCAAGTTATTATTTTAAAAGTATAATTTTATAATTACTCTTTTAAGAGTAATTTTATAAATTCTGGAAGACTATATTTAAATCTTCCCACAGGTGTTTTGAGAAGTTCTCATCCATTGATGGTGTGAAATGCTCTGACCCTGGTGCACAGAAGGAGATAGAGCATGGCAAAATCCTGTTGCTCTCTCTGTGCTGCTGGCACTGCCTACTGGGACATGCTGGAACAAGGGTCTATATTTAAACATCACTTTCCTGAATTCACTCCTTTCCTTTCCTGCATTCCCTATTTTCCCTTTGTGACACTGTCTCAGGAATACACCTTCTCTTGCTTCAGAGAAAAGGGCATGGCAAAATTTGGACTTCTGCACTGCAACATTTAGGATCACTGGAGAATGAGATTCTCCCTTCTGTATTTTCAGTTCAAAATATACAAGTATGGAGACAAGTTAAATCACATTAAAAATTAAATCACTATAAAAATTAAACCACATTAGATCTAGGAGAGTATTGAAATTTGTCAAGTCAATAATTTCATCTAAAAAAGCCCAAATGCAGAGCTTTAATTTGGAATCTATGTGCCAAGTACAGCTCAGCATTTTTAAAACAATATACCAGGGAATTCAAGGACATATGACTGAGTCCTGTATCTTTTAGCTAAATTGAAAACAAGCAGCCAGGTAAAATCCTCATTTCCAAATTTACATCTGAGTCTTTTCCCAGAAGCTATTCTCACAGGGCTTTTAAGTATATCTTTGAACTGCAATTTTGTTACTTAGATCCAAGTGACAAGAAAGATGAATCATGTCACAGAATTTATTCAGCATTGCTAATTAAACTCATTCCTGGAGGCCTGGTAAGCACTAAACCACTGGAGTGTAACAGTGAAAATTAGTGATTTGAATAGAAGAATCATGAACTTTGGAAAAGAAAACATTACCCATCAGTGGAGTTCACAAAATAACCTCTTACAGAAACTAAATAAGATTAATGAAGGTGAAGTCAAGAAAAACAACAGCTTTTAAAAGTCTTCATGTCTTATTTTCTAAAGAACACATGAAATAGACTCAGTGCCCCTAAAACCCCCTAACATGCACATTTAACACAAAAATGGGGAACCAAGTTTTTATAGGCCTCACCTTACTACACGCACAGAAAAAAAAATATTTTCAACAAAAAATTATTAAAAAAAAAACAATTCAAAAGAAAAGAGCCTTCAAGTATTTCCAAATATTTGGGTCCAGATCCTGACCCTTCAAATTTTGTCATATTTTAGTTTAAACTGTTACCATAGGTGTTTCAGTGCTACCAATAATATTTATTCTCAGTGAAAGATCTATGCATGTTTCCTGATTTTCTTCCTGCTGAATAGACTGGAGACTTGTACACCTAGCACACAGCCCTTGAGGGCTCAGGCTTTCACTTTGCAACAAACAAAGCACAGACATGACAATAAAAATAATGTCAGGATAACAGGGCTACTGCATCTGGAAATCCATGCAAAAAACCAGCAAAGAGACAGCCTGCAAAATCAGAAGTCATTGGTGAAATGCTGGATTTAATGCAGGGATTATTCTCCAGGTGGGAAGGCCAGGGCTTCTGGCAGTGGAAGGTAAGATTGGACCTCAGTGGGCCCAAGGAACCATGGAAGACTGTGATTATTTAGCACACTGCTATTATGTGCTATTATTATTATTTTTCACAGTTCTGTGAAACCTGGTATTATTCCCAAATCATGCCAGAACACCCATGTAAATGTAAATCCCACAGCTGTCAGAGGGCAGCTCTGGATCAACCTGAGTATCACTGGTGAGGATGGAATTGAACTGCTGTAACTAAGAGTGGGGTTAGACTTGCCCTCTGCTGCACTAGAAATTAATAGAGAAATGCATGCATAAAGAACTGTAGATCACACATGTAATAAAACACACATTCCAGGACTTCAAAACTTTCCTGTAAATCCCAGGCTTCTATCATGTTCATTTTTTAAAAAGGGGGGAGAATAACTATGTGATTTTTATTTTTTTTTAGTAATAAACAGACTTTTTAGGGGACTTATCCAGTTGGCTGGATTATTCTGTTTTTTATAATGCTATACTGGGGCTTCAATGGTCAGAGACCCAGTCCATTTAGCAAGCACTTGTAAGTTCCAAGAGCAAAACATAGCAACCACAGTTCTCACAACATACCTTCAGAGAAAATGTAACTTTGCCAGCAGCATGATCAGTCTGTGATTGGCCCAGGGATGTAGGTGTCACTCTCTTCAACAAACTCATGTAATTTGTGATTGAGCCATGCTCTGATAAATTCCTCATGCTTCTCACAGGAGTTTCTCAGGCCTGGAGTCCTCTGTAACAGCATTGCCAGTGCTGGAATCCAGCTGTTCTGCATGTACAGGCATTTAGTCTTTCCATTATGGCATTTATGAATCTGTACACTCAGAAGTCTATTACTTAGAAGCAATCCATCTCTAAGAACAAAAGAAAAAGCTCTTTAAAAAAAAAAAAAAAGCATGCATCTTACCAAAAGGGCTCAGCCTTAGATGTAAAACCACATTGATACCTGAAACCACAGCCCAAACCCCATCACCTCCATGACAAGGATATTGGAGCAATAAAAGTGCATCAGCTCTTGAAATCCTGCACTGTTTGGTGACCTGCTCCAGAGAGGTTCTGCAGAGATCCATTACCTCTGGAGGTTATGGGCTGGACTGAGCAGCAAAACACAGAAATGTGATCTCTGTCAGCCTTCACACGACACTTACAAAACTAACACACGCTGCGACATAACTGATGACTTTTGTTCAAACCCACCGGGTGACTGAACATGCACAGCCCCATAATTGCTCTTTGAGCAGAGAGTTTTCTTGATGATTTGGAAAGTGGGAGACCAAATGTAGAACTCCACCAATACACCAGGCAACTGACAGAAAATCCAGACAAATGCTAACAGGAGGAAAAACATTTTTTTTAAAAAAAAAAAGCTGTTTCTATTAAAGCTCTCTTTGAGTGCAGAGTTCTGAGCCTGTAAGAACATCCCTCTCTGTGTTCTTTACATTCAAAGTTAGTCACCAATGCAAATTACCCCTGACCATGGCTATTCAGTGAAAAATGCTCACTGAATTGCCAAGTTAATATCAGGAATATGAGATTTGAAAGGAAAATGCCAATTGGAACTAAACTGAAACTGTCCTCAACATCTAGCCTTGCTATGAACAATATCTAGTTCAGCAGCAACAAGAATGCAAAGCTTCCTTGAAGATGATTTTGTGCCTGATTCCGTGATCCTTGTGGTTTCCTGAAGATACTTCTCAGGCAAGAAGGACAGCAGGATACGGTAAACTTAAAAAAAAAGAAGAATATGAAGACTAGTGCCTATGCCCAAGTCATGGAAGCAAGACACAGCTCTTTTAAAAAAGAAAATTTATCACAAAAATTGACTCTTCAGACAATAAAGAAAAAAATAAAATTATACATTATTTATTTGAAATACATGGCTCTTATAATTATATTTACTGTAACTTAAAAAAAAGTTTAATTACAAACCTCACAGTGCATTTAAATGGTTAAGAAGTTTCTGAACTGTTCTTTTCCCTAAGAAAAGATGTTCTCAGGTTGCAGCTATCCTAAAAAAATAGCTTTCCAGCATTTGAGCACTTTTAAAGAAAGTATTTTCCAACCCAGCAGCACATTAGTATGTCCTTGAGGACAGAGGAGGAGAAATACATATCACGTATCACCGTGCTTTTAGAATTAAAGAGCAAGGGAGAATAACAGTGGTAGCTCCTAGTGAGAGGTGGATTCTTCAGCAGCAGAAAGCTGCCCTGGCTTAGGGCAGATCTGGATTTAGAGATCCCTCTGCTCTCTTGTGAACATTTCATACAATAGTAGCAGGCTGCACTAGTGGTACCTTAGAGAGGGGTATATCCTTCAAACCCTTCTCTTAGAGACACTTATGGGGCCTCTGGCACAAAGAGGGGCAGGGCCACAGAGAAATGACTGGAAGTCTGAAAAGATCTCTTCATGAGCAGAGAGCTTCATGAAGAGGAGCATTGTTGACCAAAGGAGTATTCAGCAGAGGCATGCCAAACAATGAAAGATATAGAGAAAACAGGCTCTTGGTGTTTAGTCTGTATTATACCTGACCTCTAATGAAACTGAAGTGTAACAGCACATAATTAACTGGTGGAATCCTTGGCTTTACTAGGGTTGCAAGTGGAATTTAAAACATTGCAAAGACAAGCTTCCCACTCATTTTGGAATGGATGTCTCTCAATAGTCCTCACAGAACATCTTTCATTCTTTAATAAAATTGTAATTGAAAACACTATAAAAACGGTGTGATTCAATGGGTCAGCTACAGAACTCTCAGGATTACACTTTGGTAATCAATGACAGATTACAAAAACATTCAAGGTTCTATTAGAGAAGGAAATTATGCTTACATTTCATGGCATGTCAAACAGTGGCTGAGAAGAGACAATGAAGAACCTTTCCACTCCTCTTTCCCTGCCTTCCTTGGACAAGTTGCTCTGACAGGCTGTTTTGGAGCTCCATCCATCATCCTCCAAGCGATCCCCCAAGAGCCAGGATCAGATGCAGCATACCAATCCACATGACACATCATGACACACTCCTGAGTGACCATCCTAGTGCACTTGCAAAACTGCAGGCACTTACAGAACACGTTAATTAAGTTTTCTTTGGAGACTTCCTCTTCAAATGTAAGATTACACACAGTGTTTACAGTGGAGATGGTCACCAGAATGGAATTTGACTATCTTAGCCATTCGAAAAAATATTGCTATATCTTGGACTTTTAATAAGGTTTCCACAGATTTTATATGGGTCAAAGGGAGGGAAAGTGCTTCTAAGATACTTTTAAGATAATGCTTCCATTCCACTTAGAATGGAAACTGCCTTTTTGACACCTAAAGCTGCCAAGTCCTTGATCTGCTTTTCCTCAGGTAGAGAATCCATGAAGTGATGAACAACTTCTCAAGCAGGGTTATGAGCTCTTTACATTTTATGCATACAGCCTCAGATTCTTCCAGCTACTTTGAGCATTTTTAATGCATGAATCAGCCACGGGCCCTTGACTGCAAGAACCTTGACAAGCAGAATTCTGTACTGAGATGTGAAGGCAAAGCGCACTGAACTCTGACGCTGAGCCAGTTTATGGATTTGGGGGCAGTTTTCTGGGAACTGAGGGAGCTTTTACAGAATTTTGTGCATTTTTTCCAGGATACTTTGAGGAGCACATTGACAGAAGCCCTCAAAATTCTTGTAAGTACCATTTTTCTGAAAGTCATTAAAAGAAAAATAAATCTAAAACTTCCTATCTTGCCTGCTCTAACAGCAACATTTTCTCTAAGGTCATCACCAGATGACTAGAATGTTTTGTTTACCTTTTGGTCTAATCAGAGAAGATAGATTTTGTTTTGGGAAGATGTTTGGTTTGTAATGCAAAGTGCTCACTGAAAGATGTTTCTGTTTTCTCTGTGTGTAAGGTTTTCCAGAGTCTTTGGTGGTGTCACCAGCTGTGTTTCACAGCCTGCTCACCCAGGAACAGGATGTTAAAGGACTCACCACAACACAGGCTGCTGGAAAGCAATGCCAGCCACAGTGCATTCTGCACCATTCTGCACATCTGCACCAAACACTGTGTGTGACTTGGCAAAAGGGTTTTCCCAAGAATTACAAATAAACTCCATTCTTTTCATGGGTTTGTCTTTTTTTTTTTTCCTTTCCCTAGAAGGGACTAGGGATAGTTGATAGGAATAAATACATGTTTAGATAGAATGCCCTATCTGACCAAAAGTCTAATTTCTCAGTTACAAAGGAAGCACAGAACATACTTTAACTTTGCATTTTCATCACTGAGTCAGAGATAGTTAAAAAAGATCATTCCTAAATAAAATGGAAAAAGGGGAATGCCTAAAAAAGTGTGAGAGTGACAATTTTTTTCCAAAATGAACTCCATAGCAAAAAAAGTAAAATTCTCTTCTGAAAAACCCAAACAACAAGTTCTTTCTCAAAAGTTTGGACTAACTTCCCCATGCATTCTTCTACTTATGAGAATGATACTTAATAAATCGTACTCATTTTCACTGGAGACCTGGAAAGGCCAAAGCTCACTTGCTCTGTGCAGACCCAAAGGGAGAGCGCAGCATTTACCCAGAACAGAAATCACTTTTCCTTATTCCAGTGCAGCAGGTTGGTTTGTTGTATTGTCATTACAAAATGAGAAGTAATTTCTTATATTGTTCCTGCCCCAAACCACTACATTGTAGTACTACAGTATCTGAAATATAAAAGTACAATATTGTTTTCAAGTACCTAAATTGTCCTTTTGGTTAAAGAGCTTGGAGATTCCTGGAGGAAGCATGACAAAAATAAGACCAGAAGGATAAGTAAAAATATGTAATTAAGATGATGTTTTGTAGAGTGTGAGACAGGAATCACCCCATAGAAATGTTTAAAACCTCTGAGAAATAACAAAGTCATTTAAATGCAGTCTTAGTTTAAATGTGAACTTGCACATGATAGATGTGATTTTATATATATCTATATATAAGCCATAAAACCTGTAGATAATGTACAGAAACGATAATGATCACTGGATAAAAAACCACTATAGATTAATGAAAAAATCTGAGTGAATCCTGAACTGCTCAAGGAAGGGTACACAGTTCTGACAGATCCCTTAGTACAAATGGTGGGAGTAAAACATATCCACATGATAATCACATCCTTACCAAAATTGAAAACGTATGTGAAAGTCATGGTGGTCTTGCAAAAATATAAACTCATAAACGATTTTTTGATTTGGTGTCATCATTCATTTCTTTCATTTGAGAAATCAGTTTTAGTAGGCCATGCAAAGATTGATGGCTTTTTCATAAAAGGATATTTTATGAAATAGTGAAATGTAGCATATTTCTACCTGATAAATGCAGAGACCTGTAAACTTTGAACCCAAATTGGCCTTTGTTGCTCATGACCCTGTTTAAGTGATTTATTTTCTTTTAACAACTGCAGTCTGCAGGAGGTAGAATATACTGCATAGATCTTGAATTCTGTTGAAAATTGAACAGTTTAAACAGAATGGCTGACATTAGAAGACCTATTACTGAAAAGTCATATTATCTTCATTTCAGTATCCCTTTTAGGAACAATATTTATGGTTGGAGAAAATGTGTAATTTATAAAAACAACTTGTTAGGCTGCTGCAGAGCAATGGAGAAGCTGGCATCCTCAGCCCCACATCAGGGTGTCTACAGGACTGCATCAAAGCTAGAGACTCTGGAAACCTGGCACATGGAAAGGGATAAAATCAGAAAACTGGCCTGTTGTCTAGAAGAACATCTTGAGGGAACTGAATACTCCCCACCCCTGTGAAACATTTGGATAGCATTTGGATAATACTCTGCTAGAATTTTTCTGCCAGGCTTTCAGTACAACAGCTTATCGTTGGTTTAAGTGAATTCTGTTTCTTTTTTGCCCTCCTTTCATTGCTTTTTGTTTCTATTTGGTCAGCGTGCACTGAAGTCAAAGAGCATCATAAGCATACTTCCTGCTCCTCAGTGTGACTGTCACCGTGGAAGCTCAGCAGATCAGTCCTCTTCCATGTGTAGGGAGAAACCACCTCAAACCCAAAACTTTTACCCTATGGAGACCCAACTTTCTCGCTTCACTGGAGCCTGATCTCAGGTAGCTTCCCCAGCAGCACACCACAACACTGCTCCAATAATCCTCATCAGATGACAAGCCTACAAAATCTCAGCAGGTTTTAATGTTATCTCTGCATTATTATATAGTTCCCAAGGCTTCTTCTTATAAAATTAAGTGGATATGATCAGAGAAATGAACAACGCTTTTTTAAAACTCTGGTTTGAAGTTGCTCATTTATGAAACATGAAAAAAGCTTCTGTTAAGCAAATTCCACGTTTGTGGAACATCTCATGAATATATGGTGCTTTAATAAAAACAGTAAAAGTTTAAAGCTCCCCTACTTTTCTCTGCTCTTCATTATTAGAAATAAATCTTATGAAGCAGATAAAAGTATTACAATTAATCCCTCCTGAATAGGAGACAGTATGCACTATTATTTTCAATATGAGAGAAAATGGCTTTGACTGGAGTGGCAACAACTGGCAAGCTGATTTTATAGTTTTGATTTATTGAATATTAGGAAATAGACTTTTTTAATAACAATTCCATTTAAGTATTCATTAAAATGGAATTAGTACAAGCAGGGCCAGATTCTGATATCCATATTCTTGTCAGACAGCGTTTTATTACAGAAAAGTCTCACTGACATCAGCGGGATTACTTGTAAAAGGCCATTCAGCGTGAGTGAGAACACAGAGTTGGACCCTACAAGGGTACAGAGGTTTTAGGTGCTCCCCCCTGACCCCCACATGCCCCACACATCCTTTGGCAAGGGCTGGAGCAGTATGGAATTGTGTGCTCCAGGCATCCCATCCACACTGGTGTGCATCAACTGATTCCACAGATACCTGACCCCACTTTGCCCCAGGTATATGGGATATGGAAAATATGCCTTCATCCTTACAATGGAAATAATTCCCAAGTGCTGATTATTTTGATTTATGTTCATCTTCACAGTTCTTTCAGTCTAAGTTTGACCCAAAGAATGCATAGCATTGCCATGAGAAAAAGCACTATGAAAATGAATTTTAATTTATAAGAAAAATCATTCAGAAGGAAAAGAGTAGTGGGCTACAGTGATGAATCTTGCTACAGGGTCAAGGCTGCATACTCCATTTCTCCTTGAACAACAGAAGCAAAGGACACCTTTCATTTTTGTTTTGTACACTCCTGATTTAAATATACAAATAAACAAATTCCAGTAAACTCTTGAGATGGCACTGGGTAAAGTGAACTGGCTTATTTATTAATGTTATTGATAACTAGAAAAAGCACATTGATTTTTCCCATCTGTAACCTAAAATGTCTTAAATTCTGAGTTCTAGCACCTGTACTATTTTTCTTTATTCCATAATCTCTATAACAAGCAGGGAGGAGGCTGAGAAATTTGACCTTTATCCATAAAACAACTATGGATGAGCAAATTGTGAATGTCCTAATATATCTTTCATTCAAAATTACTTGGCAAAAGATTTTGACAAATAATTTTTAGTTTATGTGCTGCAATTTCATATTTTCATTACTTTCACAGGTCATACCTGGAATATGCTTCTACTCCTTGACTTGGTGAACACAAAATTCAGTCCTGACAGCAAAAACTTCACAGCCTGTTCAGTGCAGGTACAGCCCTCCCTCCTCTAAAGGGCTGCAGAATCCCACAGCAAAAAAAACTTATCTGCTAACAGAAAAACAAATATGGTCACAACAAATTTTAACTATCAGAATAGGTCTATTTTTTTATTTTATTGTAATGTAATGTAATGTACTATAGTTATAGCATAATATAATATAGTACAATTAGTAAACAGACTACTGACTGTTTAACTTTGGTTTAAAAACTGCCCAACACTAAAGGTTTCTGTTGTAGAGTTCTCAAAGGTCAGACTTGAAAGCTTAAACTTCAGGTTCTACTGAGATAAAGGCACAGTGCTTTGCAAAGTTATGCTATTATCCCTGGTTATAATCTTCACTGACTTCAGAAATAATTGCTTTCCTTAAACAAAAAGGAAGTCTGATTCTAATTTGCTATCTAGATCTACATTCTTATATTCTTTTTATAGATTTTTGAACAAGTTATCACTGGAATCTTCCTTCACTCAAACATAAGTGAAAGTTTTATCTTACTTCAGATATCACAAAAATAATTTATGACTAAGGAAACAAAACCTTTTGTCTCACAATATATTTCTTTGCGACAGCTGTGGTATTTCACTGAAAGCACAAAAGCTGTGATGGTCTGGACTGCAATCAACCATTTTTAATAGGAAATTTTTAAAGACTTTTAATAAGATCCCCTAACATAATTTATGGGGAGAGGTTTTGAAGTGAAGAGGCATTGTTTGGCAAAGTGTTCTTCCTCTAATCTCAGGAAATTTAAATAATTGAATGCTCATTTCCTCTAAACTTAGGATTTCTCCTTAAAAATGGTTAAGAAAAACACCTGTTACACGAGCAGCAAAATAAGCATATCAGGAGTCTAAAAAAAAAATAAATTTAAAAATGCTTTTCAGATGTTAAACTCCATGTCAGAACCCAATATTATTAGTGATTATAATAATGCAATATTAAATTTTGCTTCTTCAAGTCAGAATTTTTAATACATATCTTGAATGATGACAGCACGGTGGTCAGGGCAACTGCAGGTATTTATTTTAACTGATACACTTAGGGGAATAAGTGTAGACAAAAGTGGAGAATTTAGAGATTACAAGAAAACCAAAAATGAGCACCCAAAAGTTCCAATACTTACTGAAGTTATCCAGAGTTCCTCTGGCTACAGAACTTGGCTGGAAGAATAAGGATAACAGGCTTCCCCTGAGATCTCTGATATATCTTGCAAGAAGAGGCTCAAAGGGTATTTTAGCAGTTTCCCTTTAGCCCCAACGAGAACTAGGGAGAAAACAGAAACATAAGCAGGAAGCACAGTGATTGATACATTGATAAAGCTAATTAAAGCTCCTAAATATGAAACAGATTCAGATTGGCTGTCTAGCAATTTGAATGAATTTTTGAATTATTTTTTACCTTTTCTGAGTAACTCATATGCCGTAATTCTGACTTAAACCAAAAGCTAACTTAACTGTGTTCTGCTCGTTTAGATCGACTAGAATATCTCTCCAAAGGAGAAAAAAAAAAAAAGAGAGGGAGAACCTTTGAAGCAAGGAGTCCTGAAAAGCTCAGACACAGCCTCGATAGCCCGGGTCGCTGCGGGTCCAAAACCTCCAGAGGGCACTCAGCAACAAAACTGATTGCACCGGGAAAAGGGGGAGATTCCCAGCGGCCACTCATCCTTACACCGCTTTCCAGGGACAACTCTCTTCTCTCCTACAGAGAGAACCGTAAAAATAAGCAAGTAAATTAATATGTAAATAAGAAAATAAACAAACAAATAGACAAATAAACAAATAGACAAATAGACAAATAAATAAGAGGGATTCTGAAGAGGGAAAACTATGCCATCAGAGTCTGCTCCTTTCTGTATTGGAGAAGATCCTTTTCATCAATGCCTTTAACAAAAGAGGATCAGCTTTCAGAGTTTAATGCTAAACCCTTTCTTTTCAAAAAATGTCTGTTGGTTTTAAAGAGCCTCCATAAAAAAATGCTTTTTAAGATGTGTCACCTAAAGAACTTCAGTCACCAAGTTGAAAGTGATGGAACGCTACTTCTTTAGACTCCACCTCTCTCTCTGGTTCGCCTGCAGAAACAAAAAACTATTTACAGTGGGTACCGGCCAAAATTCCTCTTTTTCCTTCAGCAGTTAAGTCTTAACTCGGGTGGTAAGGCCTTCCCGATGTTACACAGACACACACGGACTCACACACATCAGACAGTCCCAGTGAGGTGTCCCTGAGGTCGCAGCCCCGCTGCCCCAGGGCTCCGGGAGCAGCAGCGCTGGAGCTCCGCAGGCACCTCCGCCTGCCTCCCCTTAACCCCTGCCCTGTTTCTGGGCTGGCTTCACGAACTGCACACAGCACCATAAACAACTGCCTCGTTTCCACAGAAATGTCATCGTTCCAATGACACTGCCGGCCGTTCCTCCGCTGCATCCTCTTTGCATCGCTAGTTTCACAAAACGCACACTGCCCCCTTTATATTCAAAGTGGCCTTCCTGATGCACAAGTTCAAACCTCAGCTATCATCTGTCATCTTAATTCTTCTGGGACAAATAAAGCATCATGCAACAGAACATATGTGGATATTCCAGCAGAGCTCTTTGGAGTCATGTCCTGCCTACCCAATGTGATCCATGGTTATTTTATTTTATTTTCATATATTCAGAATAATACATGACAAACCTCCATCTGGGTGCACTGCCTAAATTAAAATAGACACTGGGGTTGGGAGTTCCCTGGGTGATTTGGGCCATTTCCATGCCCTGAGGTAGCTTAGGCATCTGCAGAGGAATTTATTTCAGGCACAGCACGGGATCTATAGGACAAACATCGCATATTCCAGGCATGTACAATATTCCAGAATGGAAATTGGCAACAGGCATGTGCTTGAGCACCTGAAATGTCTCCTAAAGATGTGTGAAAATCAAATGTACCACTTATCTCTATCCCCCAGGGTGATGGATCCCAGTTACCTTTATTGTCACAGGACTGTGTCAAGCAGTACTAGAAAAAAGTCATCTACACTTTAAAAATGCTCAAACACTCATTCTCTGAAAATCAGATCCTCTTCCAGATCAGCCATGCAAAGGAGAGACCTATATCTATATCTATAGCTATATCATCTATATCTATATCATCTATCATCTATATCTATCTATATCTTATCTATCTATATCTATATCATCTATATCTATCTATAACTTCCAGGATGCTGACATAAAAAATACTGAATACTCTGAAATACAAAATACTGGTAGGACTATCTATCAGAGAGTACTAAAATATTCTGGTTAAAAGATAATTAATCAGCTACAGTACGGGTAATATTTTTAAAATTCTGCCTGAAGTAGAGTAATTAGGCAAGGTTTGTATGATGGAAAAATTAAAAGTTGAGGCATTATTTAAAACTTACACAAGCGTGTAGATAATTAAAACAAAGCAGAGTCACAATATTTAATAAAGGCAGTGTGGGCCTTTTATCAATTTCATTGTGCTCAGTGCTGTGGAGACTCAGAACCTGATGTTAAAAACCCTGTTCTAGTTATTGGAGTAAATGAAGGAGTTTAGTCATGATTCGGTGAGGTTTGCAAAACAAAGTTTATGCACAGCAGTCTTTATTGACCAGGTTCCTGGTTGGACTTGGTGATTTTAGAGCTCTTTTCAACCCTAGCTATTCTAGGATTTTCTTGGCTTATCATTTTAGGTTTTGAGCAGAGGAAAAGCCACCTTATGGTGGTCTGCCAGAGCTGACCAGGAAATTTCTCGAGCAGAAAACACCGGGACAGCGAGTGAGGCCTCCTCGCTCCTCAGCGGAGCGTGAGCGCAGGTGCTCAATGAAGCCGAAGGAAGGCGGTCGGACTCCACTGCTGTCCTTCCTCCCACCGCCTTTCACTCCCGACACACCAAATCTGCTATTTAACTGCTCCGGCAAAGACGGAGAGACGAGAAGGACTTCAGCTTTTAAGTGGGGAGGAAGGAAAGTGCGTGAGGGGCGGGTGGGGAGGAAGGAAAGTGTGTGAGGGACGGGTGGGGGTGGAGGCGAGTGTGAGGGGACGGGGGGCGAGTGTGAGGGGAGGGGGGGCGAGTGTGAGGGGAGGGGAGGGGAAGGGGGGGCGAGTGTGAGGGGAAGGGGGAGCGAGTGTGAGGGGAGGGGGGGCGAGTGTGAGGGGAAGAGGGGCCAGTGTGAGGGGAAGAGGGGCGGGTGTAGGCGCCGTGCCCGTGCCCGGGCAGTCCCTGGGTCCCGCCCGTGAAGTGCGGGCAGGGCGGGCGGAGCGGGCAAGGCGGTCGGAGCTCGGGTCCCGCCCGCTCGGCGGTGGGAAGCGGAAGCGGCGCGGCCTGGCGCGGTGGCGGAAGCCGCTCCGCCTTTCCGGAGCGCGGCGTGCTCGGAGCCATGAGCGTCCCGGCCTTCATCGACATCACCGAGGAGGATCAGGTCAGTGTCCCCGGGCAGCGATCGGCCCCGGGCAGGGGGGGCCGGACCGGGCCGTGTCGGGGGGGGGGCAGCCGGGGCCGGTCCTGCCCCACCGTGGGCGCTGCGAGCGCTCCGCGAACTCGTCTGGGCTCTTCCCTACAGAGAGTGAGCAGACGATTAGAGAAACTTGAACATAATGGCTGAAAGATAACCCTGTGTTCCCTCTTCAGTGTTCCGCCTCTCCGGCACTTCGTTTTCATCGCTCCTCAGCCCTGCTTTTTATTTAGGAGGAGAAAATGCGTTCACACATGGGGATTACTTGGGTTTTGTGAAATTCTCGGTATTACGGGCACGGGAAGTGGGAATTCTGGCTTTGAGCTGGTGCTTTGTTGTGCCTTTGGATTGGGGGCTGCTTGTTCCCAGTGTCGTTGAGGTATTTATGTGCACATACATGGGTATGTATACACAGTGTGTATACAATGTGTGTGTATACGTATTGGAAATTTGCAAGAAATGCACACATGGCACCAGTCTTCAGCCCAGTTTTCATTTGCCATAATGCCTAGTACAGCCCCATCATCCTCAGTACAGCAGTTTGTCCCAGGGCATTTAGCTTTTTCTTCTGGTTCCAGAAGATTTGGCACTAAACAAGATGTAAATGTCACAGCGGCCTCCTGGTCAGAAGTGCCAAAAGTTATATGGCTTCAGATTGCTTCTGAAGGGTTATGGTTCTGCTGGTGAAGCCCTGAATTTTAGTGAACAGGCATGTTGCTGAGGGAAAGGTATTTTCTTGGCATAGGTTTATGTCCTAACAGTGTAAGGCAGCTCATGACATTGTAAGGCTGGGTTGGAAGGGGCTTTAGGCAACCTGGTTTAGTGGAACATTCCCTGTCCATGGCAGAGGAGTGGAACAAGATGGAAAAATCTTTAAGATTCCTTCCATGCCATTCTACAAACAGATTAGAAACTGTTGTTGTAAAGTCATGAAGACCAAAGTTCTGCCCTCTCTAAAATGGCTTTGTTTATACATTTTTTCTTTTCTGGTGAAGCAACCAAATGGTTTTAATGTCTGAAGTTTGCAGAGGGAATAAAAATTCGTAAGAAAGTGTCCCTGTCACAAAAACTTACTAGGCCTGCAGTGCAGTACCCTATTGTAAGGGACACAACAGCAGGTACAGCATTTGCCAGAACACAAATCCGTAAGAAGTTTAATTACTTTGACTTTGTTATTCACAAAACAATTGTTTTGTTTTGTATGTGTTGTCTTTCTCTTTTTTAAGGCTGCAGAACTGCGAGCTTACCTGAAATCCAAAGGAGCAGAAATCTCTGAAGAAAACGCTGAAGGCGGGCTTCATGTGGACTTGGCACAGATTATTGAAGTGTGTGATGTGTGCCTGAAAGAGGATGACAAAGGTTTGCATCTCTAAGTCTTGTTGGTTTGGCTAAATTTATTGCCATCACTTTTTTTTCAAACAGTAAGAGTTGGCAGAATTTAGAAATGTGTAACATTAAAACACAAGCTGTGCATCTTCATAAGACTGGAAGAGCATATTTCCATCATTGCCATGGAATATTTGCATGCACTCTGCCACTCCTTTCTCCAGACATCCAGCGTGCTTTGAAGAAGTCAGAAGCTGAGCTAGACTCTGCTTGTAATGAGGGCGTAGAGACTTGCATGTAAAATAGAGTTTTTGATGCTCAGGTGTCATTTTGGGGAATAGATTATATTTTCCATATGTAATGAATTTTATTCTTTGCCTTTGCTTGACTGATAATTGGGCAGACTGAAAAGAAAACACAAAACTTCTCTGGTTCTGTTTGGAAAGGATGGAACAACACACTTAAAACAGGAGCTGGGGAGGGTTTGTAATATGCTCCATTGTTCTTGAGGACATTTTCCCTGTGGTCTGGGTATCCCTCATGCTCCTGGTGAAATGTTTTACTGTGCTTGAGCACTAGGTGTTACTGTTCTCACTGTAGAACCCTGGGCAGTTTCCTGGATGTGCAGGAGGAAGCCACTGTGTGGAACCTCGAGTTCCTCTGATTTCTTCTGTGTGTAAACAGAGAATTCAGAACAAATGTGATATCAAATACCATGTTCTGTGTTGTCCTTCGGGTGGTAATTCTTGTCTTACATGGAGGTGTGTTGGTGTAAGCCCACGTGAGCCAAATCTCTGGTACATTCTGGTGCTGAATATCCACCTTGGTGTCTTGGCATTTCCGTTCTTTTACAATTCTTGCTCATGCAAAGTGGTAATTCATATCAAAAGTATGAATTATTACTATTATCAAAAGTATATCCAGCACAAGGTAGCTACTGATTTCTGCTTGCAGTTTCAAAGAGCTCTATGTTTTGGTTTCTGCAGATGTGGAGAGCGTGATGAACAGCGTTGTCTCTCTGCTTCTTATCCTGGAACCTGACAAACAAGAAGCACTGATTGAAAACCTGTGTGAGAAGTTAGTAAAATTTCGGGAAGGAGAGCGCCCATCTCTTAGACTGCAGCTGTAAGTATTGTACAGGACAAAGTGAGACAGTGGTGGACTTGGCAAAGTAATTGTACCTCTGAAGAGGAAGGATTATCTTGTATGTCTTTAAATCAAAGTGTGGGGTGTTGCAGGAAGCACTTTTTAAATCTTCCTTTCTCTGTAATAAAATTGAAGCACCAATATTTTTTTTCCCTTGGGTATTACAAAATAAAATTAATATGCATAGTTTTCAGCTTTGCTGAAAATGACTACAACATTGGAAGCTGTTAAAATTAACAGATGCAGGGTGCTGCCAGATGCTTTGTGCTAGCATGTGTCTTAAAAGAACATTTACATGCACTCCAGTAACATTTTTTGAAACCTCTGTAACTCCACTGTTGTTTGTTTGCGGTTTAGCCTGAGCAATCTCTTCCATGGCATGGACAAGAACACTCCTGTGAGATACACAGTGTACTGCAGCCTTCTGAAAGTGGCCTCATCCTGTGGTGCCATCCAGTACATTCCAACTGAACTAGATCAGGTAATTAAGTGACCCTTCAAGTTGTGGCCTTTGCATGATCAGTGTTGCACCTAAGCATTACTCAGAGCTGATAGAGACCATCTCCTAGAAATTGCCGTGAAGCTGGTTAGAGAGATGCAACACCGCTCCTGGGAGAGAAAGCTGAGAGCATTGGGATTGCTCAGCCTGGAGAAAAGAAGGCTCCAGGATGCCCTTATTGCAGTACTTAAAAGGGGGCTCATTAAAGAGGGAGAGTGACTTTTGACATGGGCAAATAGTGATAGAACAAGGGGCAGTGAGAGCATGAGAATCAGAAGGCTTAAAAGAGAAGTCTCTGCAAGACATTTTTAATCCTTTTCTGCTTGGGAGAAAATGAGAAGTATTCATAGTGCTATTTTAATCTTTTCCTGAATGCTTCTTTTTCACTTGTATTCTACCTAGGTCCGAAAATGGATTTCTGACTGGAATCTGGCCACAGAGAAAAAGCACACTCTCCTGAGACTGCTCTATGATGTCCTCGTAGACTGCAAGAAAAGGTATAAAAGACAAGTTATATATATTAGGTAACTCTGTATTTTGATGTACTCTAGGTGATCTGTAGGGAAAGTATTTCTCACAGGACTTCTAAAATTAATATGTGCTGATAATTCAATCCAAGTACACTTCTGGGGTTTTTTTAAATATTTTTAAGCACTCTCGTATTAAACCAGTGTTGCCAATAACATTAAAGTTAGTATCAAATTGGCTGCAAACCACTGACTCCCAAAATAACACTATTCCTTTCTATAAATAATCATCTTAGTGCATTGTAGCATTATGCCAAGTTTATTATTTAATTGCACTCTTGACATTTTAGTGCATGGTAGTGCTGTCTCTTACTTAATGGTGTGGGAAGGCTTATCAGTCATGGCTAACAGAATCAGTCCTTTTGTGTAAACATTACCTTCAGGACAGAGCTTTCTACTAGTCATGGAAATTAATGTCCACAGACTACCTGCTTGGCCATTTTGAATTATTATCCTGGATCATAAGAAGCATCTTTGATCTAACAAACTTGGCAAACCACTGTCTTCTGGCATGTAGAGTAATGCAGAGTGTATGGTGCCTGTGAATTAATGCAGGTCTGTACTGAGAGCTGTCATCAGTTTATCTTACAGAAATGATACAGTGGATTGACTGCCCTGGCCAGGGCTGCAGAGATGGGCTGCTGTCCAGTGGTTCAGGGTATAGTTCCACATCAGCTAAAACTTATTTAACCTGTCTTGCAGTTTGGAATGGGGATGTGGGGGGTGTGTATTGCTTCCCTGCCCTTCCACTCTGTTCTCTGAGTTACTTTTTCAAGGCTTTTTTTTATTTTCACCATGAGGCAACATCAGGCCCCCTCCACTGCTGACTCACAGTGGTACCAGAACTGCTCTTGCATTTTCAGCATAACCTTGCACTGCTGCAAAAAGAAGGTCTGTCCTGCACCCTCTGTTCCTGTCCCTCCAGCTGCCAGTCTGTGTGTTTGAGCTGGTGCAGGCATTTGTGTGTGACTGCACAGGGGTTTGGACTGGGGACATGACCTCGCTGGGGGTTTAGAAAGGCAAGTGTGAAGCTGTCACAGGTGGAGAAGAGTTCCTTCTGTCAGGAGAGCTGGCTTATTCTGCCCTGCTGGAATTGTAGCCTGGAAATGCTGCATCAGCACAGCAGGATCGTTTTTAACTGACCTCAATTTAGGAGTGATTAATCCTCATGGAGTAGTTCCTCTGTGAGCTATATTACTGGGAATTCCTGTTTGTAACACTCAAATGCTTTTGCATCGATAGTTCTGTATGGCAGATTTCAGATGGTCAAAACAAATTCTGAAATATTAGTCACAGATACTTTCCATGGCTTAGTGCTTATTCTCTTTCAGAAATATTACACTGGTAGAATTCCTGCTTTTCCTGACTTCCCATCCTGTTGATTTACTGTGAGCTTTTAACTAGTTTCATTCCCAAACTTCATAGCCCTCTATTTTTAGCTAGTCTTGCTATCAAATCAGTGCATTAAACTTCTAGTTTTTGTTTCCACTGCTACCACTAACCTTGCTAAATGGTTTTTGCTTGCTAACCATAGGTGATTTTTTAAGATAAAACCTTCCTCAAACCCTGTAAGAGACGACTCCTGCACTCAGTGTCCTCACCATGGGTTGCAGCAAGCTGTGCACTGAGCAGAGCACTTGCACTTCTCTCCAGAAAAGAAAACAAGAAGTGACCCTGGCACCTTTGACCTGGTTCACTCTCCTGGATCAGTGGGCAGTGTTTGCAATAGTATGGGAAACTCACAGCAGCATTCCAGCTGTAGCACTCAGGAATGTTGCTCTATCTAGCAGCATGGGAAGATAAGTGGGAACTGAAAAGTACGTGATAAAAATCATACCTCAATTACCATTGTTGATTTATAATCAAGGGAAAAGAACTAGATTGTTAAAGACAATTGAATTCTTTCATTTGCTTGATTTATGTTTTAACTTTGCTCAGTGTGAAGAAATGGTTTTCTGTAGCCAATAGACTTTCTCCCAGTGGATCAGCTGGTAGTCAGTAGATTGGTAGTTCCTAAAAAGTAGATGTGCAAAGGTTGTGTGGTGTCCCTTTTCCTGTGGTGACAAGTGGAAGTTTGTTTTATCAAACCTTTTCCAAACACCTTGATGCAGTTTAAAGCTGGTCTCTGCTGGCAGGATTCAGCAGCTTTGGCCCTGCCCAAGTCAAATTCAAACAGGTCTGGCAAGTCTGGCTGTTAGTACTTCTACCAAAAAGCTCAGCATGTCAGGCACCTGCAGAATAATTATTTAATTTAATTTTAGTTCAGTTTCATATCATGTAACATAGAGGGTCTCAATTCCAGCATCTCACTAAGTCTCTAAATGCTCTGCTGTGGCTTTTTCCTTCCTTTATCTACCATCACTCTTAAGCTCTCACCGGCATTTTGTCACATCTAGACTGGCAGGTGGAGCCAAGAGCACTTGTTCAGGCTGTTTTGCTAGAAAAAAGGTTCATGTTTGCACCTTAGGTGAGACATATTTAACAACAAGCTGTGGTAAAATACTGATCTGTATTAGTGCTTGAAACAGCCTAATTTACAGTAGTAATCTGACACTGAATAGAAGATTATAGGCCTGCCATATCTTTGCTGAGGTTCACAAGAATTTAGCACACAAAGTTTGGGAGTAATTGTCTTGTAGCATTCTGTTGTTTCCTGGAAATACAAGTGAAAAATTCCACTCCTTCCCCACTTAAAAATGAAAAAAAAAAAAAAAGGCAGGGAATTGGAATGTTTGAAATTAGTTAAGTGATAGTTTTCAATTTTTGCTGCTAAGGGAAAGATTAGGAGAGGAAAAGTGCCAGAAGACTGTAACACAGCTCTGAAGTACACAAGAAACTGCTGAAAAGCTTTTATTAAATGAGGAGTTGTGTATTCTTAGGGTGAAGAGCACATGAGTTGAGCTTTTTTATTTCAGTTCTTTGATTAAATGTCTGTATATTGCCATTCCTGTATTAAACTGGTGCTTTGTCTCCTAGAACATCTAGTTCTGGTAAGATTTTACCAGTGCTAAAATCATAGTCAGTCACAGACTGATTTACATGCAAATGCTTCTTTCATATATAAAGCTGCCTAAATTAATTTTTTTTTCCACTGATCAGTTCATCTACATCAATATTGGTTACCAGGGCAAAATATAAGCTGACCTCTTTAATTTTGAAACAAATGTTTGATTAAAGCTTACATTCCTGAACATGGTTCTGGAATGCTGGGATCTATAGAAAATGTCCCTGCCTGGGGACAAATGTACATGCAGATTCTATATGATATTTGCTGTTGCCCATGATGTCTTAATATTTGTGCTGCACATCTCTCAGATCTGGTAAATTCTCTGAGAACAAACTTCACCCTATAGAGTGGCTGTCAAACAGTGGTGTGGTGAGATTTCAAATAAATACCCATATAAAGACAGTGTTATTGTACTACAAAAACAAAACAAAACCAAAAAGTGTTATTTTAAAACAAAAACCGTGCTGCTGTATGGGTTAAACCTCTGTCAGATCACAGAACCTACTGGGCATGTTGTGTTGGTTTGATCTTCCTTGTGCAGTTTATGCCAATGGCCTAAGTCATTAGTGCAAATTGAGACTTTATTCTTGCAGTGTTTTGTTTAAAGGAAAATTGTGTTTGCTTTTAGATCACGTGGGATAGCTTGTAAATTTTGCAACAAGCATCAGCGGTTGCTGGCCTTGTTGGTGGTAAAACTGTTCAGTGACAATAAATCAAAATATGTTAAAATGGCACAGTGACACTCTCAGAGCTGGTTTGCAGTAGTTCTGATGTTGTTTACGAGATAATCTGGGTAGACAAGGCTGTAGGTTTGCTCAGCTTTCTGAGAAGGAGCTGCTTGTCTAAAAGCTGTCAGTCAGAGCACTGCTGGAAGCTGCTTCACAGCAGCCTCAGTCTCATTGCTGGCTGCGTAATTTCATCGTTAAAATGAGCAGCTCTCACTCAGAACACTTGAGGAGAGAATCTGTGAAAGAAGAGAGCAGCTTTTATACAGTCATTTTCCTGTCAGGAAAATAAATATTCTTTAAGAGATGCCATTTTACATTTGAAATAAACTCTGCAGCGCTACTTATTGCAGCATGATTAAATCCAGATGTGCATAAGAGGAGCATTCTAGTGAACCATATAAAGCTGCTCCTAGCTCAGAAAGCTTTTTCCATAGCCAGCAGGTAATTTATCAGTTTAAGAGAATGAAATGAAGGGTGAAGATAAACATTTTGTGGAACAAGAATTGAAAGAATACATGCAGTTAATTTATTCTCTCCACTGGAATTAAAATGGATCATCTACATCTTTTTCAAGTGTAATTTAATTTGGCCTGTAACATCATAATGGAATTATTTAAATATTTGAGTGTCTTGTTTGAACTATTTTTTCAGCAGTCCTGAGGTAACTTTATTTTTTTTCTACAGTGACACTGCAGCAAAAGTAATGGTGGAGCTATTGGGGAGTTACACAGAGGACAATGCTTCCCAGGCTAGAGTTGATGCTCACAGGTAATACTGACTTCCCAGTTTCCTTAAAAGTAACTTTTCCTCGATTGCCAATATACTTTGATCCCCATACTATTAAGAGTATTGAATGGCCTGGCAGTCCAGGGGCCCTGCCAAGGTCTCTTCTGTAGCATTGCTCAGTCAAGAATTTGTCTCTGCAGTGTGCTGTAGGTCTGGTTGTAGGCACAGCCAGGTTTATTGCAGTGTGCAAGTGCACAGGAGTGTTCCTGCTCACTGCTGAGAGATCAGCCTTGGGTAGGGACTTCTTTACATTAGCTCTGCATTCAAAATCTGTCTTGGAATCCTTTATTTCAGATTGTTTTACTTTTTGTCTGTTTTATTATCTGTCAGCATTCTTTACAAATAGCACTTTCTCTTGAAAAACCATTGTTGCTGTCTTCTCTCTGAGCAAGTACAAAGGATGTGAACTGCACAGAAATAATCTTACCTGTTGAACAAGCTGGGACTAAATTGATTCATAACAGTGCATTTTCCCCACTGGCCAAAATGAGTAAATGCCTGTGTTTTGATGTTCTAACTACCATGATTTTTCTTAGGAATTAGTTCTTTAAGTTCTGCCAGATGTGCACTACCAGTAGTTCTCAAGGGAGCTGTTTATACTTAACCATGGAGGAAAATCAGGATGACTCCTTTGGAAAATTAGTGTTTGTGCATAAGTGGGAAGTTCACTGGCTACCCTAGAGCAACCTGCAGCGTGTTCCCTCTGAGAGAACTCGTGTGTCCAGGGCTGTGTCCGTGCAGAGCTGGGTTCTGCTGGTGTCCTCGTGTGGCAGAGTGAGCCAAGGCTTCTCATGTGCTGCTGAGAAAAGCTTTCATCTCGAGTTCTTCTTTCTAGCCTGGAGCTGCAACTGATAAATCCTGGGCCTTGCACTGTTTGGTGTTGGGGATTTCTCTGTTTTGTGTCACATATTCAAGTATAATTAAATCTTCCAGAATAACTTAATTCTATGAATTTTTAGGAAATTCTATGAAATTTTAGGAGTAAAAGTACCTCTAGGAACAAAGGCTGTGCTGGAAATAAATGCATAGATGGAAACTGTAGGGTGATCTATGGTTTGACCACCTGATACATTTCATTTGGGATAGTGGACAAAGTACTTAATGCTTCCTGTTCCTTGGTTTTTCCACCTGTAAAATGAATTTTAAAATTGGAATGTGGCATATGTTACTTCTAATAACAATTGAAAACCCCTGTGTGTTTCCTAGAAAGCAAGGAACAACAAATTGAGCTGCTCTTGGTCATAAAGATGTGTATTGCTTTGAAAGTAATCATTTTCCTTGTCTCATCAGATGTATTGTACGAGCATTGAAGGATCCAAATACCTTTCTCTTTGATCATCTTCTTGCCTTAAAGCCAGTGAAATTCTTGGAAGGGGAACTTATTCATGATGTAAGTAACTTTGTTTTTAGTGAGATGGTTTGATAGCAGTAGACTGCTCTGTTTTAATGTTTCTTTTGAAATCCATTAGAATAGTTATCTGTGTCAGTAATCCTGAGCTGCAATGTGCTATTTCTTTTACAGCCTTTAAAATGAAAATTGCATGTGAAACAATTTCCCTTTCAAAGTTTCAGAAACTCAGTTACAAGTCCTGCCCTCACCATAAGTTCAGTAGCAAATCTTAAGCCTGGGGGAAGGAAGTAAGCTCAGCACAGGCTGCCCACATCTATTGACAGAAGACAGAATTTCAGCTCTTAACAGCTTATTTTTCTGTTCAGTACTCATAGTTTCTGTCTACATCTGTCCAGCCTGCAAAGAGGGAAACCAAAGTAATATTTAAACTGTTTTCATGTTTGCTTTCCATCTTCTAGCTTTTGACAATTTTTGTAAGTGCTAAACTAGCATCCTACGTCAAGTTTTATCAGAACAACAAAGACTTCATTGACTCCCTGGGTGAGTTTTCAGATCATTACATTTCTGACTATTTTTATGGCTTAAGGTATGGAAGCCTCAGAGTAATTCAGTTTGAATCCATGTGTTGAAGCAAGGAAATTTCATACAGGTTAGAGTTTGTAGATGATAACCTCTGGTAAATAGTGAGGGCTATCTAACTGTGGTTTGTTCTTTGAAAACAAGCTGGTTTATGGCTTTGGAAGAGAGCTGTGGTTTTACCCACTGTTTTTTCCTTTTAGAACTCCCCTCCTGAAAGGTTTAACACATTCATACTCTAGGCTAAGCCAGAAATCACAACTGCATTGAGGAAACCACAAACTTGTATAAATCTCCTATTTTTTTTTTTAATGATGAATAACTTTGTAACAGCAAATACTTCTGAGCAGCAAAATAAAGCATGCAAATTGTGTGTGTCTGCATGTGCTGATGCATTAGACCCAGCAAGCCACAGTCTGTCCCAGTTAATTTGTTTCATCACATGAAGCAATGTGATGGAATGTTAATGTCAGCACCCTCTTTATTTACACACTGTGGAAAAAAGGAGTAGTAATTAACACTTTGACACTCCCCCGTTGATGTGTAATTGACTGTTTCAAAGGAGCACTGGTTCATAAGCTATTGCATGCATTAAAATTACGTTTTTTATATTCCAGCTTTTTAGGACAGGGGTCAGTGACAATGCAGAAATTGCTCAATGATGCAGATTTTTTTATTACTGCATTAAGGTTTTGACATATTAGTAATGAATAAATGTTTCCATAAAAATATGATTTTTTTTTTTATAACTTTGATTTTCAAATGACACTTAAACACTGCCTTGGATGCATTTGAGGAAAGCCATAGTTTTGCTAAAACAGTTTAGTGCAGCTTTTTTTTATTTTATTTTGTTTACTGGAGTGTGACACAATTCTTAGAATAATTGCCCTCAGAGCTTTAAAACTGTGGTACTTTGAGTATTAAGATGATGGAAATACCAATGGGATATTTTGGTGGATAAAATTAGCAGCAAGTTTTTGGTAGCTTGTAAATGAGTTTATAGGATAAGTGTATCTTTAGTCACTTGCATCTGAACATCAGTTATACAGACATCTGATGGTTTTCTTTCTCAGGGGAAAGTGGTCTGGGGCTTATCTTTTAGGTACTTGTTCACAGAAGTATTTGCTGAAATTGCTGTTACACCAACATTTGAATAAATTTATGGCAGAGCAGTAATTGTTTTATACTCAGTTGTGGTTTCTTTTGCCTTGCTTACCAGTGTCTGTGCTTCCCTCCATGAATTAAATCAGTGTGTGAACTTTCAATAAATCTAAGATTCACACAGTCTTAGTAAAATCCTTAAATACCTGTGTAGCTGTTTTGGAAAGGCAGTCTGAACTTCCACTTAGGCTGATTTCTCTATGCTGTGCTCACAAACTCTCTGTGTCTTTGAGCAGTGGACAAGCAGAGATATGGAGGCAGCAAGGAAGGAAATGCTGGGAACTGAGTGGCTCAGCCATGGCTTTGAAAAGCAAGGGCAGTTTGTTACACAACAACAATGCAGTTATTAGATGAACCAATCAAAAATTATCTGTTCCTAAAAGCAATGAGGCTTTTAACCATACTTTAGATATTTATTTTCTTAATAACTTGCCAAAATACCCTTGTTTTAAAGGCTGTTTAGAATAGAATTCCAGTGGCAGCAGAAAGTTGTAAGCTTTCCTGGACCAGGACCAGTTAGAATTGGCCCAGGAAAGCTGTGGCAGCATCAGTTTGTTACAATTTGTTGTTTTATTAATGCTGACAACTTAGGCCAGCAGTAGCATTATCTGTGTCAACTGCATCGCCCTAACATGGCCACAGTTAATCTGGTATTATCAGCAGTCTTCTTCACAAAGTTAATCAGCATCTCATTTGCATTTGTTAATTAGGGTTAATGTGTGCTAATTGATTTCTTGATGCTTGTAGAGTTCCATTAAACCCAGTTAGGTTTAGTTGCTGGTGCTCCTCATTCGTGTGAATTATGGTGATCGCGTTTTTGTTGAATGGGTGCCAAATAGGGAACCTGCATCATAATTACAGCTAATTAACACAACATGATGTCCTGCACTAATGTGCTTCCCTGCTAGTGTATGGGTGTTATAAATTCCAAACTCACATATTTACTGAAGCTATGGGAATGTTTGTAATGCCATTTTAGAACACAAAGATTGACACTCATTTTTAAGGAACTTCCAGTGGATTTTAGTTGGTATCTCATGGACCTTGGGATTAAGACAATTGATGGTTTCATCTCAGTGACTAAACTTGGTTGACCTAGATGTTTTTCCAGGAAAACGGTCTCTGATTTAGACATGCAAGGCCTTGCCTCAGTTCCTTGTGTTGGCATTTATGCAGTCATGTATAAATGGTTGCTTTTCTGAGCCACACTGGCTGCTCACATGGGCCTCTTGATGCTTTTTCTTGCTGAGGACAAACAAATTCAGTAGCAAAATGCTTTCTTCTGGCACCACAATGTTCTGGAACCATCACTGTGAGAGGTTTCTTTTCCAGAAACTACAGGAGAATGAGTGGTGAGGCTTTAAGAAGAACATTTGGCCACAACCAGCCATTTTGTTGCATTGCTGTTCTTCCAGGTGATGCAACTGAAAAATTCACTTGCACTCTCACCGCCTCAAATTCTGTTTAGGTTTTACAAAACTTTTGTGGATAATACATTTTTGCTAAAAAACAACTGAGTCTCGATGAATTCACAATGAAACTTGCTATTTTAGCAAAAGACAAGGCAGATGCAGGATTTGATATTTTACCTCAAAAAGACTCTTGATAAGGAAAAGTAGAATAGATTTCAATGTGAAATAAATTTTGAACGATTGGAAGCATATGTAGCAAAAACAACACGAAAAGCAATTTGTATGAATTGTAATTAAATCATTAATTAAACTATCAACACTTTTCCTCAGGCTTGTTGCACGAACACAATATGGCCAAGATGAGGCTCCTTACTTTCATGGGAATGGCTGTAGAGAATAAAGAAATCTCATTTGACACAATGCAGCAGGAACTCCAGATCGGGGCTGATGATGTAGAAGCGTTTGTCATTGACGGTAGGAGCTGTGGTTCTGCACACAGTGCTCATCAACAAGACCTTTATAATCTTCTAAGCTAATGTTGAATATTGAGAACAATATTAATTTTAATTCCTGTGCTTTTTACAAGCTGCACAACTTCATTTTTAAAGACAGGCCCAACTGTTGTGTTTTAACCAGTGTTTCTCTTCGCAGTGACAGGAACTGTATCTCATGTAATTCTTTACAGAGCTAATAAATTGTTTGCAGGTTTAATTTGTCATCTGGTTTTGTTTGCTGTCACTAAAACAGGATGTGTTTGTAGGGGAGAGAAGTTCATAAAATCTGTACAGGATATTGCTTTAATAGATTGGCACCAAACAATAGGATTTGTGCATGACCTTCATCTTGTTACATCATTTTGCTTTTCTGCCTACTAGGCCATTAAAACCAACAGCAAACCAGATTAAGTGAACTGCTGTGTTCTTATGTTTATATTGATCTCATTTTGAACCATTTTTTGTGCAGTTTACTGCCTTTGCACTATCAGGAAAACGTTGCTCAAAACAGCATTGTTTTTTTTTGCAGCTGTAAAGACAAAGATGGTGTACTGCAAAATAGATCAGACACAGAGGAAAGTCGTTGTCAGGTAAGACAATTCTGCATGGCATTTTGCAGAACTTGGTGTGTTCTAATTATTTCACTTACCTTTGTAGAATATTCTAACTAGAAGCAAGGTATTGTTCCTATCAGTTGCTGGTAGTTAAATAGTTGCTATTTATCATAATTTTATTAAAGCTCACACTGAATGTGATTAGCTTATTTAATGAAAGAGTCCTACTTTCCAGGACATTTCATTTAATGACCTACTAGTGACAAGAATACTAATGACTCTTGTTGCTTTAAATATTTGGGAAGGCTACAGAATTCACTTCACTGGTGAAGTGCAGCCCTTTCTAGAGAGAAAATAAGAATTTTCCTATTTGCTCATGAGAGTAAAGTAATGCTATAGAAGAATGATTAGGTGTTTATGACATCTCTAGTAACCTTCTGCCTGTTTTGTTTTACTTCTCCAGTCACAGCACACATCGGACTTTTGGAAAGCAGCAGTGGCAGCAATTGTATGACACTCTAAACACCTGGAAACAAAATTTGAATCAAGTGAAGAACAGTCTCCTCAGTCTCTCAGACACCTAAGAACTTTTGTTTTTTTGACCTAGTAATATTGCTATAGATAAATTTTATTCAAAACTTTGACAATTTGTGAATGTTTCCAAAAAAAAAATGTATGCAATTGATTTAAAGAAGCTAAATATTCCAAATTGCCCCACACAAAAAAAAAAAAATACAAAAAAAAGAGGCAATAAAACTAACACCAGAAAATGTCTTCTCTTTATTTTCTTATATAATCAACAACAAGAAACTGGAAATATTGGTTATGCTTCTTTTGTTTGTTGTACAGTATGAGGACTTTCTTTGCAAGAGGTGTGGGGAGGAAGGGGAAGGAGGTCAGAAGAATGATAGTGCAAGTATTTTTAAAGTGAGAGAAAATTTCCCTTAGACACAAGGGAGGAGAAAAGTGACCCAACAGAAGGGAAGCTTCACAAAGCCAGATCTGCTGCCTTATCTCTGTAATCATACCTGATCCTTCAGTGTTGAAAGAGACCTCACTGATGCAGAAACTACAACAGATATATTTAATTTGGCAGTAAAGGTAAGCAGAAGATTTTTCTGTTCCTCTGCCACTTAGAACTGCTGGAAGGAGCTGTAAATGTTTGCAGAACCCATTGTATTCTGAAACAGTTGGAGGTGAATTTTGCCTGAAAACTTGAGTGAGCAGTCTGTCAGAGAAAAGGAGTTGAACTATTTCAGCCAAAACTCCTGAGGAGCAGGAAAAGGGTACAGTTAAGTGATTATTTAATTTTACTAAACATATACAAAAACATTAACTTAACAAACTTTTTAACTTTGGGCAAAGCCAATAATAACTTGAATTTGATTGCAGAACCTGAACTAATATTAAAATTAGGAATTGTATACATTTTTGAACATAAGAACTGTTAACATGTCATATTAAACATGAAACTACACCTATATACCAAATTCTGTAGGAACACCTCTACGAATCTGGGTTAGGCAAGTGATCTGTCTATGCCTACAAGAAATCTGATGTCCTGTTATCTTCATTGGCCTTCTTCATATTTTCTCTTTCTTGCTGAATGAAGTCTCTCCAAAGTCAGTAATTTCTCAGTTCCTCCTATTTGGTTTTGTATGATGGAGTTCTGAAGAGAGCAGCTGTCATCATCTTTGAGTGCTTTTTCACTTGCTGGAGTGACAGTCATGGGAGGAGACTCCTGCTTGTTCTGTGAAGCAGCAAATCCTTCTTTAACCTGACAGAATACAAACGTTAGCAGTTGGTAACAGTGAAATTCACATACAAAGGTTCAGATTGTTGGATTTTGCTGAACATTAAGCGAGTGAGGAAATGTTAACAGAAAAATAAATCAATTGGAAGAAAACACTTAAAGTGTTTGCATCGTATTTCATTTAGAAAACTTGATAATGACAATTACACTTTTATAAACCAAACCTTAACATAAGACTCAGTACAAGAGTATGATTTTAAAAGCACAAGATTGTATTAGAATGTAGATTAGCAAAAGAAATAGCTTAATTAAAGAGTTTAATGTTGCAATTGACATTTCTATTGCTATGCAAGCATTTGATCAACAAAATCCAAAATCATGAGGTTTATAGTGTTAACTCCCTCTCCACTGTATAGATTGAAATGCAAACATCAGTAATGCAAGGTCTGTAATAGGCTGGCTTTTTATATTAAAGATCTTTTTGTTCTTTTAATAGTTTTAATTACTCTTTGATATATTACTGTTAGTTACTTCATATCTATCCAAATCAAAGACAGATGGCAACACAGTAGGGAAACAGGTTTTTTGCCTGATGAGCAAAAACCTTGCATTTGAGTGATGAGTTCTCCACTTGTAATCTGGGATTGTGTGGCTCTTGGGGAGCAGCAGCAGCAGCAGCCACCTGCCTGAGCAAGGTGCAGCACAAAGCCAGAGCTGCAGGGGATCTGCAAGGTGACCCCAGACTCTGCTCCTGTGCTCGGGGACTCCTCTTGCAAGGATCACAAGGTGAGACCTTCCCCCTCTGCTCATCAGGCAACTGTAGCCCAGCCAACTCTAAGGCTTTATCAGGCCTACACTAATTCAGTGCTAATGCTTACCTTCCCTAGTGTACAAGCATTTCTTCAAATTTGAAATATGAACAATAAAATTCAAGCAAATTGTTCATTATTGCGTTTGTAAGGATGTTGCTGCCGTGCAGCTGAGGTGATACTCCAGGTCAGTAATGACTGGCATCTCCCTTTCAGTGAGGAAGTAACTTTTCCATTTGAGCAGTGTAAGTTTCAATCTGTTAATTCTCTCAGCAACAAACAGATCATACTTCACTGCAAGCCAAAATCTCTATGGAATAGCATGTGGGAATATGGAATGAACCTGTCTGGTACTGAAAACTTCATGTTTAAACTGAGCTGGGGGTGCTTACTCATCCTTCCTATGGTACTTTAGCAGGGACTGACTGATGTTTAAACAGTCCTTAGTATTTTTACTAGAATTGTAAGCATACCTGTAGCATTTGTTTATAATTTTTATCCCTTTTTAAGATTACTGTGGTTGAATGAGATTACCCAAATTGCAGAAGGCCTAAGTCTGTTCTAGTTGCAATCATACATGTTAGTCAAAGCAAACAAAGCAGAAAAAAAGACTGTTGAGCCCATTTTTAATCTCCCAACAGCTTGTTGCATTAAAATGACAAAGTTGAAAACAGAAAATATTAGAATGACACCAACACAAAAAGGAGGGAGTGCTCTGCATTATTGCAGGGTGAGGTTTCATAGATTAAGGATTTGGAAAATCTAAGGGGAAACCAGCAGGGCGCTGTTCTTATCCATCTCTGCTTTTCCTTAGCTAGCAGGAGCTTTAGTTTGGAGGTGACAAAGCAGACACAACCACACCCAGATAATGAAATACAGCTTTGCTTCAGCAAAGGTTACACAGTGGAGTTCACTCAGCTCCTGGCTCCACCTCTGAGAAAAAACAAGAGACACACAGTAAATACCACCAGTGTGTTTGGTGAAAAATCCACCTCAGTGTCATTCACAAAGACAGGCTAGGAAAGTCAATTAGAAAAGTCAATTAATTTAAAACATCAGTCTTGTGGATTTCAGGGAATGTGGATGCTGATGGCATCAAGACCTGATTATCTGCTGAAGTCAGCCAACTTTGTCACTTGAAACCACTGTACACCTCATCCAGACACAGCCCTAACTACCTGAGAAATACCTCTAGAACCTCTTCTAAAAAGGAAAGGTGAACTGCAGCTGTAAATTGCTGTATCACTTTTAAATGATACATTCAGCATTGGGTCAAATTCTAATAGAGCAGTTGGAGCTGCTCAAGCTCCAGAGTTTAACACAGATCTGAAAATGCAGTGATGAGCCATTGGGAAACAACAGGTTTTTACATGTTTGTGTAACATTACCCTACAAAAGAATAAGATTACTCTAAATAAGGCATCACATAACTACAGTGTGTGATAAATGGATAGGCTCTAATTCATGGATGTGCTGAATTTTTATTCTTTCATAGATTCTTTTAAATGACATGGTCCTATCAAGTAATAGAGGAAATAATGTTTTTATACTTTTACATACTACTGTTTTCCTTGCTTTTTTTTTTTCCTTCTACTTTTGCCATAGGTGATGATTTTTATTAGGGTACACAATGGACTAGCCTCTTCCTCCCCTCCCAAACAGACTGGTTAGCATCTGTTTGATTCATATGCTGTGACTTTTTCCTGCTGCTTTCTATCAGCCTTAATTGTGAAAAATGGTGTCTTGTTGCCCTTTTGATATTATTTTGGAGATTGACTCAGCCTTAAAGTATCCAGATGGGTACAGTTGTACAAATATCTGTGGAATTAGCTCACTGAGGTCTGGTCTGCAATATTTTTAATTGACTTACATGTTCTGTGGGAAAAAAAGAATCATAAAAAGCCTTTGCTGTAGCATTCCATTCCTCACTAGGCTCTCCCTGGGGCTCTCGGTGGATACCAGAGGTATTCAAAGTGTTGGCAGCTCTGTTCAAACTGCTAGAACCTGATTGACAAAAAGGAAATGGTAACAACTGCAGTTTAGTCTCCAGGCACTAATTGTGAGTAACTAAACTGGTTTACCTCTGATCTTAAAAAATCAAATATTTTTGTTTTAAATCTCTGGATCTTTGTTGTAGGCTTTTGCCCTTCATTTTTTTCTTTCACATGCTTCATTTATTTTTTTCTCTAAATATGAGGTACTACTTTATCCCTACTTTGATTAAAAATGTTTCTTCTTATTTTCACATATTAATTCACACATGACAGAAAAGAGATTTATAGAAAGCATATGTATTCTAAATATTCTAACTGAATATATTTTTCAAACACTATTACTTTAAACTCACCTTCTGATAACGCTAATAAAATGCATAGTTAATGCCTTTATCACAAGATATTGCTGGGTGACTTGTAATAAAAGAAGACATGAATACAAAGCTTTTCAGACAATCAAAAACCATTTTAAATAAGGAGTCTTTGTGTTAATGGCTACATCTGATGTTTCAGGTGGTCAGGCAATAGCCATCTATCAAAAGTAGGAAAGGCAGGTGAGTAAATTAATCTTTTTAATTAATACTTCTAGCCAAGTATAAGCTCCACTCCTGCAGCAGCTTCATGCAGCACCAGTAGATTGTGTTGAAACCAGTATCAAATTCCTTGCAAGATGAAAATACAAGCATGCTTTCACAATTCCTCACAATGCAAACAGGAGTTGTTTTGTCATTACAGTAAAATCTTGTTTTGCTATGAAAATGCGTGTTACCTCATGGTTATGTAACAGTTACTCCAGAATACTGACATTTTCTTCTGGGAGGAAGAGGAAAATGGTTGTGTGTTTGTTTTCTTTTTTAAGCACCTGCCAGGAGGATCTTGCCCATCCCCAGTTCATTCCATCATTTACTGATGTGGAGTGTCTGCTCTCTGGGAACCAGAGTATAAATAGTAAATTGCATTGTGGTGAGGCAGGAGAAGGAATTCCCTCAGACAGATTTACTAAACTCTTCCACCAGTTCTCTTCACCTCTAGGTCTTCTATACAGCTAAATGGTTTGTGCTCCAGTCAGTAAAAAAAAATAATTTAAAATGTAGGTCTGGTGTCCACATGGGTTCCACTGCAGGTTTGCCATTTGGGAAGAGATCTGCAAACAAAACAACACAAACCCCAAGCACAACAAGCACTGGGAGCTGCAGGGCTGTGTACCACCGTGACTTGGAGGAGGAGGAACTCACAGGGAAGAAATTCAGACAGCACTCTCTGTTCTTACAGAAATGATACATGCAGAACATCATGTAACTAGGCGTTCATTTTACTGAAACACACTAAAATTCACATTATTAAAAGAAATAATGTGCCATCTGAGCTCAGGATTCTGCTACCTTGCTACCACTACTACTGTTTTAAGGACAAAGACATTTCTGAAACTGAACTTCAAAAAATGTGCACCTGAACACAAAGATCCATGGGCAGGAGAACAAGGACAGAAACAAAACTGCCTGTAGAGCTAAATTCATAACAACAGAACAATGTAAAGAAACCAGACTGCTGGCTTTGTGTCTGCCACTGGCTGCAAAACAAAGGATGGGAGTTCACTCTGCTCTTGGTATGTTCAAGAGGCCAAAGGTGAAAACACTGCACCAACAAAAACCCAATAGACACAAACACCCTGTCCTGTGGATCCTGCTCTTTGGAAAACATCCGGGGCTCCAGTTTTGGGGGAATCTACCAGCTCATTTTACTGCAAAACAAATCTAAAATACAATTTTTCCACATTTCAGTAATGATTTAGAAACCCATAGAATAAAGTTCATATTTACTATTTTGCATGTGCAAAATATTGCTCAACAAGTAATAACTTAGTGTCAATAGTAGATTAAAAGGCTCCATGTTTTCCAGAGCCTGACAGAATATAAAGTCCTTTTACACACTCAACACATTCAGATGGTTTTAAGTGTCCATCTAAATTAGAAATGTACAATAAAATAAAATTTCTTTAAGCCCCATTCAAATTATGTCAGTATTCTGGCAAATGGTTCCAAATCTACCCTTATTTTGGTGCAAAATGAGAACACTGCATAATTTGCAAAAGCTCCTCAGTGCTTTTCAGATCCATGCAGAGCCCTGACAGAATATGCTCTACATTAGGGTTAGAAAAGCCTATCAAAATTCAGTTTGTAATTGCACTGCTATTAATTCACAAAGGGAAATATGAGAAAAAAAATATTTAATCAACTAATTCATAAGCTAACAAAAGCTGTTTAGTTACATTTATAATATACAGAACAATCCAATCTTTTTGCAAGATAACTAAAATGTCAGGTTTATGTTTTTCTACACAAAGCTTAGATATAGAAATTTCACATTCACATTCATGATAATTTTTCTCTGCACTACATGGTTCAGAACATTAATGCTTATATTTTCTTACCTTGTCCTGTTCCTTCACTGTGCACATTCTCACTGAGATTTTGACTCTGTGTGTTTGAAACAATGTTTGTGTTTTCCACTAAGCATGGTGGTTTGTCTTTCAAAAGGGAAGGCTCCTTGGAAGCTGAAGTCCATGTAGCTTGACCTCTCATTTGATTTATTCTTAAACAAGAACTGAGAGCTAAAAAATTCAAGTATAGTGGAGTTTTCTCAGCTTTTTTATCTGAGGTTGAAAGATCAAAGGATGACCTTACACTTGTGTTTACTAAATTTCCAGATGTTCTCATGGGTAAAGAGCTTGATTCTTTCAGGTCACCCTCAGCAAACTTCATTCCTGGAACTGTACTATTCAGAGAGTCCTTTTTCTCTTTTAACAATGTGTTATTTGTTGAAGTATTCATCTCCAGGGAATGTCTAGTTTCGATGGAGTGTACCTGAGTACCATTGTTAACGTTTTTACATGGAAGTATTTTATCTGTACTTACCCTATCTATTAGGGGGGTTTCAGGAGCAATTTTGAGACCATCAGCCTTTACTGGAGATTTGGTTTCAGCATTTGAAGTCCATGTATTTGCAGCATTCTCTGTTTGTTTAGCACTGCCTTGTTCAGGTTGCTTGCTGGGCATGTCATCTGCATTTATTCCTCTCTCAGTTTTTGGGGGGCATAAATTAAAAGTACCTAAGAGAGACTTAGTATCTCTGCATTCTTTTGCAGCAGCATCATCACCACTTGCATTATCACAACAAACAGCTGGTGGATGTTGAGCATCAGCTGCCAGAACACCAGTGCTGTTCATGTTTCTGGCATTATCATCATTTCTGCCTTCAGCATCTATGTGTGTCTGTTCCAGAGGAAGTTTATCTCCATGTAAACCACTCAGATTTAAGGTTTTTTCTGTTTTGTGTAATCCACTGCCTACAGAATTGTCACTATTCAGCAAGTTACATTTTTGGTATTCTGTTTGAGAATTACCTTTAGTATAAGGCAGAACTCCAAAACTTAACTCCTGCAGAGCACTCTTCTCAGGGCAAAGAACAGCTTCAGACTCGGGGTTGGGTGCTTCAGGTGGAAGGACAGGTTTGCTGCGCTGTCTGGTGTCTGAGTTTGCATCTGCCTTGGCACAAGCTGATTCATCTGCAGTATTGCATTGTTCTTCCTTGCCAGTCTCCTGACTTCTGCTTTTCCTGGCAGCACCTACAGCCTCAGCACTGGCTGAAAAGTCCTTCCTTGTTTGTGTGTGGTGTGCTGCCAAGGGCTCAGTGCTGTCCCGTGGCTTTTGATCTAAATTTGCTTTGTTTTCATCTGGTGACGTCCTGTGTGTTGTTCCTGCACCTTCTGCCTCTCTGCATCCAGTGACATGCATTTCTGAGGTGTGTCCTTGGGTAATTAAATCAGCATCTGTGCAGAGGGTGTTCCTGGGAGGAGCCTCCCTTTGCTTTACTTCACAAGGGCTAGCAACATTAATTTCATCCTTAAAACTGTCTTCAAGAACTTGTGAATCTGTAGAGTGAGTGTATTCTCTAGTTAGTGACTGATAACCCAGAGGTTATGGAATGCTTTATTTTTACAGTTTAGAATTTCCAGAGAGATGGACTCAGCATATCTTATATTATCTGATATCTTATATTACACACACAAGCCTGTCAAAAAGTTACTGAAGGTTAGTACTGCACTATGGTAACTTGCAAAATATTTATAAACTCAGAGAGCAGAGAATATATTAATGTTCTGTAGATTTTAGATATGACCATTTAATTCAGGATTTAAGCCCTCTCTTGTCATATACTATATCTGAAAACATTTATCCTTTCTTAACAATACTACTTATCTCTATTATCCATGGAAGGTTATTACTTTGTTCCATCTTTAATTCCTCAATGCTTGAAGACTGGTCCTTTGTGTTTTTTACTTCAGTTTCTTCTTTATCTCCACAATTACCGTATTTTCTTATTATAGACTGCATAAACTCATTTTCTTTCTGAATAGCCTGTATTTCACTGTCTTTTGAGTGTCCTTGACCATTCTAGCATAAGAAGGAACAAAATATTTTAGGCATTTTATTAATTTGCTGTAGTCATTGATTAGGTAAAAAGTTCAGTACTGAGATTTAAAATTATTTTACAATTCTGATAGAAAACAAAGACCTGAAGTATAAGAAATAAATGTAAACAGAGAAAAAGAAAAAAGCAGACTAATGACCTAGAGGAGTAGGAAAGAAATCAGGTCCTGCTATATTACAGTCCACAAAGTTATACATTTGACAGAATTCCTCAGTGGAAGGAGTTTGTATTGTACATGTGGTGACTGGATCACTCCCTCTCTCTGCTGGCCCACTCACTGACCTCTAATTCCATGTAGAAAAATACTGCATGATTCCTGTTTACACCCAAACACATACACACATAAACAACACATGCACATATAAACAACATTTTTTTCCTAGCAAACTGCCCAGGACTTTTGAACTTCATTTCACAAGCAAATAAGGCTTCTAAATTTGCAATCCCTGCCATTCACTTCCTCATTCCCTCCCAAATAGCTTTTTAACATGAATTTGAATCAAATTCAACAAGAATAGAAGCCTGAAAGATTTATCTACTTAAAGTCTAAATCACTGGTCTGTATTTGTGTTCAGTTTTGAAAGCTGCAGTCAAGTGTGGAAACTAGGGCCTGAATAGTGAAGATAATAAAATCCCACCAAAATGAAAGGAAAAGGAGATGCATCCTTTATCATCATCAACTGTTTGGCAGCTGAAGACAGGAGCACGTGCTGGCTCTTGCCCTAAAGATAGGATATTAAAGTAGGCAGATGTGGGAGGGAGTTTAATCCATAAAAGATGTGGGAAAAAGCTGAAGATACTTGGGTGACTGGAGGTGTTGCAGAAGGAAGGCTGGGATGTGGGAGGGAGGTACAAGAGCTGTGCTTGGGCACTGGGGGTGTGGGGAGGACAGAGAATGTTGCAGGGTGGAGGGAGGCACGGAGACAGCACTGCTGAGGAAAGGGGCTGTTGCAGTGCTGGCAGAGCAGGGGATGTAGAACACAAATCTGCCAGAAACACTTTCCTACAGGTCACAGAAACATCCTGATGCTCCCAGCTTTGCTGATCTGGGGGAGGGAGGAGTCATGGTAAATAGAGGAGGGTCCTAACATCATTTTTCTCTGCCAAATATTCCACCCTCCACTTGAAGTTTCAGTTGAAATTTCTCGCTCTTTTCCTCATGTATTATCATTATTTTCCCTGTCACTCTGATTTGGGAATTGTATATAGTTGCACCTTTTTCTTTTCTAGGTTTTGAATTAATTTTGCTTCTTTGCTCTATATAGCCCTGGCATCACATTTTCAAGCTTTTTGAATACAAATAGTAGAAATTTCCTTTTTCTTTCATGGAAGCTGTAATTATATTACAATCTTTTGTTTCTAGGAGCTCTTTCTTCAGACAGAAACACCAAACACCTCTCTATAACCATGGACATTACCCCTTTGTGCAGTTCTAAGACAGCCACTGCAGTAAAACTTACCACATCTGTTGGCATGGGCTGAGCTGGTGACTGCATCTGAAACAAACAGGACAAAGTGTTCATAGAAAGGCAAAAAGGTTTCATGATTCCTTTCCAGATTTTGAGATGGGCTGAAGAAACCTACTTTTCAATAAATTCAAATGGCTGTTCAGCTCTTAAAAATAGGTCCAAGATGGATAAACTAAAATACCTAAAAAACAATACTTTTAAACTTGGATTTTAGTTTTCTGCCTGTGATTTAGTAAGAAACACATATATCCCTAAATATTCTTTCCCTCAACAGACTATTTCATAATATGAAATTCAAATATGAAATTCAAAACCTTCTGAAAAGAAGATCTCCCGGTACCTAGACCCACAGAAGGATTACAGCAAGCCATTGCTGGGTGTAACTCTATTCTAATACTACACAGCTGAATTACAAATGATATCAAACTAAATATGAAGCATTGTAAGGTTAAATTAAATTGCAATCCAAGTCTGTAGTGAGGTCTGACATTTTACCTTTCTTTTAAAAATGTCTTTTGTTTAATTACTGTTCCAGAGGTGATCAGTGTGAAGTTTAAGTACACTCTGAATTTCATGCCTCACAAATAACCACATGGACTTCAGATTGCACTAGGTGTAAAAATTAGTATAAGCATATTTCCTTAGAACACTTGGAACCACAGTTAAGTTCTAAATCCAAGCCAACACCTTTCCCTTTAATGTGTCACTAGATGCTGACTCATTAATGATACAAGGTGAAATCCCACAAATCAGAATAACCAATATGATCAGCTTCAGTTTCTTGGCAGTGTTCCACTCAGTCCAACCTGCCTAGCTTTTGGAAATGTAATGATTGTACAACACAAAGTGGTGTGGCAATTTGCCATAGGATAATGTAAGATGTATATTTGGAAGACACCTGACTTCTTCTGCATTTATGAGCATATCCTATAAGCTTTTGTGCTTCCAAACCCACGGGGTTATCTTAGTAAGCAGCAGTATTGTTTATCATGAATGCCTGATCACTTTGATTCTGCATCCAAAACAAAATCAATATTCCATTTCCATTCAAGGAAACAGTGATTTTTAAAAGATACACAATTTGCATTACTCCTTGTAGAGTTCAGCTTTGGCACAGTAAGTAATAATTTCAAGTCTAATTTCCCTTGCATTTTTAAGCCCATACCACAGCCATGTATATGTGTATGTTTGAGTGTGAGCTATAAACATCCATATGTGTGTGCATTGTGAAGAAAATTTCAAGTTCTTCCAAATCCTAAAATATTTTTACTCTGTCATTTTATTGACAATTCATGGACTAACTATAAAATAGTTACCTCTCTTTACAGTCCTAGTGTCTTCCTACTTTCTTAACACTAAAAACCAGATTGTACACATGAAAGATGAGTTTTCTGTTCTTTGAAGGCTAGATCATTACTTGTTTGGAAAAGTTAATGGGAAATTGGTATAACCAATACTCAACAGAACACACTCAATGCACAGAGAAGGTTTTTTATGGCTTCTGACTCTGCCTAATTTTTTCAATCTTACAGAAGCCTGGAATACAAATTTGCAATCCAGTTTGATCACACAGAGCTGCAGGACTACATGTTCTTCCTTTTGCTCCAAAACCATCTTTGTGTGCTTAACCACTTGCTGACTTCCCACATGTGCCCTGCACCTAGAGCTGAACATGGATTTGGTTCACCCAACAATCCAAGCTCAATTGTAGCTCAGCCTGTGCTCCATAAAAGTCTTTTACCTCCTGCATTCAACACCTGATGAGCTTGCTGTGCCTATCATGACTCTTAAAGATGCTATGTGAGATAAAGTTTGGTGTTTCTTAAACTAAAACTGAAAAGCTTAGGTAAGATGTGTATTGATAAAAACAACCTCCTGATCTGTCCCATGTTACAGATTTTAGAGAAGATGAAATTAGTTCCTCTGAGTAGAAGTGGACCTACTTCCACACCTCCAGGGAACTTATATACATATAATGGCAATTGGATCTGCCCCAGTATTTGAGAAATACCCTTGGAAAATATGTCTGTGAAATAGGATTTAATAAAGATAAGTTGTTTAAGTTAACAGCTGTCTGTTAGGTAAAAATTTATTTAGTAAGTACTTTCTCAGGTTTCAATGATATAAGCAATCCTCTTGATGAAAGGAAAACATTCTGTGGGTAAAATAAGTTTCAGTGATATTTAGGGTCATTGTGGCATAAATTTTTATGTTAAGCCATGTCAGAGGAGGATCACTGCTCATGACAGACAAGATTACAAAAACTGTTGTATCTTTAGTTCTCTGGCATTTTTACAAGACACACTGCAGCTAGTAAAGACACTTACCTGCAGATTTTCCACTTGCTCAGAACGCTGATTTCCTTGAGGAGGATGATAATCTTCAAGATGTCTGTGAAGTCCTTTAAGGGAATTCAGCTCATTTTTAATAGTGTGTATTTCTCTTCTCATGTTTTCCTCCTGAAATAATTGCAAGTACACAGAGCACACACATACTTCACTGCATGTTCAAATAGGTAAACCAGCATTTTTCAAAGGTATCAGCAGCTTAGGAAATGAAACTTCATCCTTTAAAGAAAGTATGCTAAGGAATTTCTTTGTACAAAGCAATTGAGCTCTTTCATTCAAACCAAAATTTTAACCATATTTCCATTACAGTTTATAGCTTTTATTAACTGATTTGGGATTTTTTTTTTTCAACATTTACTGCTAGTAGTGCTGCTCCAAAAATATGAGATTTGTATTTGTGGCTTTCTTCCTTTTTGGCTCAAAGATAAATGTACTATTCAACATTCATCCCTTACCTACACTGTCAAGACACCACGACAGCAAAAAGTTGGCTTAGCACTTTACTTCTGTAAATAGCGTCAGTAAATATGTAACAACTAAATTTTTGTATTTAGAATTAACTGAATGGTCCAAAGTACAACTTGTAAAAAGAAGCAAAGGGCAATTTTAAAGAAATACCTTCACTTAATTTACAAAGATTTCCAGACCAGTGTTAATTTAATCCTTGATGATTTACTTTAGGAGACAGAATTTCTAGTTAGCCATAGCAGAAACATGAAAAGGAGTAACAATTATCTTCTAGAGAATAGATGCAAACTTTCCTGAGAAAAAAGTAGGGCAAATTCCCCTATCTGTAGAGGAAATGGTATAAAATTTCCAAGGAATCAGGGAGATCCAATCTCAGGCAACTGAGAACAGTTCAGCTATTTTCTAGTCTCATGATTGCAGTCATCCTCATAGAGGCTGCACTCAAAGGAGTTAGACAACAGGATAACAAGAACAACTTCACATTATTTCCCCACAGCTTCCCTGGAAATCTATCTACCAAAATCAAAACCTTTCTGGCAGTAGGTGCCAAGCACATAGAAATAAAAAAGACAGACTATTAAACAAATGCTGCTTAGAGTCTGGTTTCCACACATTAAGCAGATCTTGTCTTATTGAAGTGCTATTAATCTTTCCTAAAACTAAACATGCATTTATTATTGCAGACAATTTTTAAGGCTACAATGTTTTGCTAATTGTTTTGGATTAAATAATTACTGAAGTATTCTTTAAAAGTAATAGAAAGAATGTCAAATATAGAAGACAAACTATTGTTTAGGTGTCCACAGAAGTGAATTCACTAGGGGGACATACCAGACACCCTCAGTCCACACTGAAGAATTCTTTTCAAATCAGAACTGCAGAAAGAGCAGTGACCTTTTAGAACACAGAAGTCTACCTAGATCTACCTTTAAAAAGTATTCATTTCTAGAAGTGTCTGTATTACTGGAGAAGAAATGAGTTGTTTTTATTACATTATTTCTGCAATATTTTCTTGGCTTTTAGGAATTACCTGAAATGCTTGACAACTATTCCAAAAAAACTTTTCATACTACAGCATATAATTTAATAAACCTACATCATTTTTCCAAGTTCTTAGTGCCTTATCGTGCTCATTCTGAAGATTAAGGAACTTTTCTTCATTTTCCTTTGCCTTCTCCCTTTGCAGCTCATTATCTCTTTCAAGGGCCTGCAATAAAATTAATTATCCAAAAAATAATCAATACTGCATTAATGAATTTTGATGTGTTTTATGTTGCTTGGACCTTTGCTTCTAACATGCTGCAAGTGCCATACAGATCAGTGATAATGTGCTATCTCAACAATAATTTTCATAAATTAACAGAAAGGTGCTTATAGTTTAGCTAACAGGAAACAGGGGGAGGTTATGAAAAAAGAAATGGCTATAAAAGGGCATAAAAACACTTGCCATTATTCAGTTTCACTGCATAAGTTTTAATGTGCTGAAAAAGTAATATAAAGTCCAGAGATGAGAGATATGAAATGTAGCATAATCCTGAGCCACTGTACTTAAAGATAAAACTACTGTATATTGACAGGAAAAAATATTTTTATAATCAGTTTTTCTGTCCTAAATTGTTTATTAACCTCTCTTATAAACTATACAGTCCTTGCATTCTAAAACATATCTGCTGCAACATGAAGTATATATCTGATTATGCTTTAATTTATTTTTATTAGGTCACTGAAATAGGAGTGCACTGAAATAACAGTAATATTAAGTTTTATACTACCATAACTGTACTTGCAAAGTTTTTGGGTTAACTCTTTCAGCTTTCCTGTGCTAAATTAAAGGAGTCTTGTGTAAATCAACTTCACACATGTATCAGGTACTCTTGGAATTTTTATCCTATCGTATTTTTATGGCAAACAATATGGAAGATAAGACTCACTGCATTCTATTACCTGCTGTATAGACGACAAAAGTGTATTTGATAATGTAAGCATAACTTGAATGCATGAAGCTGAATGACCAGCTAGATATTTATGATTCTGCTGAGCTTCTTTGAAAGCCCACTTGAAAAATATTATGGAGGTAACACTCCAAAGCAATTCCTTTTTACTACATCTTTTAACCAAAAATGAGTCCACTTTTTGATTCACTTAGCACCGATTTTAAAATGCCTAAGTTAATTTAGCTCCACTGTTAATAAAATTATATTTTATAGGTACTAACACTAGGAAAATTCAAACCACCTTGCACTTTTGTAGACATGGGAAAAGTTGTGCATAACAATATAATGGATCTTCTTTGACAGATTATGTATTTCAAAAATGGGACAATTTAGCAATACATTGTCTGAATAATCCCACTCTGATGTAGCATCTTTCATCCACTTGTATAAAACAAGAATGTAAGACCTCCTCTCTTCAATGAACCTGCTCTTAACTCCAAGGATGCTTTCACTTGCATCTGAAATGCAAACTCCTCGGTGATGGATTATTATAGTTATTCACAGCATAGCTCTTAGGGCAAAAAATCAGAAGTAGCAGATGCATGGAACTGATCACATGTTAAATCCAGTTGTACAGGCAGGGGAATACCTGAATTCCTTGCATTCTCAAGCATTCTGTCATCTGCTAAAGAATATTTTTTTTTTTTTTTTTTAAAGTGACATACTCAGCTCCCCACCTGCTAAATTCCATTTGGTGTTTTAAAAAAATGCAAAATAAGAAGTTAACATTGTCTCATTCCTTGGAATATCATGGGATTTGTATCAAACTGAAAAAGAAGAAAGAAGGTCAATTTACATCAAGTTTAAGTAGTGAAGATTGAACCAAGGTCTTCTTGGTTATCCATGCCTTGCAAAACCCATTTCACCTGAAGGATTTATGCCTGAAGTTACCTTTGAGGACTGCACTGAAGCTTTGATGACCAGCAGTGGTTTGTGCTGTACTTAGAACAATAGAAAACAGTAATACATTTCCAATGCCTAATATAATCAGACCCAAATCAGAGCAGACTCTCATCAGAATTAGCATAATTGCAACCAGAAATCAACTTTTGGCCTGCATGGGCTGCAAAACAGAGACTTGTCCTCCATTCATACCTTAACAAGAAGAAAACAAGGCATACTTGTAGACATTTATGTGCAGGCTTCAAAGAGAAGATTCACAGATACCATTTACTGTTTGAGCTGGAACTTTAAGGCATACTATAAACTTTATCTGAGAGGGGAAACAATAGCTCAGAAATGCCATCAGAAAAAAGAACTTTAAAATAAAATACATTTGCTATTCAATAGTCCTGACACAAAGGACTAAAGGGTTCCTGTATTATGAAAGTCATTATCAGTAAGGTTATATATGAATTATCTCCAGCCTCTATCTTAATCTACAAAGCAATTCCAATTATCTTAAAAAATTTAAATTACCTTACCTTATTACTTTAACAAAACCCAGGATTGTATGAATAACAAGTAATCCAGCTGTTTCACTGGTCCCAATATACAAATAATAGAAGCTACAGAAAATCATGCTACTTTAGGCAATTCTACAGCCAAAGGGTTATTCAGTTAATCTTTGTGAAAATTGTTGCAGATGTTTTAATTCCTAGGGAGATTTTAGCCACTTTCTGATGGAGAGCATAGCTCACCTTCAACCTTATTTGTTTCATCAAAATACAGAAGTCCTATATTTATATTGTGGCAGAAGGCAAACTACTTAAACCTCTTAAGAGTAAAGTCTTAGGGGAAGTGAATAATTTCAAATTAGCATAGAAGCATTTATTTAGGAACAAAAGTATTCATCCACACTGGAAGCTCAATTTACAATTAACTGAACTCCTAGTTCAAAACCTTGCTTCAAAGAGTGCAATATTTGTCATGTTTGTACAAACAGTAGATAATAATTTTTTAATAGTCCAGTCAGTGGATGTACCTGAACTCTGCATGGCACCTCTGATGGGAATGGATATGACCTTAATCTTCAGTGCACTGACTGCTATTGAAATGTGGAATCTGAACTGTTCTGAACTGCCTTTACATGCTGCAAAAGTATCCTAGAGTGAATTTATGATGCTTGTATCCCCAGTCTTCTGTTCTGTTTACACTGGATATTAAATGCTACACCTTTAAGACTGGTTCTGGGAGCGAAGGTGGGGAGAGAAGCACGCACTTCTTCTGCTGTTTTCAGAAACTGCACTTGCTCTCCTGCATCCCCCGCACAGACAGGGAGAGAGCTTTCCTTTGCTTTTAGTTAGGGTTTTTTTTTTAGTTAGTTAGCTGAGGCCAGAAGTTTTTTGGAACTGTTCAGCTATTGTTTGGTCTGAGAACAGCAAGACTATTGTCTGGGTGCCCTCCAAGCTACACTGCAGCCAGGACAGCAGACCTGAGTTCTGGAGAGACTGAGAAAAATACACACCCACAAAAAGGACTCTGAACTAGAGAAAGACTTTCTGAATTTGCCATCTCTTCAGAACAATGAGAATGTTCATTGTTTAATATTATTCAGGTTTTCATGTTTGTGAGTGCTTTGCTTGTTAAATAAACAAGCAAATAAAGGTTTTTTCCACTTTTCTCAAAGGAAATTTATGTCTCCTGAACTGATGGGAGGAGAGGCCACTTAAATTTGCTTCTAAAGGGACCACTTCAAAAGTTTCCTCCCTTAATTTGCTCCAAACCAAGACAAAGAGGCACTAAGGAGTGCTGCAACTCCACACTCTCCAGCGTGACTACTTCCCACCTCTAGCATAAATCTGATGCCAGAAAACACAGCAAGGAAGGGCTAAAGATAATTCTCTTTCTTAGGCCTTCTGCTTTAATAAAAGTGAGGACAAGCTCCAGCTATGAATGAAGATCTGAAATTTGAAATGTTGCCCAGAAACATGTACCTGTATGAAAATTACAAAGAAGCAAAATTCATTAAATAATTTGATTTCAGTATTTGAAAGCAACCCTGTTCTGGTTTTGCCTTCTAGAAATGGCTGCTAAGAATGGCAACCATGATTTACTTTAGGGGGAGAAGAGGGAAAGCACAGCCTGCGCTTCGAGGCTCGTGCTGACAGTTAAGGAGCTGAGGGAGCAATGGAAGTGAGGTCAAAAGTTCTGAAAGGCACACAGATGTCTTTAACAGCCCTGGACTTAAAAAATACATAACAGATAGTAACAGCTTGTCTAATGGAGAAAAATCTGACCTGATAGTCTTCTTTCAGTGCATTTAATTCACTTTCCATCCTAACATTCGTTTGGGTTATTCGCTGAAGCAGCTCCTGCATGCACTGAAGAGAGCTGAGAATTTCCTTATTAATACAAAGAGAATAGAATATATTGAGCAAGATTTTGTTTCTGGAGTTTAAACATTAGATAATTTATCTCTTTTATATTAATTTTTCTTTTTAGTCTGTCAGTGTCTACAAAATCATGTCTGTAAAAAAAAGTACTCCAACCTCAATATTGGGGAAAATTTGTAGGGAGAATCAGAACACCCATTTTTTCTGACCCCTTACCTTGGAGAAGTTATCATTATTATAAGTCATTATAACATTCTTTGTCAGAGAATTTTCCTACCATTAAAATGAAATCCACCCAATCTTTATACATTCTTCAGTGCAAATCTGGATAAAATATATCAAATTTGATAAAATATATCAAATCCAATGCCACTGTGATTTCAATTCAGGACAAACAGAATAACAAGGTATTCAAAGCAATTCACAGGTGTGAAAAATATAGAAAATCCAAATAAAATTATTCCATTAATGGACCACCCTAACATAAAATTATTCTGTGTCTCCTGAATTAAATCCTAATAGATGTGAACTACCACCCATTAGCTTTGCATCATATGGTGATATAATAAATATAATATAAATAAAATAAAATATTTTACTGTCAGGGTGTGAACTTTTGTGGTACCTTCCTCAAGACTTATTATTCATGAAGAGGAAGCTGTAAAAAAAGAGCCACCCAAAGTGAGCTGATTTGAGTTGATGAAGGTGATGTGAGTGCTGCCATGAGGTGTGTTGAAGTCTGCTGGAAACTGAGCCATTTTTTATTGAACTCCACAAAACACATTTCCAAAGTTTCAAAGACTGAGTGAATGACCCAGACAAGGCAATCATCTCTCCCTCAAGACCATTTACAGCAGTTACTAGAAGACCTGAACAGAAAAAATCCCTGAGTTTCAGGCAGAAATGAATCTAAAATGTGCTCAGTTGCTTCCAAATACATTGAGAGATGAACATATTAAAACAAAGTACTTTGACATCTTGCAAAGTATTTTCAAATTATTCTAGTTTTAGCTCTACTGGACACACAAATACAGCAATCTAATAAAAATAAAATCAATTATTTTAGTGTACTCTCATTCCTTTTCATTCATGTATAAATAACATTTTTTCACTGAAGCTTAATTTATTTTTAGTTCAATTTTACATCCAGAAGACTGAACTGCAGAGCTGTGGAATGGCTTGGCCACTGTCATCTGACAGGTCAGTGGTAAAGTTGGCCACAACTTTTAAATCTAGGACAGTTTTCTCTCAAATAGACCAGACTGCTTCTCTATTACAACCTAGTACAAATCAGCTGTAATTTAGATGGTATTTCCAGCCTAAATCCAAGAACCACTGAAGCCAACATTTCAGTTAATTGAGAAGAATTATTGGTGTTCCACAACACAGAAATCCACATCTTATAACCCAAGCACTTGGAGGAAACATGAAGCTCATCTCTATATTAGAGCCCTCCCCAGACTATACCAAACCTACCAAACAAACCCTAGAAACTCAAACAGAACAAGAGAGAGACACAATCCAGAATCCTTCTCATTAGATATTCCCAGCATTCAGGGCTGGGAATGTAATGAGGCCTGTGTACATCTCTCATTTTTTGCCATGTGTTTGTTGGCAAGTATTTTTTAAAAGCAATTCAAAATGCAAATAGGCTTTTATAAATTGGAAGAGTGCTGCTGGAAAAGTGCTCTATGGGCATGCCAGCAAGATTTTGTCCCTCCCTGGCACCAAGAATGATAGACTTCTCTGACCTGTTCCCTTTTATGAATTGCAGAGTGAAAATTCCCCAACTGTTCAAGAAAAGGGAAAAAACCAACCACCCTTTTCATGCTTAATATTCTGCCAAGCAGTGCATTATGCTGTTATTAGGGGGAACAAATTTTTTTTTCCTGCTATGTTTGATACTTGACTCCATAGCCACAGAATGTTCTCTGGAACACACATGAGTTAGCAAGAGAAGACAGTCCTAATTCTGTTCAGGGATGTAAAGGTGTTGCTTAATAGTCCAGTTTAAGTTCTGTATGAATGGAACATCATTTTCTTTGTGTATCGTTGACACATTATTCCCATTTACCTGGTTTCAATATCAGCAATGTTAGAATAAACTGCTGGCAACCAGAAAGCAGAACAGCCAGCATGTTATGGCAGCCTCACTGCTTATTTGTACTGAACCCACAAGTAGGCAAGTGTTTCATGGGAATACCAAATTTCTCACATCTGAATTCAAAGACAAAATGTAAGATGTGGAATAAAGTATCAAACAATAGGCTTTGATCTGGTCGCACTTTTTATAAAAACTGAGCAGTAAGATAACACTTATGCCAGTATTAAAATATTTCTGAAGTGTAAATAAGTGAAATTAACTCGTTTTTGTAGCTTAGTATAATAAGAAACTTAAGTATGAAATATTGCACTTATTTTCTTAAGTGACTTTTAAATAGCCCTGTATTAACAACTCACCAGCTTTTCTTCTTTAATGTGAGTGTTTTCTTCTTGAACTTTTTTACTGACTTCTGCCTCCTTAAAATAAGGAAAGAGCATAAAAAAGAAAAGAGCACGAGGAACAGTAAAAGGCATTTAAAATTAATGTCTATTTTCTTTAACAATATTGTATTAATGTGATATAGTGAATCATCATGAGGCTATTTAACAAAATTGATTTTTTTTTTCTTACCCATTTTTTTTTTACTATGAAATTATACTGACATTCACAGCACATTTATTTCCCTAGAAAACATTACAGTGGAAATAGTTTAATTACATTGTATATGCAATATAGTAGAAAGGAATCACTAATCTGTATCCATCAGAGATCATTGCCAGGAGGTTTGCTGAGTGAAGAACAGAAAATGTTCACCAAAACTTTAATTTGTTTAAAATCCAAAATACCATTCTGATTTTCTGTTGCATTTCTTGAAACTGTTTTTCCTTCACTGCAAGATTGATGTTTTCTTCTCCCACCCTGCACTGAGAGGTGACCTTGGACCTTATCAAGTCTGTAGTTACTTTCTTCAGTTCCTTAACACAGGAAACACATATAAATAGTTCATCCAGTATAGGCATTGCAATTCAAAACAGAGACAAATCTTTTAAACTATCCTGGTCATGCCCTACTTTGAAATAATGTATGGAAACAACAGCATAAGTGAGAGGTACTGAAATGTGTTACTAAACTTCAAACTTGTCATATGTGGCTAAAAGTTTATTTTCACAGCTAAAATGTTATTGTGCCAATTTTACTCTGCTTGAAGTATTTAATAATTTTGTTCTTTTCTCTTCCAAGAGGTATATTAGAAGCAGACATTGAGTTGGTATTGGTAAAACATGCTTTACCATACATACAATAGGAATTCCTATTGTAACCACTGTGAACATTCATGGGAATGAGGAGGGCAAAAAGGGAGAACAGTGATTATCTGGTAAAAACAGGAACTGGCTATAAATTTGGAGGATCTTTGCTTTTCCTGAAACATTAATTACTTAATCTCAAGAGAATGCTAAATTAATTTTATATTAGAAGGTTCTACAACATGATGCCTTTGTTTTTATCCTCTTTTAAATATCCTGTTGCTTTTTTTTGAGGGGGGGGGGTGATTTTTTCTTTTTTTTTTTTGTATCTGTTTTGTAACCAGTTTATTCAGAGCTCCTAGCACAGCAAATAAACAGCAAACGCTTTGATCTCATTAAATTACAACTTATAGTTCCTGGAGCCATAAATATTGTGCCCTGCTCTCCCCCTCCCCTCCCATCCTGGTGCAAGGTAGTCTGTTTAATATCGCTCTCTCCTTGAGCGCTCTGACGTTTGCTCAGACAAATAGCAGAGGTTATGAATGCTGCTCACAGATAGCATCAAGAATTCTCCGTGATGCCATAGTGGTGAACCAAGCATTCAGAATGCTCACGGTTTTATCTAACAACTAAGTTTGGTCTGTTTAACTTTTCTTCACAAAACTGGAATTTTGGTTATCGCAGACAGAATTATCACAGGCCAGTGGTTTAACTGTTCTGGATAAAATCATAGAATTGTACAGAAGAAGAAAGAAAGATTATTTTGTAGCTGAAATTCACAAAGCTTTATGGAAAATACTAGGTATTTATAGAAAATTATAGGTAGTACTTTTAAATAAATCATTTTTTTGCTAAAGGCTTTATTTCTCACATATAGCCATAAATAAATCTAAAATGATTTAGTAAGTCCTAAGTGTAATTGCAGAATCAATTACAGAACTTAAAGCTTTACAATTACTCAATTCCATAAGCTAGTGAGGTTTTTCCCATCTTTTGCAATAAAGACATATCATAATTGTACTAAGAAGGCTCTGTAATGAACCATGCAAGGAGAGCTCCTGCTGTTAAGCGGCAGAAGGTGCAAGCAGCTCCAACTTTATGAAAGTGTAAAGGTGCACTGTGCCAGCCTGCAGAGAGCAGCAGATGAATGGGACAGAGAGCACAGCTCACAGGCTGGGGGCCACGCCAGCAGGTGCAAAATCCTGCCATGGAGCTGATGCCAGGGGTTTTCCAAAATTCAGGCTTTAGAGCGTGCAGAAAAAACTTATTTTGTCATGGAGAAAGCATGAGTCACACAAAGTAAATCATGCCCTTGAGGTAGAAAAGTTGACTGTATTTTCTTCTTTGTAATGGCAGGTGGGTGTGTACAATCCATCTGGAAGCAAACCCAAATCTGTTAATGCAAAGATGTAGGCAGGAAAAAACAAAACCAATAAACAACCAGAACCCAACACAAACTCACCAAAAAACCCACAAATGAAACCACCAGAAATAATGGCAAAAATGTTCATGGTGAGGAAAATCATAAGGTTTGAGGCCACAAAAAAAAAATATTTTAAACATACATACATGTATTTTCTTGTACTCAGAAATTAATTAAAATGTCACCCTAGAGTTTTGCTTTTTTTTCTAGTAGTTTTATCTCATTATTAAAATCACAAGTAGTATCCAAAAATCTATAAAATATGCTGAATGTGGAAAAAAAAAATTATCAGTTCTGGGGTATGCTGACAGAATGATAAGGCTTTAAATCCATTACCTTGATCTGGTGCTAGCAGCCAATGCCTGGGGACATGACTTCAAAAACACTTCATGCCAGTGTTAGTCAAGAGTGTCCCAAAATCCCAGTCCTGCTCCTTAAACCCATTTTCCTTCTCTGAGCTGGTTGAAGCTAAAACTTCCAGGTTTTTGGTTGGGTTTTTTTGTGGTTTTGGGGGGCATTTCTGTGTGGGTTTGGTTTTTTGGTTTTTTTTTTTTTGTAAAATCTAGTATTGTTCAATACAAAATATTAATTCCAATCTTCCTTGAGGCCACACAAATACATGTTCCAGCATAAAGAAGTGGTGTGGGACTGTGAAAGCAGCCAGCAGAGGAAGATGTAACCACTTCCCAAGACTGATACCCTATGAAAAATTTACCTGTATTCAAAATTACACCTATATCTGTTTTCTCTCTTCTGAAATTGCTGCAACCCTCTTGTAGTCTTTTGGGTCTTGAGCAGCAGAGTTGTTTTTTAAGCAGTAAAATGACATAAATCTTTTTCTTGGCCAGATATCAATGCAAGCATTTTCACAGTGGTTGAAAAGAATACTACCACACTTGAATATCAAAATGTTCAAATCCAAAACCAAATGTTACTAAAAGGAGATTTTGCCACAGTCCATTACATTACAATTTAGGAACTGGACTTGAAGCAGCCAATGTTAAGAGAAAATTATAACCTCCTAAATAATATTTCTTTCCTGAAACCCCAGAAGAGTAAATCTGTGCAGAATAGACCTTAATTTCACTCAAGTTTACTGTTGGACATATTTAACACTCTCACAACACACTTGCAATTTCATTAAAATTGGAGATTAGTTTCCTTTTATCCATAAATGTTAAACAGCATTCACTAACTTCACATTCCCATTAAGAACAAATGTGTGAGATCATCCAGGTCTGAGTGAAAGTAATGGCTGTGATAAGAGCTGACAACCAAATTAAGATTTTTAGTACCATGGATAGTCATTCCCATTCCAGCACTGAGGCTACAGAGGAAAGAAGTTTGAACTCAGAAATTGTTAGAGGTCAGTCAAGCCTCCAAGGCAGATAAAACCAGCTTTAGAAGTTTAGAAGTTGTCCCAAATTGTGCTGTTGATATCATGACTTCTTTCAGCTATGTAGCAAGTGAAAACAGCCTGGTAATCCCTTTTCAAAACTCTTCTACATATCCCAGCTCAGATTGTTCAGAATAGCTTGGTCAAATGCTAAAAAACAATAAGAAATTCAGAAATAACCACAGAAAAGGCATTTCCTGCTGGACTGAGGAAGCCAGATTAAGTTTCAATTTGCCTCCTTTTTCTGCTTATCTAACAGTATTTTATTTAAAATTCATAACTGTTCATGACCTTAAGAATCAAGAGTACACCTGAAAAAAAGACTGGATCAAATAACATGTTTGATTGCTGGAGTACATAAATCTCAATTTCTCTCTCATACCTGTGTTGCTCACAAATTTCACTATGTAAAACTTCCTTAAACACTGATGTTTTACCTCTCACATTATTTACCCTCAGAAAATGCTAAGTAATTAATCATTCTTGGTTTCTCACCAAAAGCAACAAATCCAAATTTCTGTGATGCTGAAATATTTCTAAAACTCTCTCAATTTCTTATTTACAATATACTGCAGGAAAGATATGCACCATTTTAGATGAATACTCCTGTTTCCGCCACATACAAGTTATTTCCTATTTTTTTAAAGGAATTCCACAGTTGGAGTATTCACAATGCACAAAGTTGCTCTCAGTTATGATGATATCAGCATCCTAACAAGCATGGCTTTCCTACAGAGGAAAGTTTTTACCACTGACACCTTCCAATATTTTTCTCTTCCATCCATCAAATATTCCAGATAAATATATATAATTTTTATATATAACCTATCATTTGAACTGAGTAGATATATAAACATTTTTAAATACTCTAAGACCTAATTGTGATATAGAAATTAGATATACAATATATATTTCTATCTATAGATATATATTAGATATATATACTATATACAATTATATATAACATATAATATATAATATATATATATTTCTAATTATGATACAGAAATTAATTTCAGAATTTTTCCAGTGTTCTGCTTTACTGTTACTGTGGATTTCAGTATGCTTTTATGATGGTAAGAGTTCTGAAATCTTTGATCACTTCAAAACTTGATATTTTTGACACTGTGGTTTGGCATGTTAGATTCTAGTATGTAACTAAAAAAAGCCAAATTGAATTCCTGATTGATTTTACTGTGGCTGCAATATCTCCATGTAATAAGTACAGAAATAAAGTAAAGCACTAAAGCAGGTAATAATGAAACAAATAAAAAAAGTCTCACAATGTCTGTATTTCAAGATAAAATTAAATTTTAAGTCTGACTTTTAGTGGAATCATACTCCAAAGAACCTTAACAATAAGAGGCTACATGGTCTTAATAAGCAAAGAAACAACAGTAGATTCAGGGAGAATTTTTAAGAACTTTTGTACATTCAAATCCCATTTTTCAGACAAAGACAGGTAAACAGGTAAACATCCATTTTTTTATCAATATAACCTAAATATAAAATGGTCCTAGTCCCTTTTCCTCATGTATACATTATCTTCTTCCCCTGTCCCTTTTTGTTTTCAAAAACATTCATAAACTTGGCAAGGATTCCATGGTAATTCAAAGGAATCATCTGGAAGCTGGGAATTAACATTAGGCCAAGAAGTTGAGATAATCATGCATTTGATACCTACATAAAATCATTACAGAATCTAAAGGAGAAAAAAAATTAAAAGGAGAGAAATAAAATGAAAAGGAGATAAAGAAAAGAGATGTGGTGTGGAATTCTGACTTATGAGCATCCTTTTGTTTTTCTCTTGTCAGCTCTTAAGAAGCTCAAAGGGAAAAGAACATTATTCTTCTCACTATTACCTATGTTCAGGAGTGCAACCCAAAAATGTTCTTGGCAAAGAGGAGTTTCTGAATAGAGGCAGGAGAAAAGAGCTCAGTGACAACTTCCTTGTAAATAGAATCACCATAATCTGATTTCTCAGCTGCCTTATCACAAAACTCTCCCACTTCAAGGATTCAGTTACATATTTTATCCCATGTTCAAGCTGGCTTCCATGGCAACTGCTCTTCATGTTGTATTTCTGACTAAACAGAAAACATCACTGCTACTACCTTCCTCAAAGATGGAGAAGAGACAGCAACACAACCCAGGAAGAAGAGAGGTTATTAATAATTAGCAAGAAACAAGGAGGATGCTGTAGAGGTAAATAAAAATTCGCAGGTTACAGAAAATTCTCAGAGCTGCTCCAGTTTTAACTGAAGTGTCTGTGGAAGATAATTTAGCCATTAGTCATAGAATGAAAAGCAGTTCTGCTGCTTGTCCACTACTTCTGTTAATACATCAGCAGCTGTTGGAAGGCCCAAAGAGTCACAGAATTACGGAATATTCTGAGTTGGAAGGGACCCACAAGGATCATTGTCCATTCAGAAATGTGCACTGTACTTACTTCCTTCAGATTACTTATTTCAGTCTCTTGTCTTTTATTCACTGAAGCTAATTTCTTATTGAGCTGAATGGCTTCCTGCACTTTAAACAAAAACATGTTAACAAACGATTTCACATTTGAATGAATTATTGATTTATAACTGCAATATATGTGCATGTAATTTTTTTTTTAAAAAATCTAAAACAATGACTTACAACTTTTTTCTATATGTTGTCTTGCCTTTTTTAAACTGTAATTTAAATATTATTATCTGTAATTAACTGTAATTTTATTATTATTAATCAGTGTCTTATGATGTCATTTTAGTAGAACTTTTAATTTTGGTTTTATTTTTTAAAGCTTTGTCTGTAATTTTCTGATGAGTTTAATTATTTTTAGACTAACACAGAATACAGTGGGCACAAAAAAAATTAATAACTGAGCTAACAGATGTACAGAGTTATATGCATATAGGCCATGGGATACAGAAAAACAACAGAGGCTAGCACAGCAAAAAAATTCTAAGAATTACTTCTATTCCTGCTGAAAGAGGAGAGGATTTTCTCTTAAACTTTATACAGGGGGAGAGATCACTGGGAAACTGTTTGAAATTCCACAATGAAAAGCTGAAGATATTTACTGCTTCCTGTACTTTTTCAGACAGCTCTATTCAATCTTTGTATTTTGATCCTCTGAGGTTCCCCTTCTTCCTTTTCTATTTTCTGATTCCTCTTCATTCACCCCTAATCTTTTTTCTTTATTTTCCTCAATAGTTTTCTGGCACCACACTTGAATACAAGAACTGTAGACAGAAAGTCCTCTCCTTTCCTGCCAGAGATTGTCCATCATGGGGAATGATGAACAATAAGCAATTCTGCAGTTTTGAATATGTGCTTAAAAAATTAAAATACTGATTAATGTAACCACTATCTTCTGACACAATTTAGGAAAACCCACCAGAAAAACAAGCAGGCCAAAACTGGTAAAACTCTCCAATCTTTCAGCAAAACTCATGTGCACAGTCTCTGGCTTTGAAGCACAATCAGCAGATATTGGTTAGCCAGTAATGTTCTGGATTTAAAATTTTAAGAATTGAATACAACAAGTAACTTGAGGTACTCCACAAATATACATAGAATATGTTACCAGTTTATTCAAACTAGATTTGAAAAAATTTTTTTTTGTTTCAGGCAGAAACAAAAAATTGAATAAGATTCAGCAATTAAAAAGGGGTTTTTTGTGGGTTTTTTTGGTGGTTTTTTTTTGTTTTGTTTTGTTCTATTTGGGGTGTTTTTTTTTATTAGTTCCTCAATATAGTTTCTTGTGTGGTCACACACTTGACAGTAGCAGTGGATCAGCAAAGAGCATTGACGAACCTACCAAAATATTTGATGCTTGGCATTGGGTATCTGCTATTTTTCTGACTTTTCAAGTGTCTCCAACTCGGTGTTGTCAGAGGACAGCAAAACCAAATGCTGGAGGACATTTAAGACATACATACCACTGTGCTCCAGTTTGCCATGGACACCTTTTACAATTCCAAACCGAGATGTAATAGTAGCATAACACCTCTCAACTTCGTTCAGTTTCTTATGGTGCTCCTCTTTTGCTGTTAAGTGCATCTGCAATTTTTGATCCTGGTAGGAACATAAATGAAGCACCCATTTAATGACAGTAAGTAGTTCTCCAAGAGCTTTTGAATATAAAAGCATAAATGTAAAATGATTCCCAGATTTTTTCAGTTGTCTATATCATATCTGATGACGTTTCCCATTTCCAAATAGCAGGAGGAGAGACAGAGTCATCATGATAATCACAGGATTTGAGCACCTGATGTTTGAGGAGAGGCTGAGGGACCTGTGACAGTTCAGCCTGGAGAGGAGCTGATAAATGTGTAAATACCAGGGGAGGTGTGTGTGTGAAAGGAATAAAGAAATCACATCCAGACTCCTTTTAGTGCTGCTCACTGACACAAAGTGAGACAGGAAATTTCACTTAAACTTCAGGGGAAAGACATTTATTGTAAGGGTGGGCAAACACTGGAACAGGTTGCACAGGCAGGCGACAAAATCTGTTCATGGAGATACAAAAAACCACTAGACATTGGCTCTGGGACACTGATTCCACTGGCCCTGCTTGACAACCTCCTCCATTCCAGTTCTGGGCTTGTAAAAAATGACACAACCAAGAGCAATTAGGAAAGAGTTGATGTATTTGACACATCTTAATAAAAGAATTTCAACACACTTGCTAAAAATCAGAACTGTATCAACTACTTCTAGAGCAGAGGTGACTTTGATTTAGGTGAGTGAGACTAATGAATTCTTAATTCCTCAGTATTAATTAGCTGTTCTAGTATCTTGAAATATGATTAAGCCACTTTGTGTATCTGTAGGGGAAGTTTCTAACCACTTCTGTAAGCATCTAACACTTTATTTTACTTCTATTCTCATGCTGGCTTAAGTAATACCACAAAAAAACCCTCATAGTAATTAAGTACAATATATTTAATGAATTTTACTGATCTCTCTCATTTTGTGGAAACTGTTCAGTGATACATTTTTTTAAAGCTACTTGTTATCCTGTAACAGTAAGATTTTTGTGTTCTTCTTTTACAGTATTTTTAACAGTTTTGTAGGTACTATTTGGTGAATTTTAATTTTCTCTGAAGAGAATGGGTTAAATTACTTCCTCAGAAAGGATAACCATTTGTTTAGATATCTAATCTATTCCTAATCTACAGTAGAGCAACACAGCAATTAAAATGAACTGGGCCAAACTGATTCCTGTGTGTAAATTCAAGTTACACCAGGATGCATCTGGCCCAGTCTGTTTGGCTTTGGCAAGGCTCCATTTCCACACAGTAACAAATGCAATACATGTCCAGGCATCAGAGGATAATAAAAGCTGATAGTAATCAAAAGAAATGACCACCATAAGACTAGCAAAACAGGATATACAATACAAATTTCTCATGTTTTATAAGGTATGAAATTAAACACACTACAGCAAATGGAAAGTCATAATGGAAGCACTGGTAAAGAAACACCACTACTTACAGAAATCACTGCAAGGAATGTAGGCTGAAAATGTTCTTGTACTTGCTCTTTTTCCTGATCACAAATTAACTGTTGAAGATCTGTACTTAACTAACGCTAGCAGGGGAATTCTATAACAAAAATATTAAAAGGAATGATTTTCTTTGTTTTTCCTGGTAGCTTCCTCAGGTATATTTCTTCTAAGAGACTGATGGACAGGGAGACAGCCCTAATTTGAGAATTGAACAGCTTGTGGCAAGATCTGAGGGGTTTGCAGTTTTTAATAAGCATTTTTTCTTAGTGTTATCCCAACTCCTTTCTTTGGGCAGCCAGATAGTGTTAGTCCCTCCTCCTCTTTCAGAAAGTTGAAATATGCTATTCTACTTTACAGGGCTCTTTCCAGGGGAAAAAAAAAGGACTGGCTTGCTCTATCTGCAGGAGTTTTATTAAGAGCTTAACACTTGCCTAAATGTGATTTTTGATGGCAGGCTGCTCACCAGGCTTAATGTGCATAGAAATAAAAGCCTGAGTATGAAAAGTGAAAAGGTTGTAAAACATTCCTCCATAGACAACAATCAAGAAACACCAGGAGATACTGCAGGATAGGGAGTGGATGACCCTGGAGTTGGAGTAAGACCCACAGAATCTTGGTTCTTCTCCCTTATGTCCGATATTGCAAGAACAGGAATTACTGCCTTGCCCTCCACCAGTAATAAAGATAAGCTGGGATGGGGAGTGGAATTGATTGTGGCCATATGGCTTGTTGAGGCACAATGATTTCTTGGTGGAACTAGACCTGAGAAATAGCTCAGGGTCAAGTGGGTGACTGGAGAAACACAAAGAGGGAATTGCTCATATCTCAAAGATATTCTGGAAATGGAGTCACTAGTCAGAGGTACTTGGTGATGCAGGAGGTGGTAACTGGGAGGTGAAAGGGTCAGAGAAAAAAAGGAGATGTAATGGCACAGAGACCTAAGGCAAGAACACATGAAAAGGGCTACCAACTGTAGATCTTTGAAATAGAAATTTTTTCACAACAGTTCCTCCAGCTCTGTGTTTTTCTACTTAAAAATAATTTGGTTTAATTTATATTAAACCTCCTCATTGCGTTTTTAAACCACATAGTATGATTACAGGCAAACTCCTAAAAGACACAGAAAGGAAAAAACAACATTCCTATCTTAGATTATTAAGAACAAACCAACTTCAAAAGTTTATTTACATTTTGCAGTAATTACTTTTTCATTAATTTGATGACTACACCTGTATTAGAAAACTAAATGGTGGCAGGGAAGTTCTCAGGAAATGCCTGTACTGTTGTTAAAATGTCCCTGACACATTTTGGCCTGTGCCAAGTAGGACTCAAGCAGTTCCTGGGCACAGTTCAGGTGACTGACTGCTGAGAATGATGTGGGTTATTTGAATCCAAATTCCCTCTTTTCTGAAGAGTGGTAGGGTTTAATCAACCTAGACCAATTGACTGCAGCTTCACTAAATGGTGTCACATACATTTAGTTTCCAATAAAAATAGTAAGGGAAGACAAGAACAGTTGTCACACGCAGAGAGTTCTGGCATTCTCCATATCATCTGTCAGGAAACCAACACCTGACCATTTCCCTCCAGTTACTTCCTAATTTCAGCAGCAGGAAATCAAATACAATTCAGAGCCCACACTCAAGTGCATTCTATCAATTGTAGTATCAATTGTAGCTTTGTAGTAATCCCCCTGTAGCCTCCTGACTGCATGAGTGCTGCTGTCCATATGCAGTGAGGTGCAAAACCACTGAGCCACATGCAATAATCAACACTTTGATTGTGGGGGAAAAAAAGACAATAATAAAGACAAATAAATAATGAAAGACAAAAAAATAATAAAAGACAAAAAAATCCTTTATTTTTTTTTTTGTCTCTCTACTGTCTTTCAGCACAAAACAAAACCTGTGGTAAGAATTATATCAGCACTACAGTTTTTGTCTAAATTTAACTGGACAGCATGCTAAAACATGGTGTTTATGTCAAGTATTAACATTGCATGTACTATTCTAAAAGAACAGAATTAAAGGAATGAAAACAGAATAAAAAGCTACATCAGTAAGGCACACCCAGTCCCCAGGACACACAGAAGCTCCATCACTGACTGGCAGAGTTTCTAAGGTGCCAGATATAAACTGATCAACACATCTGCTCACTCTCAAAACACACACCAGAGAACAATCTAATCTGTCTTTAACAAAAGTGAAATAGAAATGGGTCTCAGATAAATGATTGGTGCAGAATTTCATCCATTTCATTTTCAAACACTTTGCCATTGGTGAGGACCAAGAGCCTACATGGATGGCTACTCCTCTGATCCCTTGAAAGTACCACTTATTTCAGTGCAACCACTCAGGGAGTGAAGTCAGTAGAATTTGACCTGGTGTAAAACTGCATTAGCCCATTACTGCAAAGGCTGTAAGAAAGAATTGTTTACTTTGTGGGATATTTTGTTTTTATCATTTCATATCAGAGCATTTTCTCTAAATAAGTCCCAACTATTTAGTGTTATATGCAAAAGAGGATTTCTAGCATCTTGCCCCCACTCAATGCCAGTTTTGTATCAAAGCAAATGCTTTCAAAATATTCAAATGATCAATTAATGAAAAGTTTATGAACATAAGAAATATATTTGTTTAAGCAGCATAGATGCATTTCCAGCTTACAGAAAAGGTGTTGCCCTTTAAATATTCTCATTCATATGGAAGACTGAGCTTGTAAGTTATGAAAGAAAGATAGTATGTGAAATGACCTAAATGTAAGTCAAATTATTCTGTATATTTTCAACACATTTTTAGATCAGTTGCATTTTAGGAATAAATACAAGTTAAAAGTGAAGTAAGACAAAACACATTTTATGTTGCCTTTGATCTTTAACTTGTAGCCTTATCTCCCAGGTCAGAGGGCACATTATTCAATTTCACCATATTTTGTGTAAAACCACTGTAGCGTTGAAGATGACTTTCAGTACAAATGTCATGGTACTTAAAGCTAAACTGGACTCTAGTTTTTTGAGCTTCTTAATTAAAATCACAGTTTGTAATGGTCTGACAATATTATCTTTATTCTTTCCAGTTGAGCAGCAACAGAATTTTCACAGCATTTATTCAATCAAGCCTAGCAATGTTTCTGTGGCTCACTCTTTCACTTCCTAAAACAGACAACAGGGTTCAGAGCCACTATGCTGTCACTCTGGGTAAATTTATTCCCTGTGTCAAAGGGAGTAAGCTGCACTGGATGAAATCTAAACTGTTCAGGGAAACTGATGTTAAGAACTAATTCTGAGGAGTAAAAAAGAGCAAGAGGAAAACCACCAGTTTTTCTTAAAAACAAACACAGGAACTGCTAGGAATTCTCTATTACTTTTTGAGATTATTATGCTAGATCATATCAGAGTAATAAAATTACATTATTTAAATGACAGTCTTTTAAAAAATCTTTAATCTATAAAGAGAACAAACGTACCAATTCTACTTCATTTCAGTGAGGAAAAAATACCACATGCTGAACAGTAGCTATCAGACTATCAAAACCTAAAAAACATTGCATTTGTAATATTTTCAGATTTAAAGCTGGTACTTCTTTGTGATACTTGTAATAATTATTATATATCATTTAAGTATTAAAGCCAGTTAGTAGTGGATTACACCCTAAGCATGCTCTTCTCATTAAAGCTCTTCCTTCTTTTTTACTTTTATTATTTTCTTACCATTTCATTCAGTTTCTTTTGTAAAGTATATTTTGAAATCTGTAAAACAACAGAGAGTTATTCATTAAATGGTACTTACATTTTTTCTGACAACAACCTGCACAATTAAATATTGTTATAACTAGGATTTAGTTGCATTTGTTATTAATCCATCCAATACAGTAATGTCAGTTTTGAATTAATGATGGCACAATTTCAGTTATTATTAGATTCACCTTTCTTCATAATGTTATTTCAATATTTAAATTATGTAAAACTACTTTACACTGATTTGTTACTAGAGAAGTTTTGGAAAAGTGCACAAATCCTTGTGTTTTCTGACAGGCATCATAAAAATGACATGCAAATGGACCACTGTAAACTAGACCCTTAGAAATAAAGAGAAGAAGAAAAAAATAGAAATGGAAATTATTCTGTCAACTCCTACAGGAATAGAAGTGTTGGAAAAAAAACCCCAAAACCATCTGATTAGATATTCCAAATGGTAGCACATAAAGATAAAATGCACCAATCTCACATGCTTTAATAATATAAAGCAGACATTAGAGGATATTAACGCTATTTAATACCACTGACAGAGTGTTTTGATTTGCATAATGTTGACGTATAAGAGGGAAAAACAGAGTAATGTCAAAGAACCCAGAGTGTACAAATCCTAGAAAATATTATTTCTAGGAAAAAACCATTTTAAGGTAGGGTTCTGACTCTACAGAGAAGAATACAGAACTGGATTAAAAATTCTTCACTCTTGTATTAGGCCATTTCCAAACAACTTCCCTGGGGCCATATGTCCATTGTGACCTCCTGCATCCTTTAGCTACAGCAGAATTTCCTAGATCTGAACAGTAGTGTGACACAAATGCTTCCTCTGTGAACGTTCAATATTTAAGATTTTTTTTTTTTTCAAATTTGTGATTTATCTTACACAAGAAAGGCCAGTGGGATCTTTCATTACTCTTGCTGTCCACATACTATGTTCAGCAGACCATGGAGGGATGGATATTCTACATCATCTGCATTATGCCAAGGTTTGAGCAAGGCAACCAAATCCTTACAGCTATTGCTCAAAAGGCCAGCCATGGGAATCAATTTCTAGATTCATGGCAATCTAAAATATATTCAGTGTTAACTAAGTGGTTAAACAGACTGCTACCAAGTAAATGCACTCCATTACAAGAGAATGTTAATAAGAACCAACACCAAGTTTCAAAATCATAGTAATAATCCATTATAACCACTTTGTTTTTGATAGAATTATTTTCCCACTCAGTTCTGGGTAGAAAAATAATTAGTTCCTGGTAGTACCTGAAATCTGGGAATGTATTGCAATGCTAGTGATCAATTTTCAACATTTCTGCCTTGATCTGAAGCCATGGATCAAGTGCAAATACAGAAACCTTCCAGTGAAACAGAGGAAAACAGTGAAAAACACAGGGAGCATTGGAAGTTGGAGGCCCAGGGTGAACACTTAGTTATTTTTAAGAATCCAAAACTAGGGACCCCAGACAGGTGAGAAGTAAGAAAACAAGAATTTGAAGGAAGAGGAAGGCTGTATAAATGAAAAGAAAGTACAATTCACACACTGTTTGGACTTTTGAGTCTTCTGGAGGAAAAGAACATTATCCAGAAAGTTAACTTAAAGTAGTCTTGACACTGAAGACTGGAACAGAAACTCAGAGTTACAAAGTGCCCTAAAGGATTAAAGGTGTCCTAGACAAGGAGGTGTCCTAGAAAGACTAAACAATAAAGCCTCTTAAAACCAACAATTTTCTTGCTAGTAAAAAACCTAAAACCAAAACACTTGCATTCCAAGAAATGTTATTTTACAGAAGCAATAGTTTACCTGTAATGCTTTTAATGTTTCTTTCAGTCCATCAATTTCTTTTTCTCTTGTTTCTGCAGCAAGTTGATATTTTCCCTTTCAACAAAAGCTGTACTTCAGGATTTGGGCAGAATAAATGCATTTACAATAAGAATTTATCAAAAAGAATGTTACAAAAATGAAGTGTTACTCCGCTATGACAGAACAACTCATTGGTGAATAATTCAGCTACATAATTTTAAAGTGTAGATATATATTGCTATAAAAAGGGAAAACACAATAGTATCTTTTCACTACTTATGACTCCATCAAATCTTAAAACTGGCTGTTCTGGGAGAGACAAGTGTGATAAATGCAGAACTAATCCATTATTTAGAAGATACTAAATTTTAAAACAGAATGTATCAGGTAAATCCATTTTCTTATCTTCAGTAGCAGGATCTTTATAGAAACAACCTGCTTAGTTTTCCCAGTCCACAAAGAGTGAACTGTAACCTGCTACTGCTAGAATCACTAAATACATGCAAGAACATTTTACATCTATATATATATGTATATGCATATGAATGTATGTGAATGCATATATAGACAATCATATAGAATTTGTGCATGAGAAAGTCAAAGGACTTCAGTATATTAAATCTGATAAGAATCACTGGCTGCAGTCCAGTGCAGACCAGAATCTAAATACCAGGGAATATGCCAGAAAACACAAATACACCCATTCAACCACCCCTGCATGTTCCAATCACTTCCAACACAGTTTTGGCTCTGCAATCTTCCAAAACCATCCTGATCACTCATAGTACATATAATCTAAATTGGTGAAAAAATTGGTCTTTCAACTCTGTCTTGAGTTTAATTTACTCTTTCAGTTACTTTGGTATAAAGTATTGGAAGTACTATTAAATTCAATGGAAATAGAAGGAAAAATTAATCAGCATACAATTTAATTCTGTTATTGAAAATACAAATCAGAGAGTAATCAATGGGTATGTGTGAACAGATGAATTGTCTTAACAAAAAACCTCCACACTCCAATCAAGAAAATTACTCAACCAGAAAATGAAAAATAAACATAAAATAAATATCAATACTGCAAATATAGAGTTTACTTTGATACACTTTCAAGCCATTTAACCAATTTGCAAATTTCTGTGCCAGTTCTTATCCCACATCCAGCATACTCATCTGCTCTAAACCACTGGGAAATTTAAATTAAACAGTTGAGGCCACATGCAGAAATTCACTGACTTCACTGTTTGAAACAGGTTCATTGTACAGGAAATAAAAAACATTCAGAGGAGGAATTGAGCTTTGAGCCTGGTATAAAGACTTATGTAGCTAACAAAATCTACATAAATTCAGGCCAAAATTTATCTTATTTCAGTTTAGGTTAATTACTTTAGGAAACCAGCCCAGCTAAATCAATAAAATCCCTATTAAAATCTGATTTCTCTAAGGTAGTTAGAAATGTTATTTTTCAGTACTACTTGTAAAGGCCAATTATCCCAATTTATCCCAATCCTCTAGAATAAAGTAAATTTTGTATAGCTGCAATATGGAGCTATCAAAAAATACTCTTTCCTCAACTGATTTTTAGCATAAGCAGTGACACTTCACAGGTTCTAAAGTCTATGAACAAAAAACCAGAAATAACAAAATTATTAAGACATTTCTTTTGCAAAGGCCATAGCAAGAAATATAATGTAATTGTAATATACTTAGTTTATACTTAGGAAGTGTTTGGTAGGTCTAATATCATTATAATTTTCTTATGTTCCTCTTTGGATGACAAACAGCAAATAATTGTAGAGTACCTTTTCTTCTTCCATGGCAAAGATCCTTGCCTGTAACTTGGTTGTCAGTCACACAAAAATACAAAACAGACAAATCAGAACAGCACATGGTAATAATTTCATTCATGCAATTTAACACAACAATATGGTTATATTAACCTGCATAGTATAGCTCCTGCTTTTTTATAAACTATAGAAACTGTAGAGTTACAAGAAGTTTGTGATTCTCAAATTATTTTTTCAAGGAAGAAACCTAATTGCTTGATGGTCTCCTTTTTGTGTGACATGATTGTGATACAGCATTAATGACAAATTCCTCATCACCATGGGCAACAGTTTCAGTTCCTATGAATGTTCTCTGCAAGGTCTCTCAGCATTTGGGTGTGCTCACTTTAATATGGAGAATAAAATGCAAGAGTGAAACACACTTTCAGATGTTGAGCAGGGTAATTTGTGTGGCAGATCTTTTACCGAGGTTTATGAATCTACCCTTGCAGAGGTCATGCTAAATTAGAGGGAAAAACCAAACAAAGCAAAACAGAATAAGGAAAGTATTAGAAGAAGCATTATTTTCTCTAGGAGGTTTTTGAAATATAAAAATTAAAAATGCCAGGAAGAGTGGCATCTGGAAAAAACTGCCAACATACAAGCATAATGCTGTGGCCAGAAGAAAGGACATGATTTTTTTTTTTTTTTTAGCTGTATATTCTAACATTTTCTGGCAACAGAAAAATATTTTCATACCAACTGATAACTTGCTATGATGCCATCATATTTTAAAATCCTGCAGTCAAAGCCAAAGGCTTTATTTTGTTACCTGTTTTTTAAAAGCTGCCATAGCTTCTTTGTTTTGTTGTTGCAGTGTGTCAATCTGATGCTGCAGAGTTTCCTGCTCATGTGAAATAAACAGTGTGAGTTAAATATTGTCTTAGAGAAAATCATATATAAAGTATTTCATGAAAAAGCTGACTTATTGTTAAATATTTTTATAAAGACACAACTGACTAAAAAGACATATTTTTTTAACTGGTAATTGTCTTTTTGGTAGCAGCTTTTCTCTTAACAGGTAACAATTCTCCTCTCTGGAATACAGACCTTTTGCTAGGCCTTCTGTAAGCAACTCCTACCCATCCCATCAGCCTGCAAAAACAATCCACATCCACTGTCCTCTTAAGACAGCGCTTTCACACTGGTCCAGATAGTTACAATAGAATTTTATTACTCATTAAAAATAGAATCCCATTGAAAAATAACTACCTGTTATTCTGCTTATAGTTAAATCTTAGTCATTTAACAAGCTACCTGAAAGAGCTGAAGGCCAGCAGAAAAGACTAAGTGTAAGGCAATAGTATGAGATTTTTATTACCCTCCTACCTGGCTTTACTCTCATCCATAAAACAAATGACTGAAGATGTATTTTCTTTTGTGGTATTATTTAATATCATAATCTCATAGGCTAACACAACACTCTGCAGGTTGGAAATCTCCAGCATCTTTAAGCATCATGCTTCTCTATAAGATACTTCACCTTTACCATGGAAGGTAGATATGGAAGACCAGGTTTTTTCAGTTCTAAACACTGAAATACATTAGGTAAAGATAGTTAAGAGGCTCTGTCCTTGAACAGCTATCTCAAAATATAGGTGGCTAGCTTAGAAATATTAGTGTGAAGCAGGAAAAAATCCAGTAATGACCACACAAAAATAAATATAAATTGAGACTATTAAAAAGAATGAATGGAAGAAAATAAATTGAAAATCTGTTTCGCACACAAGGAGTCAAATTTCTTCTTCTGCCTTAATAGAAATTGAGAGGTTTTAAGCATGAAGTCCATTCCAAAATTGCTGTTTTCTCCAGCAAGTTGGTGTTGCTTTCACACTGTACAAGTGAGAGGCTGTTGCCTTTTGACAGAAGACAAGAATCCATGGAGATAGGGTGCTCCATATCCATTTACATATTAACTCATCATCAGATGAGCAGAGAAAGTTTTGATTTGTGTGTAACAAACAATGCACAGTACATAAATGAATATCCAGAAGCACATAAAAGTCTTGAGAAATGTTTTCCTCGGGTTGTCCCTTAGCCCTGTGTCCAAGGACAGGTTCTCCAGGGGTGTGACAACACCGGTGAGGCACAGGCAGGACTGCAGGGACAGCAAATCAACTATTCCCACTGCAGTACTCCTGCTCACCACAGGAATAAAATTTTATATCCACAGCACTACCAAATTAAGATGGCACTATAAAATACAAGAATTCAGGCCAATATCATGGAATGAATTATGTAGATATCAGTCTGGTTTCACTGAACAATAACCCTTTATGCAACTTTATCATAGATGTAATGGAAAAAAAACCTGAACTCTTTATAACATACCACTTTCTTGTACTGTATATTCAAGTGAGGTGTTTTACTTTCAAAAAGACAGGGGAGTGTCTACATATACTCATTTTCTAACAAGCCTTGCACACAAGACTAACAGATTATATTATCTCTGCCAGAAATTCAGGCTTGGAAGAAATCTGCCATATATGCCATGTATGTGTGGTGCAGGGAGACTGAAGAAAAAAGCAGGTTTTTGGTTTTTTTTTAAATATGAACAAAGTCTAGTATAGCCACTAGATTTAAAGGAATATCTTCTCCAGTTATTTTGTTTTCCCTGCTTGAGTGTATTTTTTTCAAGAACAGCAGCAGTATATTTATAAAATGCAGACAAATTGTAATATGGCTTAGCTGAGGTAATGTCTTTATTTCAAACTAGCTTGTTAAATTTAAGGTAAATTAAAATGAATGACAGAAATGTTGACTGAAAGGGACATCTATGAAGGAAATGGTAAAACAGAACCTTTGACAAGCCAGAGGAAGATATCTACTTATTGAACTACTGCTGTGGTCAATATGATCCTGTAACCAGAAACAATCAGGTCACAAATTCAATTTAAATGTCATACTTAGAATTTTCATCTTACTGAAATCTTTAGGACTGGAAATTCATATTAGCTTGTTCCTTTGAAGTTTCAGAATATTTCCTCACATGAAGTTCCCAAATTCTACCACTCGTTGTTTACATCAGCTCTGTCATGTGCCAATGTTAAGTGAAAAGTACAGAGTTTGCCTCACTACCTGTAAGTCCCATCCTTTTATGAGTGGTAAATTAAATTGCTGTTAAGGTCTTAGAATGGTGGAAATTCTTCCTTTTGAACCCAGAATATTAAGCACTGCAATTCTAGGTTAAGAAAAGCAAAGAAGGGTTACAAATGGAAAGCACTCTTGCTTTTACAAATATAAAACATTTCCTGTTTCTGTGTGCACATATATATCTTTCAAGAAAGAAAAGCACAGAGTTAGGATTATTAATTTAAGATGGTTAGGATGAACTCCAAGATGAAATAGCCTTCCTTTACAACTAAGATGTTAAATATCCCAAGATCAAGGATAGAGATGAAATTATTGTTTTTTCTGGGGTCGTAAAATATACGGAGTGAAGCCTTTTATCTTGTGCCCTAGTGACAGGGGTCATAGGTTTGATTGTATTAAAGAAGGGAATGCATTTCCTAGGAAAGCATAACCTCAGGAGCCCTAACTCTGAGAAGAATGTTAGACTTATGTTGCTGAATACTTCATTCTCAACAGTCAAAAGCTGACAAACTACTTCTGAGTATGGGTAACACACAAGCTAATGTTCAAAATAACTTTTTGTAAAAATTACCACTTCCAAAAGATTGCAAGTGAAGTTGTTTTCTGCACTGATATTTGCACTTGCCAAAACCAAGCACAATACAGAGAAGCTGCTACACAGCTACCCCCACACTGATGTGCCAACATGCCTCATATTCAGCTAAATGTCTTCTTGCTTCAGTATTTCCATTGCTTTTGACTGAAGATTGCCAAGTCATGCCAAATATTATTATATTCTCTTGTTAAAAACATTTCTAAGCTGGGCACAATCCAAATCAAAATAAAAGCTACAGATGTTCATGACTAAATAATAAGCTACTGGCTAGTACATATTACTACTAAAATAAAAATAGCTCTAGAAAGAGGAATTGTAACAAATTGCAATTTATATTAACATATTAAAATTAAATCTCAGCTGGTAAAACACTAAAAGCATGCAGGAAAGTTACCTTCTGCCATTCAAGTTCTTGTTTCTCTATAACAATTTTATTTATTTGGTCTTCATAATTAGATTCTGTTGCCTAGTTAAAAAACAAACAAAAAAAAGTCAAAACACTGAGATGAATATAAATTTGGTGAGACTCAAAAGTGCTTCAAGTATCCATTTTAGTCAATGATACAGGTAATCATAATTAATGACTCAGAATCTTTGGGAAGTCCTAAATATTCAGCTCAAAGCATCTGAATCTTTATTCTTTGTGACATTTCCTAGAACTACTGAAAAGTCTGTGTCAGCCATTACTGCTGTTATTATGGGAAAAGTGAAATATTTATCATTATCTTCTGTTCCAAGAAGCCTTCTGACCTACCAAATAAATTGAAACAGAATCATGGGTAATTAACACATATTTCTGATAAGATGAGCTACCAGAAAATCAGAGAAAAGCATTGCTGAAGTCCAAAATTTCCTCCATGATCCACAACAGGTAGAAATAGAAGGAAGGTTTCTTGCAGTTCTTGTTCTTGCAGAAGCACTTAGTCAAGGATCAAACTTTTGATAATAAATGAGAGTTACCTTCTGATAATCACATTTGTTAAATATTTATGAGAATTTTCCTGAAACATTCTGGTATTAAAGTTAAATTTTCCCAATAGGAATTAGCGACCTTTGAAGTCCAATTTTTATTAGCATTGGCCTTCCTTCACAAATCCAGTAATTAAAAAAATGGAAGAAAAAGGTTCCCCTTTGAGGAGCTGGAGAGCTGCACTGATGTGTCACTGAGCTTCAAAAGGCTGCTTTCCTGCCTTTGCTCTGCACAGTGATGGCCAGCTTGGAAAAGTGGCCACTTTAAGGTAAGCCTGACTTCTCTTTGATGAATCGTTGCATTAATAACATTTACTGAGGTCTTGTGTTGGACACACTCCAGCAAGGGCCAGACTGACTGTGTGAGGGTAAAAAAATATTCCCAATACTTGAACTGTGCATTTTGATACATTATGTGCAAATTTATGCTTTAAGTGTAAAATTTAATCTTTAAATTTAATCAAATTTAAAATTTAAAATTTAATCTTTAAGTTCCATTTCACTGCAGTTTAAATCTTGCAATTTTAGTTGTTGAAAAATTCAAGTACTGTCAAAGTGACTCACGCCTCAAAAATTGGTTAGAACCTTTAGGAAACAGTCAAAATGTGGGAAAAAAGACCATGGATCTCTCTAATGAAAAATAAAAGAAGGCCTCAAAAAGATCATTCTCTTAATACTGGGGTTTAAGTAAAATTCCACTGAATTGCAATACCATGAACAACTGTTATTTGCCATGAGATTAAAAAGATCCCACCTCTGGATGAAGCAAAACCTTTCCTGACACACTGAAAGAACAAATGGAGGCTCTTTCTCCTTCCCAAGTGAAGGAGGTAACAAGTTTTTTGGCTATAAAATATACTGCATCTTTAAAAATGCAATTCTTTCTGAAGCCAAATATGAATAAGGGTTCCAAGTTTCTGATTCAAGGATATTTACACTTCAATAATTGATGCAAAACAGTTTTGAAGATTTTTGCAACCCTTTCTCACTTAGTACAATATTTGATTGATAGTCCCACTATTTATCAATAGAAACAAAAGAGCAAAATATGTCCCAAGTCATTTAAAATAGCTTTTTGGCATTGATACCTTTTATAGGGTTTTAGGGTCAAAACTGAATTCCTTGATTAGCAGAGTTTACAGGCACACGTGTGGAGAGAACCACACTTCTTTCCATACGAAGCCAATCCAAACATTTCAAGATATTCTTGCAGGTTCTAAATATGTGCCTCAGCACTCATGTGAATTTTACATATAAAATACAAAATTGGCATTTAAAATTTAAATTAAATTTTAAAATTAAAATTTGGCTCACAGAGAACTACAGTAAAGTTCTTTAGCTTTTGATTCTCTGACTTGTACTGGTAGAATACAGATGGAGAAGAGACCTAAAGATTTCATATGACTTATAGTAAAAAAAAAAAGAGAGCTTGAAAGGTTATCAATGATTTCCAGTTCTTTAACAAATAGTGCTGCACAGTTGCAATGACAATTTTTTTTTCTGCTACTATTCTATAAGTACTGAAGGAAAATACACCCCCCTAATTTCCCTGGAGTGATAAAACCAAATAGATTGGCTTGGAGCTTTTAAAAAGGTGTAATCTTTAGCCATTTCTGCCATTAAGCAACAAATGATATACTATTACCAGAAGTTTTGCTCCAAATTGTAAGAAAATGGGATTAAACTCCATTTTAAGCAACCCTTTGCTGGGAATACTTTAGAGGATAAGAACAAAAGTTCTGTGTGAACAACACTTCTCCAACTTACTCCCAAATTATAAAGGTGTATCTGGAAGCTATCAAAAATGTGCATGTATGTAACTACTGTTGAAAAAAATAAACATCATAAATACTTATACTGAGAATGACAATTACATGATAAAAATGTTCTCACATGAAATCACTAACAGTTATAAACCTTATCCATCATTTTTACATCTTCCAAAGGACGTTTATAGTTTACCCATTTGGAATTGAAAGCTTTTAGAACTTGTGTGAAGCACTTCTTTTTTTTTAGAAGTTCTATCAGCTGTTTAATAAGACAAAAACATTTTTGTTATACTTAGGAGAATGATATTGTATATAACTCTGATGAGGGATCAAAAACTCACAAAACCTTAAAAGTGTTCATTTTTTATTAGATGCCTTAGGACTACATGGATTTAAGTGTTTTTATAAAAAAAGACTACCATAACAATAAAAGAGGAGTAATTTGATGGTTTATTTACTCGTTATAACCTTTCAAAAGTGTCAAGCCTTCTTTAAAGTGTTTGCTTCAGGCTGTAGTTTTACAAGATGGGCTGTGGATTGGTCAAGCCCCCTCGATTCTTGACCCTGAACAGATTTAGGAACAGAGTACAGCTGGCTCATGTCCAAGCAGCCAAAACTGCTGCTAGGTACTTTTATTATCTTTTTTTGAACTTACAGTCTCCCTCCTACAAAATTGCACATCCAATTTTCATGCAGGTCAAACAGTACTCACAGAAGCTAGAATTTCTGATTGTTTCATACTATAATTAGAAATTCCTTCATGAACGAAGGAGATCAGTACAATTTTTAATAGATCTCATAGATATTGTTCTTAAGCCTTGTTTCCAGGACAAATGTTAAAGGAAAAAAAAGGTATTTATAGCAGCATTATTGTAATTTTAGTTCCTGATAAAACACTGTTGGATTTTCATAGTTATGACAGTTAACAACAAATAACAACAACCTATAATCAGAGTCTATTCTCAAAAACTTTCCTTTTTCAGATGCAGAGACACAGAAATTTTTTACCAACCGTTGTATTTCCTTTGGAAATTTTTCACTGGTCTCCTTGACTCCACTGCATAGCTACAATTACCCTATATTTAAATAAATCTCTTATATCAAAATATATTCCTAGAGAGGCCTGCATTGATACTCACAACACTCTCCTCTCCAACTGCAAGTAATTGGCTCCTAATCAAAAGCCAAGTTATTCACTAACACAGAAATTACCATTTAACACAACAGAGAAATTACCATTTAACACACTGCTTGCTGATTCAAACATCACAGGATGTCAGTCATGAGATCTGAAACTTCAGAGCTGTTTATTGTCTTAAATCCACAAAATTACTTTTTTTTTTTCTCAATACTCAGCTCCTTGCTTCTGTCATTCTACTAAAAAAAGTTCCTCGTTTCTTTGTATAACAATTACCCTAATTTACATTTATGTATAAAATCCAGTTAAAAGTCTATCAAGAAGAAAACACACTCAGTTGACTGCAGAGCAAACTGACAGACATGGCAGTAAGTGAAGGGGATATCCAGCACAAAAGAATCACTGGCTTGGTCACTGCCTGATGAGTGGGAAAGCTAAACTGGAAAAAATAGAAGACATGTAACTATTGGAGTGTGAAGTAATCACTGCAGGGAAGGGGAAAGAGAATTTTTTTGTGGATTTTAATTACTTACATATTCATATTATGTCAGTTCCTATGGAGAACAAAGACCCTGTGAATAGCCAAAGAAATAAAGTGAAGCTGTATCAAGTATAATCATTTAGAATAAACTTGCTGAGCTATCCAGGATTGGGATTTCCTCTGGAAGATGAAACAGATGAACAGTCCCTTCCTCTGAGCAACTCTGCTAAACTATTTTTGAGAGTTTAACTACAGCATGATGACACTGAGTAAGGATTGCAACAAATCTCTCAAAATATTATCATTTAGGAGTTTGCTTTTAATTAGCTTCACTCAGATAACTTCACCCACAAATTTATTTTTATTGATCTGAATTTACACTGCAGCTTAACCAACCATTCCAGGCAGTTTATTAAACTCAAAATACACAATAGGTCCTGTCCCAAAGAGTCTCCTGGTGAAGTGACAAGACCAAGAACAGAAGAAAAACAGAAGCAAATAGAGGTAAAATAATCTCATCTGAGGCCAAGCCAGAGGTCAAAGACAAAACTGAGAGTAAAATCCATGGTACTGGCTCTGGTGCCTCCCTCAGGTTATCACTCTACTGAACCTCACAAGCAACCTGGGAAGGAAGTGGGAAAAGTAGTAAGAAACCTGCAAAATTTTCACTTTTACTCCACTTTCTGATGGAGCAGATGATGGAGGTTAAGTTTGTGTGTTTCATTCTTGGCCATGGAAAAATTAGCATGGTGCAAGACAAGCACTGTAATTCTTCTCTAAGTTACCTCTGTATTTTGGTCTATGGACTACCTTCGTCTCAGGGCTGATTAAAAGTTTACAGAATAACCTCACGTTGACTGAATTTGTAAGAAATTCATAGCTAAAATGGGGAAAGGGTTTTTTTAGGGGTATTTGAAAGCAAAAACATCCATACAAAATTCCACTTAAAAAGATAGAAATGAATGCCACTAAGCACAAGCCACATTATTCAACAACTCTTGCTTCTTCAAAATACTAATGTTTTATACTCCAAACATCAAACATACTAAGCAATCTGCCCTGAACTGATTGTTAAATCAAAACCAATCAAAAATGCATTCAAGGACACTCTAAGATTTCAAGTTGGCTGTCTTTAAAATGCTTACTATTTTTACCTAAATTTCTAACTTAACAGGTGAATATACACATATGTATATATATATTTAGGAAAAAGGAAAGCACAGCTATTTTAGAAACTAAGGCATGGTCATGTCTTAACTGTGAAATTGGCTCTTAGCATTTGCATCAATTTTGAAACTAGAAACAACTTTAAGGCAAAAAATTACTCATCCTTCTGAGACAGCTTTTACAAAATCACAGTCACAAACTCTTGTAGCATAGCAGACACAAAACAGGCATAAAAACCCAAAGAAAAATGCCAAAAGATGAAATTCTATGACACTCCATGAACACTTTAGGCTCTGACCAAGTGCATTAAAAATGCAACATCAAGTTAACAATGTAAATTCAGTTAAGTGGAATTCAGTTTTCTTACAAAGAAAAGTATACTCTGATTATTATAGTAAAAGTCAAATTATTCAGTCTTTACTTTTAATACTAAAATAGTTCGGCTAGACTAAACACTACCATTGTAACACAGCTCTGGGGGTCACATCATGCACCAAGAAAGTAGCATCATGCAGCCTTTCTTTTTTTTTTTTTCTTTTTAATGGCAGTCATTCTTTTGTTTATGGCTTTTAAAGAGAGGATTATAGCATTTCACTTAGATCAAAATAAGCATAAATCAAGCATGTCATCAATACTAATATTTTAAAAGTAATAATACACATCTTTTGAACAGGTCAAATTCATCAGATGAAGAAAAATACACTTTAGGTCTTTCAATACACACAACAGTTCAGAAACCTTTTTCCTAAGGGGAGAAATAGACAAAAATGTTTACATACACAATTGAAACAGTAACCACAGAAAAATACAAGTGAAAAATTACCTAGAAGAAAAACCAGCTGCCTTTAGCAGTACAGAAGCAATTTTACCTTGGTACTACTACAAGATGATTTCATCTCATGATTCAGCTCATTTCAAAAACAAAACACCCCCACCCCCAATACTCAATACACTATTATTGTAGGGGTCTAGCTTCACAGCTCTGCAATGTAAAAATGGTGAAATAAAGTGATTTATAGTGGTATATAGCTCCTTGCCCTCAGAGGTAATTCTGAAAAGCACAAGTAAACAGCCCCAATCACCACTTTTCTGGCCAATGGCAAATCAGTTATGAAATAAGAAAAACTTAGGGACTTGGGAAATACTTGGATTCTTTCTTTTCATTTTGTACCAAAAGCTGCTCTTTAAGAGAGCACCTATAATGAAATAAAATATTTTAATATAGCTTATTTTCTCAATAGCCTGATTATCAACTCTAGCAACTTCATATGCTGTTACAGAAAAACCAAATTCATTGCCATACAACCCTGTTGTATTTGTGCTGTCTACAGGGAAATTTGTAATATACCCAATAACTAAACCCATTATATTTTTAAACAAAACCTTGGTTGGTGAATCACTTAAAATACAGCATAAGGTTTAGCCACACTAATGAAGCATTTTCCATGATTACCTACAGAGAGACAGAAAAAAGACAAAGACCAAATCCAAGATAAACAAATTTACCCTTCTTATACGCAGCTCTTCTATTGCCTCCAATAAACTTGTTTTAAAGTCCAACAGTCGAATGGAAAGTAAAGTCTCTGATGGACTTGGAAGAGAAGAGTCAAGTGCCTGTGCTTTAAAGTCTTCATCCATCCTTTGAGCTTCCTTCTGCAAAATAAAGATAGGCATTTGCTCTCCAGTTTATCTGTAAGAGAATACTCAAACTGCAAAACCTGTAAATATGGGGGCATTCTTTTTGCAAAGAGTAAAATTACTACTTATAGACACTATGTAATTACTAATATTTTCATTTTAAAGAGACATGCAATACTGTAGAAAGAAAACAAACAGATTTTTAAGTAATTCACAATATTCCTCTGCTTCTCCTCTGTATTTCTTGGCTTGGTTTTAGTTTTAAGCAAAAACTTTGATGAGCAGAAAGTAGTGGAGTTTTTTTCCCAGAATTACGGCTCTGCACTGACATGAAGGTGCTGCAACATCATCGTGCCATGAAAAAGTTGCTGCCTACATGTCAAAGACCACAAGGCAGGCTCAATTTTAAAAGAGATCTTTGGCCTGAAATTAGGGACTTGAGGTAATTCTTTGTCTCTGCATCTGAGTTTTTACAAGAAGTCTTTCTGATTCTCTTCCTACAAGATCCTGTATCAAAATGTTGTACTCTGAGCCAGCTGCATCAACTGCTGTCAAGCAAGGAGTTACACAAACAGGAGCCCCAGGGGTCCCTGTGAGGACACAGCAGGTTTGTTAGACACCAGGGGTGACTACAACACTCAGCATTTTATTCACAAAAAAGTAACAACTGTACATATTTCACCTGTTTTTCCCAGATAATATTCTTTTAATCCTCGAGGCTGAATTTTCAGCAGTGCACTGGAACACACAATGCTGCCCCTGTCAGACACACCCCGTGTGTGTTTCTGCACTAAGAATTACAGAGGCAGGGGTAGAGCACAGGAGTTATGACTGACCTGGCTGCTGCCTCAGAACCCTTAGGAAGGAATTCCTGCAGGAAGAGCAGAGACCTGGTCTGTATCATGGGGCCATAACAACTACAAATCAGGGCTCACCACTTTTTCTTCTGTTGTCTAAATAAAACCCTAACATAGATCACATTTAAGCTGCTTGCTCATGGATAATAGATTGACTCTTTGCTTAGCTGCCCCACCACAAGTTATTCTGTTAGTAAAATAAAGGTTTTGCTAAAACCAAAAAAAAGTCAGGCTCATTTTTGTCTT